>NC_138904.1:550446-927946 GCF_965194825.1 Balaenoptera physalus
TCTTGGTATTGGGTAGGTCATCCGTGAGCTGGGGTGGCTTTACGGATGGGGTGAGAGTCAGGGAGCTACGGATAGCTGGGGAGGGATGGAGACTCCAGCAACGTACGTTCAGAGTTGGGGGGATGGTCCACATGACCGAATGTGTAGGGAGCAAAGCTGCCACTCGTTTTCCCAGCCTCCCTCCAACACCCTTCCTGCTTTATTTTTCCTTCATGCCATCCATCGCCACGTCACAAACTCTATTTTACTTACCCATGTTGTTCACCATCAGAAAGCAAGGTCAATAACAGCCAGAACTTTTGTCTGTTTCAACCACTGTGGCGTCTCTCCCTAGTGCCTACAACAGCATCTGGTAGTCAATAAAGACTCAATAAATGCTTCTGGATTCTTCCACGAATGAGCATATAGAAACACACGAAGCCTGCCGAGGGCAAAAGACCAGGGTGTGTGGGAGGGGGTGGGGGAGGAATAGTTAGGGAGTTTGGGATTGACAGGTACATCCTGCTATATCTAAAATGGAAAACCAACAAGGACCTCCTGTACAGCACAGGGAACTCTACTCAGTATTATGTAACAACCTAAACAGGAAAAGAATTTTAAAAAGAATAGATACATGTATATGTAGAACTCAATCACTTTGCCGTACACCTGAAACTAGCACAACATTGTTAATCAACTATACCCCAATATAAAATTAAAAGCTTTTTTTAAAAAAAGATAAAAAAAAAAAAAAAAAAAAGACCAGGGTAGCCCGAGTAGAAGGTTCTTGTAAAGCTCTTAGGAGGGATATTGTTGGAAAGCAAGACGGGATCAGACCACAGAAGGCCAGGAATGCCATATTAAAAATTTTGAGAATTTATATTTGGGAACGAGGAAGAAAGATAGGTTTTGTGTGCAGGTAAGTTCTGGAAAGTTGCCGATGATAGCAATGACTGTAGTTGGCAAAAGTCATGCAGGGTCCCATGTGGTCTCACAGACCTGAGGGCAGTTTGGGGTTACAGATGTTTGAGTTTGCTTCCTTTGCCCCCAGTTTTGCCATCTTTGCTCCAGGTAAGGGAGAGACATGGGAGATTTTATAGTAAAGTGTGGGGAGATGAAAGTCATGTCATTTGGAGATTATTCCAGGGAGGGGGTGGGGCTGAAGTGGGAAAGGCTTGGAGGGGAACCCTCAGGAAGAGGCATTAGTCCAGCCAGAAGTGCTTAGGGCCAGGAAACCGTGCTTGACCTGAGCTGCCGCTAGTGATGTAAGAAAAACACGCCCCAAGGGTCTTGTGAAAGCCTCACTTACTCCCTTCCAAGAAAGAAGAGTGTTTATTTTACAAACACAAAGGGTAAGAACATTAATTCCAAAGCCATTTTGCAAAGCATTATAGTAACCCTGAAAAGGGAAATGGCAATTCAGCTAAATCGTTTCTATTTACCAGGCAAACTGTTAGGTGCTGGGAGCTTGGGAATGAATTGGACCCAAGATATAGATAGATACATAGGTACATACATAGCTATATGGATACATATATATCTACGTATGTATGTATTTATCTATCTACCTATCTATGTATCTATATGCTAGTATTTGGGTTTAACAGAATATTATGGAAACAAACGAAAAATAAGGGCTTAAATTAGATGAGAGTCTATGTCTCTGACAGGATAGGAGGCCAGAGCGAGGAGTTGAGGGTTGCTATGAAGATCCAGGGTGTCAGCCATCCTCCACGTTATGGCTCCACCATCCTCAGTATGTGACTTTCTACTCGTGGCCCAACATAGCTGCATGGACTCCAGCCCTCACACCTTCATCCCAATCAGCAGGAAAAGAGGAGAGGAAAGCTCACCCTTACCCTTTAAAAAAATGTAAGAGAGTTTATTGATCTAAGACATTGCTATTTACTTTCTATGGATCCCAACTTCATCACACAGCCACACATAGGTGCAAGGGAATCCAGGAAAGGCAATTTTACAGAGTGGAGATGGACAGCTTCTTAGGGACCCCCTGAGAGTTCCTGTCACTCTCTTACCTCTCTGCATCTCTCTGTGTTCCAGACTGGACTTTTTCACTGCAGACGACTTCTTCCAGAAGGCAGGGTGGGAAAAACGACCTGCTGCAACTCTGCGCTTACACAATCTGAGTTCCTCTCTCCCTCTTTGGTGTTTGCTGATTAAATTCCAGGGAAGGGCTGACTACTGCTACTCAGGGTAGCCTGAGTTCTACCAAATATCTATCCCTGGGACAATCTCTATGTTTGAGAAAGGTGCTTAAGCCAGGTTTCCCACAGAAGATGGCATATTCTACTTTAAAAGATGAATCAAATTTTGAGAGAACTCAAGGTTGGGTGGCGGAATTCAGAAAACGAAGAAAGTGATCGTAGATTAGGGTGTTGGAGGTGACAGTGAAAGGGTGTAGGGAGGCCACACCTTCCTTGTGTGAGCTTATGAAAGACATCAAACACCATGGTAAAGAGGCATGACTAAGCCACCTCCCCACCACATTCCCACCTCTCCCGACTCAACAGGATTGGTTCCTTCTGGAGGCTCCAGGGAACATGTGTTTCTTGGCTTTGTCCAACTCCTAGAGGCACCTGCATTCCTAAGCTTGTGGCCCCGTCTTCCGTCTTCAAAGCCGGCAGACTAGGGTCTTCTCATCTCCCTGTGACTCTGACCTTCCCATCTCCCTGTTATAAGAACCCTCATGATTATATTGAGATCACTCAGATAATTTGGAATAATCCCTCTTCTCAAGGTCCTTAACTTAATCACATCTGCAAAGTCCGTTTTGTCTCCTAAGGTAACAAACATTCACGGGTTCCTGGGATTAGGATGTGGATGTCTTTGGGGACATTATTCTGTCCACCACGTGGGGGTCAGGGTGTGGACGTCTTTGGGGACATCAATCTACCACACTCTTTATACCTGGATTTCTCCTGAGATATCCCCTTATTGTTCATTACTGCTGTATCTCCAGCTTGCAAAGCAGATTCTCATGGGTTATGGCTTCAATAAACAATTAAATTCATATAAGAAGTTTTTTTTTTCTTATTTAAACTATTTTTGATAAATTTCAAAATTGATATATCACATCACAAATCCACACGGTACATCCATGTCACATTGGAACAATGAATCCACAAAATGTTGGATGCTGCAAAAGGCACCAATATTTGGGGGCCTCTTATTTAACATGCCTCGGTTGTAACTAAGTCCCTGTTAAGCTATTCAGGTAGCCACAGAGTATGGGGAAGGAGCTCACAATTCTCTTAACAAAACCCCCCAGTGGTTAACAATACACGTCTTCAAGATAGCAAAGGAATAGAACTCACCTTAGTCCTTCAGCAAACAGATTAGAATAGGTGGGTCTGTGTGTCCACCAGGCATGGAGACTTTCCCTCTGAAAACGCAAGGAGCTAGGTGTTTCCCTCTGAATGAACAAGATGCTTAAAAATCATAATCACAACCTTTTCCATGATTATAGGTTTTGAATGTGTTTCCCTCACCGGGTCCTATAAGCAAATATCCACAGGAGTGTTTGTTTCCTTGATGCAACTATGAAATAGTTTTACAATGTGATGTCAGCATTCCAGGCTTGGAAGACAACCTCGAATTCTCTTGTCACCCCACACCTTCTCAATACTGGAGGGATTCTGATGATTTTCTTTTTTTTGCTAAAGCGGGTGCTTACCTATCCTAAGGGCTCTTGCTTGGAAAAGCCAACTCCACTTGTTTGGAAAAGCAAACGCCACACGACTGAGAAGGGTTGACGTGCAGGGCTTCACAGTCACTCACAGGATTACCGCTGGCTCCCAACGAGTAAAACTACTTAATCTCTGAGCTCGCTTGCCTTTTCCACATTCCTGTTAAATGCACTGTTTCCCATCTCCCCAGGGACCCCAGAGGGTCAGAATCTTCCCTTTTCCTTTGTCTTTAAATGAAACAGTATGAGAATCCTGCATTGCAGGTAGTTCCCAGCATCTGTGGGGAGAGGGGCCACAGTCTTCATGCCTCTGCAGCAGCAGGAGAAAAAGGGACAGCTCCAGCTGCCCACAAGGTGGAAACACACTTCGCGGTGCAGGCTGGCAATGAGCACTTCGCCCCGTGTCCTTCTGGAAGCCCACCATGAGGCTTCTCTCCGAGACTTCTTCCGTCCACAGCACATAGTACACGTCCCGGGGAAGGACATCGGCCAAGTACCATTTCAAATCAAATGCTTTCCTGATGGGTAGGACTGGAAATGTAAAAACGCTTTAATTCTTAGATAATTTAATGGTTCACATCTGGGGGTCTTCACGCGGCGAATTGCTGGCTCATGTTTCTCGTCCGAGAAATGTTTGCAGTCTCAGTTTAATCGCGGTTTAAGTGCTGAAAATAAATGTTTTCCTTTGTGGGGGGCAGTTCGTATACTTATCAGCCAGCGTCTAGGATGGATGGCTTCCCCTTCTTCAGTCGTTCTGGTCTGTCTCCACAGTAATCGACAAATGAGCGCATCTCTAAACCCTCCAGGGATATGTCTTTACTTTGAACACAAGCTAATTTTTGGAAAATGAACCATCAGTCCTTCCCTGGAAATGCTACACACTTTGAAGGGCTTCTAGGATTTGGGTCTCTTGCAAAAGACACTGATGTAAATGAAATCACTTCCCCCATATGCATCCGGGGTCTTGGCATCTTGTACAGGTCATGGGTGCAAATGGGGGATTTAGTTGAGGGTCTGATACTGATACTGAGGCTGATAGTGATGTGGATGTGGTTACAGATGAAGATGCTGGTGCTGATGCTGCCACGGATGCTAATGCAGATGCTCTACTGATGCTGATACTGATACTGATAACTGATGCTGATGCTGACAGGTACTGACACTGATACTGACACTGACGTTGATACTGACGCTGGTGTGGATGTGGATGCAGATGAGAATGCTGGTGCTGATGCTGCCATAGACGCTAAAGCAGATGCTCTACTGATGCTGATACTGATACTGATAATTGATGTAGATGCTGACAGGTACTGATACTGATACTGACACTGACGTTGATACTGATGCTGATGTGGATGTGGATACAGATGAGAATGCTGGTGCTGATGCAACCACGGGTGCTAATGCAGATGCTCTACTGATGCTGATACTGATATTGATAACTGATGCTGATGCTGACAGGTACTGACAATGATACAGATGCTGACGTTGATACTGACGCTGATGTGGATACAGATGAAGATGCTGGTGCTGATGCTGCCATAGATGCTAAAGCAGATGTTCTACTGATGCTGATACTGATATTGATAATTGATGCAGATGCTGACAGGTACTGACACTGATACTGATGCTGACGTTGATACTGACGCTGATGTGGATACAGATGAAGATGCTGGTGCTGATGCTGCCATAGATGCTAAAGCAGATGTTCTACTGATGCTGATACTGATACTGATAATTGATGCTGATGCTGATAGTGTTATTGATATTGATTCTAACACTGATGCTGATGTGGATGTGGAGGTGGAGACAGATGGGGGTGCTGGTGCTGCTACTGACGGTGCTATTGGTAATGATGCTAATACCTATAACTGATGTTGTTACTGAGACTGACAGTAATACTGATAAGCAATGCTGGTACGAATACTGGTAGTGGTACTCATACTGACAACTGGTGCTGTTATTGATACTGATGCTGATTCTGATATTTTGATGCTGATGCTGGCAGGTACTTGACACTGATGCTGTTATTGATACCGATGCTGATGTGGAGACAGATGTGGACACTGGTGTTGATGCTGGTGCTACTATTGATGGTGCTGTTGGTCCTGATCCTGATGTTAATACTAATAAGCATGCTTCTATTCATGCTGCTATTTGGTAATACTGGTAACCGATGCCGATTCTGATATTGATATCGACACTGATAGCTAACGCCGATACTGATAGTGGTCCTCGTCAGGAGCTCAGCTGAGCCCGATGGGACAGTTGAGCTTTCAGGTGTTGGAGCAGTCAGGTAAAGCAACAAACCCAAAATGTCAGAGCTAAGCTTTCACTGCAGTGGCAAAAGGAAGGGGCTAAAACCAGAGGGGGCACCAACTCCCCACCGTTCCATTTTCCCCCATGGACCGTTGTTCAGGTCGAGGGTCAGGTAGATCCGCACAGGTGTGGAGGTCGTCTCACTGCTGGGGGAGCCCCAGCAAATGTCCCTAGCAGTTTTATGGAGCCTGGGGTGGGGAGATGGTGAGCAGGAAAAGTGGAAAAGTACTGAGTAGTGGAGAAAGAACCTTACAGGTTCCCCTCACCTCCCCACATAAGGAGGTCTCAGCAGAGGCCCCTGAAGAAGACCTCAGCCCAGGGCTTCAGATAAAGAGACCTAGGAATGGAGACTCCAGGGCTGAGAAGGCAAATACACCAAAAAAGCATGACTATGCAGGGTGCCTGAGAGCTTGTCTGCAGCTCCCCCTGAAGACGGCATGTACTGCCCAAGTCTGGTATGGGGCAGAGACAGTTCTCCCATGAGGCCGTACAAGTAGAGCCTTGTAATTGCCAATGGTCAGGCCTGAAATTTCACACGTAGGTTGTTTAGTGTTTGTTTGTTTTTTGTTTTTTAAAAACAGCTTTATTGAAGTATCACTGATATACAAAGAACTGCACGTATTAATATGTGATGCATTTGCATATAGGCAAGCACCTGTGATTCCATCACCACAATGAAGGTCATAGACATAGCCAGCACCTCCCAAACTTTCCTCATGTCATTTTTTTTGGTGGGCGGTGTTGTTTGTTTGTTTGTTTGATTTTGTAGTTAGAACACTCAAATGACATCTACCCTCTTAAATTTTGACATGCACGGTTCCCTGTTTTAAACGATAGGCACCATGTTGTACAGCAGATCCACCCAAGATACAGAAACAACCCAAGTGTCTCTCGACTCATGAATGGATACAGAAGATGCAGCCAAGCCGCACAGCGGAATATTGTTCAGCCTCGAAAAAAGAAGGAGATCCTGCCATTTGCCATGCGCTGGTTTTCAACCAGCAGCTGACACGCACACCTGTTCTGACATGATGCTTTTCCTCACAGGCGTCCTGTTGCTGATGCTGATGTTGTGAAGAGTAGGACGGAATCCATCTCACTGTGGGTGATGGAGAGTCGACCCCATGCAGCGCTTCGGAGCTTGACTTTCAACTCAGGTGACTTCTGATGTCCACAGAAACGCCCCAGGCTCTGTCAACTACATAACTGTAAGGAAGGTCAACTCTCAACTCAAGTGACTTTGTTTCATTGCAGTATAGTTGATGTACAACATTATATAAGGTACAGGTATACAATATAGTGATTCACAGTTTTAAAGATGATACTGTATTTATAGTTATTATAAGATATTGGCTATATTCCCTGTGCTGTCCTTGTAGCTTATTTATTTTATACATAGTAGTTTGTACCTCTTAATCCCCTACCCCTATCTTGCCCCTCCTCCTTCCCTCTCCCCACTGGTCACCACTCGTTTGTTCTCTGTATCTGTGAGCCTGTTTCTTTTTTGTTATATTCACTAGTTTGTTGTATGTTTTAGATTCCATATATAAGTGAGATCATACAGTATTTGTCTTTCTCTGTCTGACTTATTTCATTTAGCATAATGACCTCCAAGCCCATCCATGTCGCTGCAACTGGCATTATTTCATTCTTTTTCATGGCTGAGTAGTATTCCATTGTGTATATGTACCACATCTTTATCCATTCATCTGTCGATGGACATTAAGTGTTTCCATGTCTTGTCTATTGTGAATAGTGCTGCTATGGACATTGGGGTGCATGTATCTTTTCGAATTAGTGTTTTTGTTTCTTTCAGATATGACTTTAGATATCTGTGGAACTCACCATGCCCGTGTCACCTACACAATTGTAAGGAAGAGGCTAAAGACGCCTAGAACCTCACCGAACACGCTGCGTGTGTCTGTAGGCATTCGTGGTTGTTGGAGGGGAGCTATTGGACCACCAGCTCCCTGGGTGGATTTCGTGGTTTTCTACATCTGTGATGGATGGCTCAGAACAGCTCCTGATAAAATTAGCTGACACATTTTTGCTGCCGATTCTTATAAATTGACAAATTGATAAGATACCCGTGTATCCTGCTTTGTTCCCAAAGCAATTTCACATAAATTAACTCATCTGTTTCTCACAGCAGCTGGAGACAGTACACAGTAGCAGCAAACAGTATCTCAGGGCCGCCAGAGACATTTGGTGGAGAGAGTAGGGGTTCCTCCCACTTACAATTAAATTTCGTAGGAAGCAGCGACATCGGTCAGACCCAAAATGAGGAAACATGAGAACTGAGTCTTTTATCAAATGCTATGATAGCCACAGATTGCCTGGAAAGAGGTATTTATTCCCTCCAAATGGGGCGACTTTGGTCTTTGGGTGATTCTTGGAAGGCAGTTGTAGGGCTCTTGGGGGTTTCATGTCTGTTTAGATTCCACAGAATCTAAATCCTACTGTGGGATTTTATTCTTTTTCCACATTTAATTCAGCTAACTTTCCCCCCCCCCAAAATTTCTGTGGAATAACCCCATAAGGATACATTGGCATGTCCTGCCTTGGAGGAGGAGGGTGGTGATAAAAGACCCTGCTTCTTCCCTTTATAAAACGTAGTGATGAATTTGGTGTCCAGCTGTGTGACTTTGTTTTTTCAATTGTGGTAAAGTATACATACCACGAAATTCACCATGTTAACCAAAGTGGACAATTCAGGGGCATTTAGCACATTCACAGTGTTGTACAGTCACCACCTCTATCTGGTTCCAGAATATTCTCATCCCCCCAAAAGGAGACCCTGTCCCCATGAGCAATCACTCCCCCTCCCCCTCCCCCTCCCCAGCCCCTGGTAACCACTAATCCACTTTCTGTCTCTATGGATTTGCCTGTTCTGGACATTTCTTAAAAGTAGGACCACACTCTGTGTGTCCTTCTGTATCTGGTTTCTTTCACTATTTTTGCCATCAATTTTTTCAAGTCACAGGTTATAAAACCAACAACCCCTTCTCAGAAGATTCTAGAAGGTTCTAGGTTTGCAAAATGGATACGTCAGCCCCAGTCTGGCGGGGATCCCACATCTGATCCAGGGAGCAAGACGTCTCATCATCATCTAAAAATAAAAGGAGAGCTTGTGATTTTCCCATGATTGTGCTTTTTCAGCAAAACTATCCCAGCTCCATCATATCTTTAAATGAAAACAGTTTCTAATCACTTCTGACAGTATTCCATAAAAATGGCCACTCATCTTTTTTAAATTGTTGCTCTTATTTTTCTGCTTTATTCATTGTCCAATGTAGGGGGGGTCAACTTGACCCTCTTCTTTAAACAAGCCCATTGTGCCTCCATATATACTTTTAATAACTTCAACATTTTTAGGTTTAGAAACTCTAAAAGTTCATAAATAAGCCAAGATGTTTTTCTGTGTGAGCCACTTGGAGCAAGTGATGGGCCCACCCGACGCTAGTTCATTATTTTTCTCCTAGTTTGCTCAGCAGACAGGCTCAGCCTCTTAGAAATGACTTGCTGCAAATTCACCCCGCTGGACGGTGCCAGACACAGGGGTGGACCCAGACTTCTGAGCCCACAGGGCAGTGATACTTCCATGGCAACCACTCAGCCCTGCCCACCAAGCGGTCCAGGGCTAAAGGACCATCTTTACCCCAAGGACACAGGACGTGCCGAAATTACAGACAGCATCGCATGGGTGGAGACCAAGGTGGGGCATGGAATAGCCTAAGCCCACTGGAACTGTTGACCAGTCTCTCTGTCTCAGGCCCACGGGATGACTTTGGGATTATCCTGAAACATCACGGACATGCCTCCGCACAGCCAACGCCCTACCCCCGCCCCCTCCTTCTCCTCAGGGGACACATGTGGGCAGAGTCCGTTCCGGCCCCCAGCAATTTCAGGGTGAGTAATTTCCGAGCACGCAATTATAAGTGACTCAAGACCAACTGGTCCCCGAAGAACCATTGCGATGCCTGGATCTCGCCTCTAATTGCATCCAGATCTTAACCTCCGTGTGGCCTGTGTCCCGGCCGTAACCCGGGGCCCCTGCTCCGCGCTCCGACATGTGGGACGATTTTCCAATCTGATTGCTGCGATCTGATTAAGGGAAGTTATGTAGCGTCTCGGGAAGGCCCTCCAACAGCTGCTCCGAGAGAGAGATTCCCAGGAAAGCATTCTCTGCCGGCTCCAATTCAGGCTTCTCCCTTGGAAGGAAAGGGATGGCCCAGGGTCTCAGGGAGGCGAGTGCTGGAGTTGGGGAAAAGGTGAATTGCAGTTTGGCCAAAAAGAAAACTCTCTCCCTGCAAAAGGTGGGAGCCGGAGTGGGAGATAGAGGAGAAGGAGTTGGAGGAGGAGGTGGAGAAGAGGGAGACGGAGGAGGGGGAGGTGGGGGAGGGGAGACGGAGGAGGAGGTTGGGGAGGGGAGATAGAGGAGAAGGATGTGGGGGAGGAGAGGGGGAGATGGAGATGGAGGAGGAGGAGTTGGGGGAGGGGAGATAGAGGAGAAGGATGTGGAGGAGGGGGTGACGGGGGAGGGAGAGGGGGCGATGGAGGAGGAGGTGGGGGAGGGGAGATAGAGGAGAAGGAGTTGGAGGAGGAGGTGGAGAAGAGGGAGACGGAGGAGGAGGATGTGGGAGAGGGGAGGAGGAGGAGGGGGAGACGGAGGAGGAGGAGGTGGGGGAGGGGGAGATGGAGGAGGGGGAGGGGAGACGGAAGAGGGGAGGGGGAGGGGAGAGGAGGGGGAGTGGGGAGGGGAGATGGAGGAGGAGGTGGGGGAAGGGAGATAGAGGAGAAGGATATGGGGGAGGGGGTGATGGGGAGGGGGAGACGGAGGAGGGGGAGGTGGGGGAGGGGGAGACGGAGGAGGGGGAGGGGAGATGGAAGAGGGGAGGGGGGAGGGGAGATGGAGGAGGAGGTGGGGGAGGGGAGATAGAGGAGAAGGATGTGGGGGAGGAGGAGACAGGGGAGGGGGAGATGGGGAGGGGGAGGGGGGGAGGGGAGATAGAGGAGAAGGATATGGGGGAGGGGAGGGGGAGGGGGAGATGGAGGAGGTGGAGGTGGGGAAGATGAGGAAGCAGTGGTTCCTGGCAGTCGTGTACCCCTTGGCTTGTGGCTCCATCACCCCAGTCCTTGCCTTCATCTCCTCTTGCTTTCTCCTCTGTCTGTTTGTCTGGGCCCATTCCCCCCTTGTACCGGGACCCCAGTCATTTTGGATTAGAACCCACCCCGGTGACCTCATTTTGCGTTGATCATCTTGGCAAAGACCCTTCCTCCAAACACACTCCCATGCTGAGGTTCTGGGGGTGAGGATTTCAGCACATGAATTTGGGGGGGACAGGATCCACCCCCTGGAAGCCTCCAGGAGATGAACACAGGCATTGCATCAGAACCACCCCCCCCCCCACCTCTGTCATCAATGGTGGAGAGAGTTCTAAGGTTACAAGGCTATAAGAGGACCAGGGGTTTCGCTGGGGGAAACTTCTGGATCAGAGAGTAGACACCAGGATTCGAAGACCTCACACGAGTAGCTTGAGGGTCTCAAAGAAGGGGAGGGAACTGGGCTGTTCTGAAAATGAAAAGGGAAACTGCCTTTCTCTGGGTTCTGGGGTTTTTTCTCCTCCCACCTGGCTCTGTAGGCTGTAGGGACGCAGAATAAGCTAAGTGGCATGAAGTCCTGGGGTGCTAATCGCTGTTCCTGAAAGCAGGACGCAGCTGAGGGTCCTGGGGATGGTGGGTCCCCTGCAGCCCTGGGCACATCTTTGAGCCCATGACTTTGGTCCAGAAAGAAGATGCTTTCAGACTCTGAGTGTGTCTACTAGGACCTCTGTTACGCAATGCTGATGTTACCAAAAAAATTTAAAGTTTCTGAGAACATTTCCCATTTCCAGCAGGTTTCCTAGCTTGTCAACCCTGGTGGGTTTTATCCTTGAGATTTAAAAAATTGTTATTACCCGGGCAGCCTTTTCTGTTGGAACACCAGAACTTTTCCAGGTGGTAGAAGAAGGCTTCCACGAACAGCTCGGGCTAACTCAGAGCTTGGGAAATGCAAACTCAGTCTTATTTTATGAAGCAAAAGTAGGTTCTCCTAGAAAAGACGACACATGGTGGAAGACACCTTTCTTCCGGATGGATGTCCACATCCCCTTGGCGATCAGAAAGCTGTTGTTTTAGGGCTTCAAACCTGCCAGGAGGCAACAGAGTAAGAGCTGACAGGGAGAAAACAAGATCCTGAAAGATCTGGGCTCTTGTCTCTGAAGTTCTGCCATCTGATCAACTCATGAATAGGGATGAAGCACCGGTGTCCACCACTGTGGCATTGGGGCAAATATCCAATGTAAGGGAACACTTTATTCCACATGCATGTGCCAAAAATGTGGAGATAATCATTCTCACCAACCTTTATTTAGCAAGAAAAAAATGCATCTTGCGTTGACCAAAGATCTACGTAGAAAATATCACTGCTCACACATCAGGTGCCTCTAAAAGCATTAAGTCTGTTCCCTTATTGATTCATTCATAAACCATGTATCGGGCACTTATATATCTGTCTGCGCCAGGAGGTTGTGCTAAGTAACAAACTGTCCCAACATCCCAGTGGCTTTTAACATCAAAGGTTTGTTTCTCACCCATACCCATGCCCATTGCAGGTCTGCTGCAGGTGCTGCTTCTCCAGAACAAGGATGGACAAAGTCACCACCATCTGGACATCAGCAAGAGAAAGCTTGTAAGGTTTTTCACGTCCTAGCGGTTAGAGGTTTTACCCTGCAAGGCACACGCTTCCCTTCCTGCCAGCAAGGCAGTGGCCAGAACCATCCCTTGGGCTCCTCTTTCCCTCTTGTGGGCTTGGGATGAGAAAGGCCACCCATCGTGTGTGTGTGTGAAGATATAGAACAGCAGGCACAGTGACCACGGATACCACCAGTGGTCCAGCTGCAGGGGAACCAGACGTGAGCTGTGTAGAATGTTGAAACCAGGGAGCTCCACAGTGGTCATGTGCTCCCTACTCACAGGAATGTGTTAAAGTCGTCGAAAAGAGATTTTAGGCACAACTGAGCACTGTGAGATGGATGGACCCTTTTAGCTTCCATCTCAAGGGCGTGTGGGTTTAGGGTCACCAAGAATCAGGAAGCTGTTTGCAGAGAAGCAAGACCCTTCCTGAGTTTTCAGACCTGGACAAATACACTCACTTTTTAAAAAGCTATATTTAATTTTAATAACTTCTTATTATTGTGGTAAAATACACCATAAAATGATGTACTGTAAAACAAAACATATGATATATAAAATTTACCACTTTAAGTATTTTTAAGTGTATAATTTACTGGCATTAAGTACATTCACATTGTTGTGCAAACGTCCCCACCATCCATCGCCAGAACTTTTCCACTTTCCCCAACTGAAACTGTGTCCCCATTAAATACTAACTCCACAAGCACCTCCCCTGCCCCTAGTGACCATCCTTCTACTTTTTGTCTCTATGAATCTGATGACTCTGGGGACCTCCTATAAATGAAATCACACAGTATTTGTCCTTTTGGGTATGGTTTGTTTCACTGAGCATCTCCTCAAGGTCCATCCACGTGGTAGCAGGTGTCAGAGTTTCCTTCCTTTTTTTGTTTTTTAACAACTTTATTGGTGTATAATTGCTTTACAATGGTGTGTTTGTTTCTGCTGCATAACAAAGTGAATCAGCTATACATATACATATATCCCCATATCCCCTCCCTCTTGCGTCTCCCTCCCACCCTCTCTATCCCACCCCTCTAGGTGGTCACAAAGCACCGAGCTGATCTCCCTGTGTTCTGCGGCTGCTTCCCACTAGCTATCTATTTCACATTTGGGAGTATATATATGTCCATGCCACTCTCTCACTTCATCCCAGCTTACCCTTCCCCCTCCCCGTGTCCTCAAGTCCATTCTCTACGTCTGCATCTTTACTCCTGTCCTGACCCCAGGTTCTTCAGAACCATTTTTTCTTTTCTTTCTTTTTTTTTCTAGATTCCATATATATGTGTTAGCATACAGTATTTGTTATTCTCTTTCTGACTTACTTCACTCTGTATGACAGATTCTAAGTCCATCCACCTCACTACAAATCACTCAATTTCGTTTCTTTTTATGGCTGAGTAATATTCCATTGTACATATGTGCCACATCTTCTTTATCCATTCATTGGTCGATGGACACTTAGGTTGCTTCCATGTCCTGACTATTGTAAATAGAGCTGCAATGAACATTGTGGTACATGACTCTTTTTGAATTATGGTTTTCTCAGGGTATATGCCCAGTAGTGGGATTGCTGGGTCGTATGGTAGTTCTATTTTTAGTTTTTTAAGGAACCTCCATACTGTCCTCCATAGTGGCTGCACCAATTTACATTCCCACCAACAGTGCAAGAGGGTTCCCTTTTCTCCACACCCTCTCCAGCATTTATTGTTTGTAGATTTTTTGACGATGGCCATTCTGACTGGTGTGAGGTGTAACGTCATTGTAGTTTTGATTTGCCTTTCTCTAATGATTAGTGATGTTGAGCATCCTTTCATGTGTTTGTTGGCAATCTGTATATCTTCTTTGGAGAAATGTCTATTTAGGGCTTCTGCCCAGTTTTCGATTGGGTTGTTTGTTTTTTTAATATTGAGCTGCATGATCTGCTTGTAAAATTTGGAGATTAATCCTTTGTCAGTTGCTTCATTTGCAAGTATTTTCTCCCATTCTGAGGGTTGTATTTTTGTCTTGTTTATGTTTTCCTTTGCTGTGCAAAACCTTTTAAGTTTCATTAGGTCCCATTTGTTTATTTTTGTTTTTATTTCCATTTCTTCTAGGAGGTGGGTCAAAAAGGATCTTGCTGTGATTTATGTCATAGAGTGTTCTGCCTATGCTTTCCTCTAAGAGTTTTATAGTGTCTGGCCTTACATTTAGGTCTTTAATCCATTTTGAGTTTATTTTTGTGTATGGTGTTAGACAGTGTTCCAATTTCATTCTTTTACATGTAGCCAACCAGTTTTCCCAGCACCACTTATTGAAGAGGCTGTCTTTTCTCCATTGTATAGTCTTGCCTCCTTTATCAAAAATAAGGTGACCATAGGTGCGTGGGTTTATCTCTGGGCTTTCTATCCTGTTCCATTGATGTATATTTCTGGTTTTGTGCCAGTACCATATTGTCTTGATTACTGTAACTTTGTAGTATAGTCTGAAGTCCAGGAGCCTCCAGCTCCAGTTTTCTTTCTCAAGATTGCTTTGGCTGTTCGGGGTCTTTTGTGTTTCCATACAAATTGTGAAATTTTTTGTTCTAGTTCTGTGGAAAATGCCAGTGGTAGTTTGATAGGGATTGCATTGAATCTGTAGATTGCTTTGGGTAGTATAGTCATTTTCACAATGTTGATTCTTCCAATCCAAGAACATGGTATATCTCTCCATCTGTTTGTATCATCTTTGATTTCTTTCATCAGTGTCATAGTTTTCTGCATGCAGGTCTTTTGTCTCCTTAGGTAGGTTTATTCCTGGATACATTATTCTTTTTATTGCAATGGTAAATGGGAGTGTTTCCTTAATTCCTCTTTCAGATTTTTCATTGTTAGTGTATAGGAATGCAAGAGATTTCTGTGCATTAATTTTATATCCTACTACTTTACCAAATTCATTTGTTGGCTCTAGTAGTTTTCTGGTAACATCTTTAGGATTCTCTATGTATAGTATCGTGGCATCTGCAAGCAGTGACAGCTTTTCTTCTTCTTTTCCTATTTGGATTCCTTTTATTGCTTTTTCCTCTCTGATTGCTGTGGCTAAAACTTCCAAAACTATGTTGAATAATAGTGGCGAGAGTGGACATCCTTGTCTCATTCCTGATCTTAGAGGAAATACTTTCAGTATTTGTAATCTCTTCAAATATTTTCTCAGACCCTTTCTTTTTCTCTTCTTCTTCTGGGACCCATATAATTCGAATGTTGGTGCAGTTAATGTTGTCCCAGAGGTCTCTGAGACTCTCCTCAGTTCTTTTCATTCTTTTTTCTTTATTCTGCTCTGTGGTAGTTATTTCCACTATTTTATCTTCCAGGTCACTTATCTGTTCTTCTGCCTCAATTATTCTGCTATTGATTCCTTCTAGGGAATTTTTAATTTCATTTATTCTGTTGTTCATCATTGTTTGTTTGCTCTTTAGTTCTTCTAGGTCCTTGTTAAACGTTTCTTGTATTTTCTCCATTCTGTTTCCAAGACTTTGGATCATCTTTACTATCATTACTGTGAATTCTTTTTCAGGTAGACTGCCTATTTTCTCTTCATTTGTTTGGTCTGGTGGGTTTTAACCTTGTTCCTTCATCTGCTGTGTGTTTCTCTGTCTTCTCATCTTACATAACTTACTGTGTTTGGGGTCTCCTTTTTGCAGGCTGCAGGTTTGTAGTTCCCATTGTTTTTGGTGTCTGATCCCAGTGGCAAAGGTTGGTTCAGTGGGTTGTGGAGGCTTCCTGGTGGAGGGGACTGGTGCCTGTGTTCTGTTGGATGAGGCTGGATCTTGTTTTTCTGGTGGGCAGGACCGTGTCCGGTGGTGTGTTTTGGGGTGTCTGTGGCCTTATTATGATTTTAGGCATCCTTTCTGCTAGTGGGTGGAGTTGGGTTCCTGTTTTGCTAGTTGTTTGGCATAGGGTGTCCAGCACTGTAGCTTGCTGGTCGTCGAGTGGAGCTGGGTCTTAGCGTTGAGATGGAGATCTCTGGGAGAGCTTTCGTCATTTGGTATTACATGAGGCCGTGAGGTCTCTGGTGGACCAATGTCCTGTGCTCGGCTCTCCCACCTCAGAGGCACAGGCCTGACACCCGGCCGGAGCACCAAGACCCTGTCAGCCACACGGCTTTTGGGAAGTCTGAGGTCTTCTGCCAGCGTTCAGTAGGTGTTCTGTAGGAGTTGTTCCACGTGTAGATGTATTTCTGATGTAACTGTGGGGAGGAAGGTGATCTCCATGTCTTACTCCTCAGCCATCTTGAAGGTCTCCCCTTGCTTCCTTTTTAAGGCTGAATAACATTCCTTAGTGTGGATGGACCACATTCTGTTTATCCATCAATCCGTCCATCGATGGGCTCTTGGATTGCTTCCACCTCTGAGCTCTTGTGAATAAGGCTGTTATGAACATGGGTGTACAAATATGTGTCCAAGTCCCTGCTTACAATTCATATACCCAGAAGTACAACTTCTAGATCTAATTGTAGTTCTATGTTTAATATTTTGAGGACAGTCATACTGTTTTCCACTGAGGCTGCACCATTTTACATTCCCACCTACAGTGCACAAGGGTTCCCATTTCTCCACATCCTCACCAACACCTGTTATGTTGTTTTGTTTTGATTTTGGCAATAGCCATCCTGAATGGATGTGAAATGATATCTCACTGTGGTTTTGATTTGCATTTCCTTAATGACTAACGATGTTGAGCATCTTTTCGTGTTATTTATGTATCTTTTTTGTGTATTAGTTATTTGTATATATTCTTCTTTGGAGAAGGGTCTATTCAGGTCCTTTGCCCATTTTTGAATCAGTTTGTTTTTGTTGTTGAGTTGTAGGAGTTCTTCATATTTTCTGTATATTAATCCCCTGTCAAACAGTAACTTCTGAAGTTTGTTATCTTACTTTTGATGTCACGATCTCTTGGGTTAAGGCACAAATAAATGCTGCTGGGGAAGGCTTACAAAAGCCCAGTATGCCAGCATCACTGTGGTTCTGTGTCAGAGAACCAGAAACATGAATTATAAATTTAAGCTGATTGGTAAGAAGGCAAGACCTTGTAATTCCCACTTGTTGGTGGAAATTTTAAGAACCACGCCCCCAACACTTTCATCAGGGACCAAAGGTTCTGGGGAAAATGTGTCTTTAATAATTTCCTTGAATGCTATACATGGACACTTACAAAGAAAAGAGAGGGAGGGTGGCATTTATTGAGTAAACATTGAGCTAAGACCCAGGGCACCTTGTGTATGCAATCAGTTTTGATGGCCCAGGGGAGCAAGGAACAACATTCCCATTTTACAGAGAGAAACAGGAGATGTGAAAATGTCAGATGATTGACACCCACTGGGAAGGGTCCAACCTGGGATTGGAACCTAGTGGATTTTCTTTGATGGACATTTTTTCCCAACACATCAAAAATGATCTCCATTCTGAAATTATCTGGAAAGAAAATGGCACATTCACATTTACAGAGAAAAGATCTTGTTGTTTTTCTACTGAGGGACCAGTATTGATATAGCCCTTTCATGTTAAAATTCAGCTCTATCCCCAGACAACCGTGAGACATTTCAGAGAACCAGGCTGGCATTTTAAGGAAGAGGGGCGGGAACTTCACAGGCATTGGAGGGGATTGACCAATGCTATTCGGAGGAGGAGTTCTAAAACTCGGGAGAATCACAGCTTCTAACTCCAAAAACCGAGCTTTATTGAGTCGTCCTGTTCCCTACTCCTAATCTCTTATCTGGTCCCATTCCGTAAAAAGCACTATGATTTACAGGGACACTACCATCCTTACCACTGTACAAAAAAAAAAAGTCAGGTGTCACCTGTGACAGTCATGGGCTCCTTGCTGGGTCCTGTGGCTGTGACGTTCTCCTTGCTGGGACCTGCAAAGGACAGGAGGTGATGGTTGGAGCCCCCGTGAGTTTTGGCATCACAATCCATCATGACTATGAATCGGGACTCATGGATTCCTGAGATGTTTGTCAAAGCATCACTCTTTGATTCCTTCCTCATCATCTGTGAGGCAAAACAGATGCCATGTTTTCAAGCCATGTTTTCAGGGATTAGTGTGTTTACCCAAACGGATGTTAAGCCCCCCCAACAGAAATGGTCAGGAAATGCTTCTAAGCATTGTAACCTTTACCGTGTCACGTGCATTATTCCAAGCTCACCATCCAAGGGCACAGGCTTTAAGTCTTGTGCACCATGACATGGTCCCAAAAGTCTGGGGTGTGACTGAGATGATTATCCACTCATGGAGCGAGGGGCCTGGTGAGGAGAGCAGAGTGCCCACCCAGACCCCTGTGGGAGGTAAGAAGCCAGATGGAGGAGGCAGTGTCTCCAAAATCCATCTTGACCTGGGAGTTGAGAAGAACCAGGTGGACTTTAGGACCTTCATGTGGGCTAAGAGCATTTGGTGAAGAGTCTCTTTGGGGAAGTGAAGGTCCACGTTCCGATGAGCATTGCCACATCAGAAGACCAAGAACTGTCAGGGAATGCACAGGATTGGATTTGCAGGTCAAGCCTACACCCAAGGCATCTTCAGATGTAAGCGTTCTCTCTCAGCTGCTGGGTCAATATCACTTGTCAATACACATTGATATGGGCTTTCAAGGCAAGTCAACAATGACATGAACACACATCAAAAATAACTTTATCATGGACGTTCCAATCTCCATGAATTTGTGGTGTGGTTAAGATATAATAGAGACTCTAGTATCTGCACAAAGTGCTTTAAATACCTGGATGCCAACATCTAATGTGGCTTCTCAGGTGAAGTGGGATTGCAGGTCTCAGAACGCAATTTTCAGGATTTAGAATATCCGTGAGGCTGTAAAACTTTACACTGGAGTCCCACTTTCTCATTTCCTGGTTGAATGTGCCATCAGATATTTTAAAGGTCCTCGTTCCCTTCATTAACCTGTAACGTTTTTATTGACAGGAGAAGAGGGACCACTTGTATCCCAGCTTCTATTTTTCATGGCGACACAACCTCTGATTTTTAGTTGGACACGTGGCACCCCCCACAGGAAGTCTGCCTTGTCTGGCCTTCTTTAAAGGGCCAGGGGTGGGGGTGCTACCCTTTCCCCTGTGGTACTGGCTGTAACGTGAATGCAAGGCTTACAGATGAGCAATTCTCCTCGACCATGGGGGAAACCTTGGAATGCAAGTCAGATATGGTCGGAGAAAGTGCCTGCCCTAACTCACCTCCCTGTAACCACATGGAGTTCTGGCTTAGCCCTGTGACTTGCTCTGGCCAGAGGTCCGAAAACAAACATGAAACAAGGTACGAAGTATTTGAGCACTGCTTCCTGTCATCATGTGAAGCTCTGGGCCCCCAAGATCTCCAGGGGGACAAGCACAAAAGATCCATGAAGCCAAGACGTGTAGCAAGGCTGCCCTAGCCCATCCTGCCCCTGACCAAGCCACCCAGACCAGAATGGCTCAGCTGACCCCAAATCAGAAGGAATAAATGCTCATCACCTTAGGCCATAAAGATTTGGGGGTGGCCTGTTGTTCAGCCAAAGCTTGTACACTCAGGACATGAAATGAGGAAAATACTGCCAGTTTGCTGATAGGTGTTGAGTAGAGACCTTGCTTTCTTAGGATATCTGGGGTGTCTATATTTGGCCAAGATTAGAACATCTTTACTTGGTCTGTCTCCTCTCAATGGATGAAGCCAGGTCCTCCTAGGTGGGTCCCCAAACACGTGCTCTGCCCTGCAGTGTATGAGATCTACCTAATTCTGATTTACATGAGGAACAGTGTGAAGAGGCACTGAAATGCAAAATATAAGAGAAAAGATATGTAAGAAAAACAATATAAGAGAAAACAATAATAATTTCCCAGAAGATGAACTGGGGGTGCAAAGTTCTGGAATGAGAGTCATTCTTTGGCCTCTCCAGAGTGCACCTCTGTGGGGTCTGGTCCAGAAGCATCTTCCCCTTTCACCTGTGGGCAGGTGCTTGCAGGAAGCCTGCATCGCTGTTTAATAGGGAAGAACAAATCTGACTCCATATTAGAGCTGCTTCTTTTACTTTAACCTTTGTCTTCTATTGCTTTTGCTACTAGTTAAGAATGTTGCCTATAGCCTGAAATATACAGAATAGCCCATTTTCAAGGCTCTGACCTTTAAATGTATAGCACTTTTCCATTCATACAGCAATAAAAAGTTGCAGAACAGAAAATAACTTGTGTCTTGTTGGAGGTTTACAGGAACATCATGACCTGACCTACACGGGCAGCTGCAAGAACAAAGGATTCCAGCACCAAGAAGTTTGCAACAACCAACCACACCCCCGCCCCTTTTAGTACAAAAGAAGCCTTAATTCTAACTTGGGGAAGATGGTTCTTTGGGACACGAGTCTACCATCTTCTTTGTCTGCTTGCTTTCCAAACAAAGTCGTTATTCTTTGTCCCAACAGCTCGTCCTTCAGTTTATTGGCCTGTCCTACGGCGAGCAGTACAGGCTTGGACTCGATAACACCTGTTTCTGTCATAAATTAACGTGTTAATTGCATGCACGGGGCTGTCTATTTGAGAGGTGTGGGAGCGACAGCCCCGGGCTGGGATTTCCAGAGATCCTGTTGCAGGCATCCTTAGGATAAGTGCGTCCACAGCCCTTCTTAATGTGTTCCTAAAAGTAAGTTATGGACGCTTTAACATCTGCACAGCTGCAGATGTGCGTGGGGCACGGCTCTCTCTGCTCCCAAGGACGAAATTAATTTTTGAGATGTCCACATTGCCTCAACATCACCCATCAAGCAGCGCATTGGAGAAGCCCAACCACTTTGCTACTTTTTATTGCTTTTTTAAAAAAAAATAAACCTCCGTTCAAAAATATACTCAGACATTCTTCTGTCACAGACTGAATCTGTTCCCAATTTCTTGTCCAAACAATGAAAAATATACAAGTGCATTTTCCGCGAGACCCCTTCTGACCTTTTCAAAGGGAAGTGGCACCCAGCACAGAGGTTGACGCTTTCTGGACGTTTGATCTGAAGTGGAGGCCACCTGTTTCCACAACTCATCAGGTAACGTTTGACCACACTCCCCAAAGTGGGGCTTTGCAAAACTGACATCCCAGAAGGTTGTAGATCTAAGCTTAGGAAAACAGACATTCAAAGATTTTTGAAGTGTTTAAATGACTTCTGCTAATTTGATGGTGTTGACTACAGAGATAATAGGAACCAAATTGAAATGGGCGATTAGATAATTAGATATATTCCCCAGACCCTTACAAATACAATTCTGTGGGGAAGTGGGTGTGTTTAGAGAGACAGAGAGGGAAAGAAGTAATAGATGCATAGATATATAGAAATTAGATTAAATAGATGATAGAGATAGGTAAATAGAGATGATGGATTGATAGATATAATAGGCAGATAGGTGATAGATAAGGATAGATAGATAGATAGATAGATAGATAGATAGATAGATAGATAGATGATAGATATAGATGAATAGGAGACAGATAAATCCTCTATAGGCTGCCTAGGATGTTTTGTTATTTTTTGAGACATGATTCTAATGGCCTTTCTATCTTATGTTGCTGCTTATTCTGAAAATAATCTTGAATTTTGATGTTTCAGCAACAACAGGACCCAGTAGGTGTTGGTCACCCGTTTCTGTTTTTCCCAGTGGCTGGTGGGAGAGAGCCTAGGCTGGGGACTTTCTGATAAATTTCCAACTGCTCTGGTTGAGCTCCAAACGATATGTCTATGTCCAAATCCCTGGAACCTTTGAATGTGCCCAACACATCTTGCAGCTGATAAACAAATGTAGGATACATAATAGTAAAAAAACACCGACAGTAGTTTGGGGCGAATCCTCAGGTTTTCCCATCCACAGCCAATGCTCTCAAACCACATTGACCGCAGGCTGCTAAACTTCATTTACAAAGCACTCAGAGCCTCTTGTCTGTTTGGTGGGTTCCGTGCCCTTCAGTTGGCCTGTTGACATCTATCAGGTGCTCTTGGGGGACCCTCCTGGCATTCCTCCACCCGGGACCTCGAAACACGAAACAGAGTAGAAGATGCCCCTTGGAACATTCGGGCCTTGCCCGCTGCGTCTCCCCGAAGCCCCCGCTCCACGGTGCCGTGCCGTCCAGTCCTGGTGGAAAATAAACTAGTTAATGTGACTGAGGTCAACCGATGGGCTTCTCTCCGTGATAAATTCAAGCAAATTGAAGGTAATTGCCTCAACTGAACTCAGAGCAAGTCCTGGCCCAACCTTCTGCCACGAGTTCTGCTGGCTCTGGGGGAGCCAGAGCCCATGACATCATGCGGACAATTTGCACATATTTATGCAATTTGTCATCATTCTGTCTGTATCGTCTGGAGGCTGCAGGATTTGCCTCTGGCCTCCCTGTGAAGTCAGAGATTTGAGAATCACGCGCTGGACGTACTGTGGGTATATGTGTGTGTGGTGGGGATGCGTGTGGTGTGTGTGGTGTGTGTGTGTGTGGTGTGTGTGTGTGTGTGTGTGGTGTGTGTGTGTGGTGTGTGTGTGTGTGGTGTGGGTGTGTGTGTGGTGTGGGTGTGTGTGTGGTGTGTGTGAGTGTGGTGTGTGTGTGTGTGGTGTGTGTGTGGTGTGTGTGTGTGGTGTGTGTGTGTGGTGTGTGTGGTGGGTGTGTGTGTGGTGGGTGTTTGTGTGTGGTGTGTGTGTGTGTGGTGTGTGTGTGTGTGTGTGGTGTGTGTGTGTGGTGTGTGTGTGTGTGGTGGGTGTGTGTGTGGTGTGTGTGTGTGTGGTGTGTGGTGTGTGTGTGTGGTGTGGGTGTGTGTGTGTGGTGGGTGTGTGTGTGGTGGGTGTGTGTGTGTGGTGTGGGTGGTGTGGGTGTGTGTGTGTGGTGGGTGGGTGTGTGGTGTGTGTGTGTGGTGGGTGTTTGTGTGTGGTGTGTGTGTGTGTGGTGTGTGTGTGTGGTGTGTGTGTGTGTGGTGTGTGTGTGGTGTGTGTGTGTGTGGTGTGTGGTGTGTGTGTGGTGTGTGGTGTGTGTGTGGTGTGTGTGTGTGGTGTGTGTGTGTGTGGTGTGTGTGTGGTGTGTGTGTGTGTGGTGTGTGGTGTGTGTGTGGTGTGTGGTGTGTGTGTGGTGTGTGTGTGTGTGGTGGGTGTGTGTGGGTGTGTGTGTGTGGTGTGTGTGTGTGGTGGGTGTGTGTGTGTGGTGGGTGTGTGTGTGGTGGGTGTGTGTGTGGTGGGTGTGTGTGTGTGGTGGGTGTGTGTGTGGTGTGTGTGGTGGGTGTGTGTGGTGGGTGTGTGTGTGGTGTGTGTGTGTGGTGTGTGGTGTGTGTGTGTGGTGTGGGTGTGTGTGTGTGGTGGGTGTGTGTGTGGTGGGTGTGTGTGTGTGGTGTGGGTGGTGTGGGTGTGTGTGTGTGGTGGGTGGGTGTGTGGTGTGTGTGTGTGGTGGGTGTGTGTGGGTGGGTGGGTGTGTGGTGTGTGTGTGGGTGTGTGTGGTGTGTGTGTGTGGTGTGTGTGTATGGTGGGTGTGTGTGTGGTGGGGAGGTGTTTGTGTGTGTGATAGGGGTGTGCTGGGCAGAAGATGCGAATCTCTTGATAGAAACCAAGAAACCGTATTATGATTTAAGGAAGCAGCAAAGCCAGCAGGTTCAGAACAAGTATAGACAAACCTGGGATGTGCCTCAGCCAGTGGACACACCTGCGTACAGGTGTGGCTTCCACTGGTTTCACTGTGGATGCATTTGCAGGTAAAGCTGTGGAAGGTCAGACTTTGTCCCTTCCAACCTCAACACAATGTCCACCCAGGCAGGGGACAGCTGCCCTTCCCTAAACAATGTCTTAAGGTTGAGCCATGAAAACAGGGTTGCCAGATAAACACAGTATCCCCAGCTGGACTTGGATTTCGGGGAAACAGTGGAGAACTTTTCAGGGTCGGTACGTCCAGCGTGATATGTGCCGTCTGCCTCAAATCCAGGTTTGACTGGGCCTCCTGCACATTTAGGGGCCAACTCTACACACCTGCAAAGAAAACTAACAATTTGCAAATCTCACTTCCCTCAAATTTGCAGATTTGTTCAACCCAAAGCAAAGAAATCATGGACACGGTGACTATTCCTGGCAGAGGTTAGGAGGGGCCCGAGTTACGTGCTGGCAACAAGGTTCTGGTTGAGTTTGGGGCACGGACAGAGGTAACAGGGGGACGCAGACAGGGTCTCTTTCAGCAGGAGACTCGCTTTGAGGCAGCAGAAAATGGTCCATTTGGGGATGGTTTCCTGGGGAATCTTTGGGGGCCACTCAGGGCTGGTCCATCGTGATGGAAACCTCAGAATGAATTTGTGAACTCGCTACAAAAGCCTGTATAAAACCAGATGAGGCATGACGGAATTAAAGTCTTTGAGTCAGAGGCCGGCCATGGCGTCCCACCAGATGTGAGGCAGCCATCAGGCCCCGCCGACCACGGTTCCAATTAGATCCCGGGATGACCTCATGCAGAGGGTATGGCCCGAATATTAAAAATTCCTGGGGCAAATGGCATTAGGGAAGGGAAAGGGTGCGTGCATGCTTCATTTTTTATTTCAACGCCCGCGCTGCCGGCCGGTGCGATGGTAGGAGAGGAAATTGCCAGGTCTTGGCTTCGTGTTTTACTGGATGGAAGACAGATTTACAACACATGGAAGAAACAATTAGGACGGGGGCTCCGCCGACTACAAAGCGAGGAAATAAATTCCCGTAATGAGATGGGAAAAGCGCAGGGCAGGAGTGAGCTATGTGCTGGCGTCCAGAGGCTACGGCAGGTCGCCGCGGGCTGCCCTCGGCAACAGATGGCCCGCAGATTCCGCACGCCCCCGGTCTCGCTTACGGTTTTATGAGACCCTCCCTCTGCTGCCCTTCCCCGAGACTCCAGGCCAGAAACGGCACTAGAACACGGGTATCTGGGAGCTGAAGCCTGAGGCACCTTAGATGTCGACTTGCACATCAAGGAGGGGAAGGGAAGGGGGTGAGAGGCTGGGTGTCTGGAGGGGTGATTGGGATGAGCCCGGGTAGACTGTGTGCCTGCAGCGGGCAGGGCCTCTCCAGGGCACAGCTGCTGCTCAGAGGTCCCTTCCAAAATGAACGCAAGGAATAATACTCAGCCATGAAAAGGAGTGAAGCTCTGACACAGGCTACAACGTGGATGGACCTCGAACACACGATGCTCAGTGAGAGAAGCAGACCCAGAAGGGCACACGGTGTGTGATTCCATTTGCAAGGAATGTCCAGAACAGGCCAATCCCCAGAGAGAGAAAGTGGGTTCGTGGTGTTAGGTATGGAAGGAAGAGGATGGGGAGTGACTTTTAATGGGAATGGGGTCTCTTTTGGGGGACAAGAATGTTGTAGAACCAGATAGAAGTGGTAGGTACACAACACCGTGAGTGCCCTAAATGCCCCTGAATTACCCACTTTAAAAATGGTACAAATGAACTTATTTACAAAATGGAAATAGAGTCACAGATGTAGAAAGCAAACTTATGGTTACCAAGGGGGAAAGGGCGGGGGGGTGGGAGGGATAAATTGGGAGACTGGGGTTGACATATACACAGTACTATATATAAAATAGATAACTAATAAGGACCTGCTGTAGAGCACAGGGAACTCTACTCAGTACTCTGTAATACTCTATATGGGAAAAGAATCTTAAAAAGAGTGGATACATGAATATGTATAACTGATTCACTTTGCTGTACACCTGAAACTAACACCACATTGTAAATCAACTCTACTCCAATAAGAATTTTAAAATAAAAAAATTTTTTAAATAGAGAGTGTAACAAAATAAAATGCTCAATTTTAAGTTGTGCGAATTTCATCTCAATTGTTTAAAAGTGTAGAACGTGGGTTCCTTGTTGAGAAGGCTGCTGAGAAGCTGAAGTCAGGTGATCGGTGGCCATCCTCCCTGACAACAGGGGGCCTGGGGCTGAGCTGGTGATGACCCGTTGGTGTTGACAAGGTCAAAGGCCACGGATCTGACCCACAGACCTGGCTGGTAGAGAATGCCATCCCATGAGATTGACACCTTAACTCTGCCACTTAACACAGATGTGTGGAAGCAAGGGGTCTCAGGTTGAGGAAACATGGGTCCTCGGTGGGAATGAACCCCACGCTAGAAGGACAATTTGGAGAGTTGTTCATCTGGGGCTGGATGACTCTCTGATGCGGGGTGTCCTGGGCCCTGGGGGGTGTGGAGCAGCTTCCCTGGTCTCCACCCACCACGTGCCAGAAGGACCCTCTGCCTCCAGGTGGTGAGACCAAAACTGTCCAAGACATTATCAGATGTTCTTGCCTTCGTTGGGACAACATCTATCAATTAGAACACCACTTGGAACTTACTTTCCAGAAACTAGAACAAAGAGGCAGGTGCCCGTGGGAATCCTTGCCATCTTGTGTGGAGCTAGGTACCCAACTTGCAGGGCTAGACGTGGGACTCTTTTGATCTCAGGGCTGATGGGGCAAGTGGTGGCCTGTTTAGGGTCCCAGCAGGCAGGACAGCCCTTGGTGATCTGTACACCCCTCTCCCCCTCACGCATTAGCCTCCAGCCCTGGTGCCCATGTAGGTCCTTGTAGATGGGAAGCGAGCTATCGTATACTCTTTAACAAATTCCTTCTCTGCGTAGACCAGCTGGGGTGGATCTCTGTGGTCCAGAGCCACGAGTGCCAACAGATACGCTGCAGCTTCCCGTCGGGGCCACCGGACAGGTAAGGAAAAGAGAGCCATGCACGCTCACCTGTGTGAGGTCCGGGAGCTGCCCAGGGCACACGGAGCTGGGTTTCCAGGACCTGGAAGTTCATCTGATCGCTTATGCAGCCGACAGCCTCTAACATATGAATCTATCTGCTGTGTGTTTGTGCAAGTGCAGTTTCTAAGTGAATGTATGCTCAAATGTCAACGGAATTCAATTTTTTTTTTGAAGTGACTAGCTTTTATTTATTTATTTATTTTTAATTGGGGTATAGTTGCTTTACAATGTTGTGTTAGTATCTGCTGTACAACAAAGTGAATCAGTTACATGTATACATATATCCCCTCCCTCCTGGACCTCCCTCCCACCATCCCATCCATCTAGGTCACCCTAGAGCACCAAGCTGCTCTCCCTGTGCTATACAGCAGGTTCCCACTAGCTACCTATTTTACACATGGCAGTGTGTATGTGTCAATCCCAATCTCCCAATTCATCCCACCCTCCCCTTCCTCCCCATGTCCACACATCCGTTCTCTACATGTGTCTCTGTTCCTGCCCTGAGAATAGGTTCATCTGTACCATTTTTCTATATTCCACATATATGCGTTAATATACGATATTTGTTTTTCTCTTTCTGACTTACTTCACTCTGTATGACAGATTCTAGGTCCATCCACGTCTCTACAAATGACCCAATTTTGTTCCTTTTTGTGGCTAATATTCCATTGTGTATATTACCACATCTTCTTTATCTATTCCTCTGTCGATGAACATTTAGGTTGCTTCCATGTCTTGGCTATTACGGATAGTGCTGCAATGAACATTGGGGTGCATGTGTCTTTTTGAATTATGGTTTTCTCAGAATTCAGATGTTAAGGTTGGAAGTCAGCATGGGGATCATCAGGTGGAGAGGTTTCCTTTTAAAGATGGGGAGACCGAGGTCTCCGACAGTTGACCTCCTTGGGCTCATATATAATCTCCAAGCCTGGCCAGGATTCGACCTGAGAGTGCCTGGCTTCAAAGCCAGAGCTGGAAGCTGGAAGCACTACACAGTGTGGTTTCTACTCCAAAGGGGTCCACGTCCTGGGTGTTTATACCAACGTGAGTGATTGCTGCCTGATGTAGACCTTGTAACCCAGAGATATTAGAGGGCACTGTCTCCAAGACCACCCCCGCTTCTGACACCAATGACAAGGTAGGGTCCCCAAGACCACCTTCAGGTATGACGATTCACTAGGACTCTCAGAATTTGCTGAAAGTTGTTATATTTATATTTATGGTTTATGCCAGTGATAGGATATGGATTAAACATTACCCAGGGAAAGAGGTGCATGGGTGGGGACAGTCCAGGAGACACCAAGCATGAGTTTGCAGGTGCCCCTCCCTGCAAGGTCAAGGACAGGGCCTGCTCCTCCAGGAATGTGTGTGATCCATGTGGGGTGTGGCCCCCGGGGAGGCTCATCCGAGACCTGATGTCCAGACTTTTTATGGGCGTTGGTCACGGGGACAAGACTGGCCACCCATGAGACTGACCTTGGACTCCAGCCCCTCCAGAGGTCCAGCTGAGACCACGTGTCCTCAATCACATAGTATCCCAGACCATCAGGCCCAAGGCTTCAAGTAAACAAAGACACTCTTATCAAGCAGGACATCCAAGGGCTCAGAGGTGACCTCCCAGGAGCTGGGGGCAAAAACAAGACCTGTCCATGGGCAAAGTTAATTCTGTATGGCATTCCCTCCCCACTCCACCTCTAGAGTCTGTTCCCACCTCCCATGTGTAAATCCATGGCAGGAATTCCAAATGGGAGAGCTGAAGTGGCAGCCCTCACACCCAAGCTTGGGGATGAAGTCAATGCCTACCACCTTGTGTCAGAAAGAGTTCTCCAGAGAAACAGAGACAGCTGGATGTAGATATAGATGATACAGATATAAAATAGATGTAGATATAGATATAGATAGGTGATATATATAGATGTAGATATAGATAGATGATATATAGATGGAGATGGAGATGTAGCTATAGCTAAACGATATAGATATACATAGATAATATATAGATGTAGATATAGGTAAATAGATGGGCTATAAATATAGATATAGATGCACTATAGATATACAAGATCTATACATACAGATGTAGGTATAGATAGATGATAGATAGAGATGATAGATGATAGATAAATGATAGATGGATGTAGATAGATAGTGATACATAAAGACACATAGATAATGATAATTAGACAGACAGACAATAGATAAATGGATAGATAGATATGTAGATACAGAGAGGTGATAGATGATGTTAGATACATAGATAAATGATAATTAGATAGATAGACAATAGATAAATGGATAGATAGATATGTAGATACAGAGAGGTGATAGATGATGTTAGATACATAGATAAATGATAATTAGATAGATAGACAATAGATAAATGGATAGATAGATATGTAGATACAGAGAGATGATAGATGATGTTAGATACATAGATAAATGATAATTAGATAGATAGACAATAGATAAATGGATAGATAGATAGATATGTAGATACAGAGAGGTGATAGATGATGATAGATACATAGATAAATGATAATTAGACAGATAGACAATAGATAAATGGATAGATAGATATGTAGATACAGAGAGGTGATAGATGATGATAGATACATAGACAGATAAATGAGGAATAGTTAGATAGATGATAGATAGATAGATAGATAGATAAATTATTAGTCAGGGTTCTCCAAAGAAAGACAACCAGTAGGATATATCATATATGTATATAAAGTGATTTATTACAAGGAATTGACTCACATGATTATGGAGGCCTAGAGGTCTCACCATCTGTTGTCTGCAAGTTGAACACCCAGGAGAGTGGGTGGTATAGCTTGAAGGCCTGGGAGCCAGAGGGTGGAGGGCAGGCAAAGATGCATGTCCCAGCTCAGCACCTACGCAGGCAGTGAGTTCTCCCTTCCTCCACCTTTTTGTTCTATTCAGGCCTTCACCTGATTAGAAGAGGCCCACCCACCCTGGGGAGGGCAATCTGCTTTCTTCAGTCCACTGATTCAAACACTCATCTCACCTAGAAACTCCCTCCAAGACATGCCGAGAATCACATTTAACCAGGGACCTGGCATCCGTGAGCCCAGGCATGTTGACACATCAGTGAAGTACCACAACACCTGGTCCCCGGATTGGGGTCTCCCCTCCCCCTCAGGCCACCTTGAGCTCCCTCTGGTGGCTGTTCACCCCCCAGCCTCTCCACCAGGCATCTCAGGGTTTACTGGACCCAAGACGGTCAGACAGGTCTCGAGGCAGAAAGCACTGACCGTGTGCTAAGCAGAGCCCAAGGGCAGCTGGGCAATGACCCAGGGCTGCGGGGACCATAGGAAGACTGCTGGGTGGCCCTGCCCTCCTCCAGGTTCTGGGCACTCTCTGCCTGTCCCTAGTTGGGAGTGGAGGTCCACAGTCACTCACTCATCCCCACCTTTGTGCCCTCCACCCTCCAGCAGCCTTGACTCTGCCTTAGCCCCTGGACCCTGTGCTCTGAGGCAGTTGGCGGAATGGACAACTCAGTGGCGTTAAGTACGTTTACAAGGTTGTGCGACATCATCTCTGTTTCCAAACATGTTCTGCACCCCAAGGAGACCCCATGTCCATGAGCAGTCCCCATTCCTCTCCCCCCAGCTGCTGGTAACCACGAAAATGCTTTCTGTGTCTGTGGATTTGCCTGTTCTGGACGTTTCCTATCAATGGCATCCCACACTGTGTGTCCTCCTGTGTCTGGCTTCTCTCACTGAGCATCGTGTGTTCAAGGTCCATCCACGTTGTAGCCTGTGTCAGAGCTTCACTCCTTTTCATGGCTGAGTCATATTCCGCTGTGTGGATGGACCCCATTCTGTTCATCCATCCGTGGACTTTTTGGGTTGTTTCCACCCATATGGCTACTTCAAACAATGCTGCTGTGACCGTGCATGTACAAGTATTTGCTGGAGTCCCTGTTTCAATTCCTTTGGATGATACGCTTTAAAGAAAATAAATCTATTCTGACCCTTGTTCAGACGTACAGAAGACTTCATTCAAGATTATTGTGATAGGTGTTGAGACCATCACAGTACTGGAGGCAGACGCGTCTCCCATCTGTACACAGCAGGCAGCTGGGGATGTGTAGCCCACAGGCAGAGTGAGGGGGTCGGTGGGTGGAGAATGACTAACAGGAGATGTGAAGTGCAGAGGGATGCTGGCTCAATTGACGTAGCGGGACCCTTGCTCAGTCTGGATTCGGCAGGAGGAAGATGGCTGAGGCTGTCTTGAAAAGAGGGCTTAGAGGAGATTGTTTGGAATTTGGTCAAAGAGAGCGTCTGTCCTGCCCAGGAGTGGGGTTTCTGGGTTGTAGGGTGACACCATGTATAAAGTTTTGGGGAACCGCCATACTGTTTTCCAGAAAGGCTGCCCCATCCCACATTCCCGCCAGCAAGAGTCATGATGTGTCTACATCCTCACCAACACTTGTTATCTTCCTGAATTTTATTATAGCCACATCTGGTGTACACATACCGTGCACTTGGCACCTAAGGAAAGTTTGTGGCGTGAATAAGTGACTCTAAATTCCACACATAGCTTTACATGTTTAGCATGCAAATTTCCAAATCCAGAATTAGAAAAAAAAAAAAATGGTGTCATGAAACCCTATTTGCCTGTGGCCAGTTTCAACCTGGACCAATGTGTTGCCAATCCCGTTTCATTTCCCATCCTTTTCACTGTCGTGCTCTTTGAAGGCAAATTCCAGACATTACATCATCTTACCTATAATTAGTTTAGGGTGTCGTTTCGTCAGAAAATAGTATCTTTTAATTCGTAATCACAATACCACATCAAGCCTTAAAGACAAACCGTACTCCCCCAGGAGATGCAAGTTTCCACCATGGACTCCAAGATGGATTTTTACACTTGGTGTGTACAAGTCAGCATCCAAACAAGATCACCCCATCACGTCTGATCCATTTATTCCAAGTCTTTTTGTAAAAAAATATAATGTATTGAGGTGAATTTGACCCAAGACAAAACGAACCACTTAAAAATGAGTAATTCTGTGACACTTAGGACTCTCACAGCTTTGTGCAACCACCACCTCTATCTAGTTTCAAAATATTTCTGTCTTCACAAAGTAAAACCCTGTAACCTTTAAGCTATCCCTCCCCATCCCATTCCCCCAGCCCCTGGCAATCACTAACCCACTTTCTTGTCTCTGTGGATCTGCCTGTTCTGGACGTTTCCTATCAATGGAATCACACACTGTGTGTCCTTCTGCGTCAGCTTCTCTCACTGAGCATCGTGTGTTCAAGGTCCATCCACGTGGTAGCCTGTGTCAGGGCTTCACTGCTCTTCACGGCTGAGTCATATTCCGCGGTGTGGATGGACCCCATGCTGTTCATTCATCCATCCATTGATGGATTCTGTATCTTTTCAACCCTTTCTGCACTGTGTTATTTGCCAGCTATTTTGAAAACGGTGTACTTCTGGTGTGGTGTCTCCCACAAGCTGATGGGGTGGATTGAATTCGTGGAACACATTTCTCTGGCCCTCCCATGACCTGCAAACTGGGAGTGGGATATGGAAGCCGGGTAAATTCAGGCTGAATAATTTTCCTGCTGCATCACACCACATGGGGCAGGATGTTCGGGGGTCCATTCTTTGGGATGTCATCCTTAATTAGAGCTTTATCACTAGTAGCTGGCATGGTCAGCCGATCCAGGCACTGTAAAGTCCCCCATCCTTCTTTTTCCTCGGACGGTTTAAACACCCGCGAAAGATCATCATGCAGATTTGTCTTGCATTGGGTTTCTATCATGGAGATGCACAACTCCATAATTTATTCTGCATGTCTGAGCCCGAATTCTCCTGTTGAAAAAAGATCATTCCTTCCTGTAATGTCTGGATACTCAGAAATACACGATGCACGGGAAGACAAAGAATTTAAAACTTTTTTTTTTTTAACTTTTCTAAAATCGGTTTTCGGAACACTGACTCCAAGCTCTGGTTTCCTCTAAAGATAACACAAGAGTCTCTCTCTCTCTCTCTCTGTAGTAGAAGTCACAGATTTGCCATATTTGATGAATTTCATTCCATTCCCTACATTGTTGGTGTGGGTTCTTAACTCATTGCAGATCAGAGGCAGCCCTTCTGATCGGTCCCAATATCCTCTGGACAAGATACGATCAGTCTTTGGTGTCTTTTATTCTGAGTGCTGATATGACGCCCCCAACTCACCCAGTACATTTCCTGCCCGCACCTTAGAGCAGTCAAAGGCACCCAGAAACCAAAAGCAGATTTTCTTATAGAGACCTTCCTAATGACACGAACACTTAGGATTTGCTTGATCCGTTCATAGGCGATAGATGATTGGTGATCTGGAATATATGACATAATAGCATATAGAATACATTAGAAGTTTTAAAATTAGAATATGTAATTGTACACAGAACACTTCAAACTTTTACCATCTTTTACACCGGGCATATTTTGAATGAAAACAAACAGTGTCCCCAACACTTTCCGAGGGAGGTTTCCTCTGAAGGTAATTGTCGTCTCCTCTCTCCGTGATAATTCACTCCTGGCATCCGCACTATTTAATAAAATTCAGTAATGCAATTTGCTTAGATCAAACCCCAATTAAGGAGTCATGCCAACCCCGTGCCTCCACGTCTGAAGGGGTTAATGCTCTTTTATGTTTGCGATTACCATTTTATTACCCATGCTTTTCGAAAGACCCATTATCATAAAATTGAGAAATCCCATCAAGTCCCCCCCAACCCCGGCCCCCCCGAAGAGAACAGCTTTTCCACACGAGTGACTCAGATGCTTCTGTGAGGCAATTACTGGGTGTCCGTCATGTGTACCGAGGATTGAAAATAAAAATTAAAGTAACGAGGCATGAGCTGGATTTAAGGAAGTCTCGCCATACTTAATTTGTGTTTGTATTGAATTATTTAAACCCTCTCCCCCTGCCGGCACCCATCCGCTTGTATTTGTAGCCACGTCAGAAAAGAGATATGCGTAGCTCCTTCTCAGGAGACTGCCAAGGGGCCCTGCTAATTAATAATGTGATTTTTTTTAATGAGGGGAAAGCTGATTTGGGGCTGTGAGTGTTTGCACTTCACCTACAGAGGCTAAAGGATAGGGATCAAGTATTGATTGATTGATGCTGTTGGGCTCCTTATATGTGATGAGTTCCTCCCAGAAGGGGGGCTCTCCTGGGGAAAGAACGATTGATCCAACCTTAATTATGTAATGATCTTCTAACATCCAATCTACATATGCGGGTGTGTATCTACACAGCTACGGGTGTTGGGATGGTGGTGGTCTTACATCTGTTAAAACCACCCTGCGAAATCACAAGCATTTCTTTACTGGTTTTGTCTTCCAAATGGTGACCATAGACCAAGCGTGGGGAGCTATCTTCAACAACACCAATTACCCACCGCTTCAGGGGAGTGTTTTTTTTTTAATTTTTATTGGCATATAGCTGCTTTAGTTACTATATGTTGTGTTCGTTTCTGCTGTACAGCAAAGTGAATCAGTTATACATATACATGTATCCACTCATTTGTTAGATTTTTTTCCCCATATAGGTCTTTACAGAGTATTGAGAATTCCCTGCGCTATACGGCAGGTCCTTATGAGTTATCTATTTTATATACAGTAGTGTGTATACCCAAGGAATCTAAGAGTGTTAGTTGCTAACCTCCCAGCGTGTAGTTCCACCATAAATGGGCAGTGTAGTGTACGACCTGGATGGGCAAAGAACCGCCACCACTGCTGGTTCTCATGTGAGAACGTGAGGGTTTCTCTTTAATCGATTGGACTCAGACAACCTCTCACTGGTTGACTAGGGCTTTTGCTCAGTCTTGGACTCACCCTTCCCCACGAGCCCTTTGGGGTCCTTAAGAGCCAAGTGTTGAAATGCAACTCTCGGGATACGCCATGTTGAAACAGAATTAACTTAACACTGAATGAGTCAGGGTTGAGGGGGTTTTCTTTCAACACAGGAATCCCACTAAAAGACTCTGGGGTAAGTTAACAGGAGGCAGAGTGTAGAAAATCCGGCTCAAATAACTAGCTGGGGGTGTGACACCCAATCAGAGGTCCTGCCTGCATGTCTGTATGCACGCCTCTGATGTGGTGAGAACCCACTTTGCATCCTTTTACCCATACCCCAGAAGGATGAGAAGCAGCTTACCTATAAGATGCATGAGTCGTAAATGATGGGCGTGGACACCAATGCTTATTGCAAGCTTATCTCATGGTTTCTTAGATATGACACCAAAAGCACAAGCAACCAAAGAAAACATAGATTAATTTTAATTAAAATTAAAAACTTTTATGCATCAGATGATGCTATCCAAGAAGTAAAAATACAACCTACAGACTGGGAGAAAATATTTGCAAGTAACTTATCTGATGAGGATGTGGTATCTGGAAGGTATTAAAGAACTCTTACAGTTCAGCAATAAAAAGACAAACAACCCAATTTTTTTGATAAATCAATGCATTTTTATTTTATGTATGTGTATATGCATGTATTTATTTATTTATATATGTATGTATGTATTTTTATTTTTTTGGCCGCACAGCACGGCAGTGAAAGCATGGAGTCCTAACCACGGGACTGCCAGGGAATTCCCCCGATTTTTAAAAGCAGGCAAAGGACTTCAAGAGATGCTGCTTCAGAGAATATATCCAAATGGCCAATACGCATATGAAAAGATACTCAGTATTCCTCATCTTTGGGGAAATACAAATTAAAATCACTTCATACTAATGATGATGGCTATGATTTTAAAAAAGAAAAAGCAGAAGACAACAGGTGCTGGTGAGGATGTGAAGTCGGAATCCTGCTCCATTGCTGGTAGGGGGATAAAATGGTTCAAGTCTTGGTAAATCCCCCAGAACTGGGGGCTTCTTTGCATAGCGGTTCTCGGTTTGGAGAATCAGCTGAAATTCTGAGGCAACAGAAAATGTGCCTTCAACACACTGGCGTGAGCATCTCATAGACAATTCCTGTCTCTCCCGCCCTCAGCTGGCTGCAGACAGGGGCTCTGTGGGGAGGGGCCGGGAGGAAACTGGCACTCCCCAGATAGGGGAGCTTTATAGAAAAAGCTCTCCTCCAGGAGGTGGGCAGTAGGATGCATGTTAGTATTTGCTAGGGTGTGACTTTACAGTAGGTGAGTATGGATAATACTAGGTAGTACAGAGGTGAGTTTGATGTTAGTCTAATATTAGGACTTAGTTTAGTATTAGCTTGGTATTAGTTCAGTATTAGTGCAGTTTAGTAGTGTTGGTAATTAGTTTAGTATTGCTCTAGTATTAATATTTAGTGTTAGCTTGGTATTAGTTTAGTGCTGACTATTAGTAAGTAGGTTAATATTAGTATTTAGTTTGTGTTTGTTGAGTATTAGTTTGGTATTTAGTATTATTAACTAGTTTAGTATTAGCATTTAGTTTTGTATTACTTTTGTATTAGTTTAATATTAGTTTAGTATTTAGTATTGCTGATTGTTTAGTATTAGTATTTAGTTTAGTATTAGTTTTGTATTGGTTCAGTATTCAGTATCAGTAATTAATCATATATTAGTCTAGTATTAGTACTTTGTTTAGTATTGGTTCAATATTTAGTATTAATAATTAGTTTCATATTGGTTTTTACTTTAGTATTAGTCTGGTATTTGTTTAGTATTAGTATTTAGTTTTGTATTCGTTTTGCATTAGTTTAGTATTTAGTATTAGTGACTAGTTTTGTGTTAGTCTGGTATGAGTACTGAGTTTGGTATTAGTTCAGTATTTAGTATTATTAATTAGTTTAATACTAGTATTTAGTTTGGTATAAGTTTTGCATTACTTTAATATTAGTATTAGTCTACTATTTAGTATTAGACTCGCATTCACTGTAGTATTAGTCTGCTGTTTGTTTAGTATTAGTATTTTAATATTAGTTTTGTATTAGTTGAATATTAGTATTAGTTTAGTATTTAGTATTGCTAATTAGTTTAGTATTAGCATTTAGTTTTAGTATCAGCCTGGTGTTTGTTTAGTATTACCATTCAGTATTTGTTTTGTCTTTGTTCAGTATTAGTTCAGTATTTACTATTAGTAATTGGTTTAGTGTTAGTTTTTAGTTTAGTATTAATCTTCTGTTTGTTTATTATCAGTACTTAATTTAGTATTAGTCTAGTACAAGTATTTAGTTTAGTATATAATGCTAATAATTAGTTTAGTATTAGCATTTAGTTTAGTATCAGGCTGGTGTTTGTTTAGTATTACCATTCAGTATTTGTTTTGTTTTTGTTCAGTATTAGTTCAGTATTTACTATTAGTAATTGGTTTAGTGTTAGTTTTCAGTTCAGTATTAATCTCCTGTTTGTTTATTATCAGTACTTAATTTAGTATTAGTCTAGTACAAGTATTTAGTTTAGTATATACTGCTAGTAATTAGTTTAGTATTAGCATTTAGTTTAGTATCAGGCTGGTGTTTGTTTAGTATTACCATTCAGTATTTGTTTTGTCTTTGTTCAGTATTAGTTCAGTATTTACTATTAGTAATTGATTTAGTGTTAGTTTTTAGTTTAGTATTAATCTTCTGTTTGTTTATTATCAGTACTTAATTTAGTATTAGTCTAGTACAAGTATTTAGTTTAGTATATACTGCTAGTAATTAGTTTAGTATTAGCATTTAGTTTACTGTCAGTCCAGTATGTGTTTAGTACCAGTAATTAGTTGAGCATTAGTCTGGTACCAGTATTTTGTTTAGTGTTAGTTTGGTACTAGTTTAGCATGTAGTATTAATAATCAGTTTTGTGTCAGTATTGGTGTAGTATTTAGTGTTAATACTAGTATTCTACAGGTGAGAAGCCACTTCTTGGGGGGTGTACTGCATGCGTCCATGTGACCCCAAAGCAGGCCTCTCACGTCAGTCACCCTTCAATGGTTGAAGACCTACCGCCCACCCAGCACCTGGAGGGCAGGTGGCCAGCGGTGCTCTGTGTCAGGCGATGTGTCTGCCCTGGGAGCCAGTGGTTTGGGAAGAAGGTGGACGTCTCTAAAGAGATCAAATCTGTTCTGATGCCGACACAGCTCTGGGAGCAGTGGGTGTGGAGTCACGTGCGGGAGCTCATGACTTTCCATCCTCACCTGCTTAATTCCAGCTATTCTGCTGCCTGTACAGTATTGATCCTTCCATCTGATTTTCCAACTTTAAGATGAGACTCTTGATTCTTGGCTGTGAACAACACAAAATTAAACACTTTTGGCTATTTTCCCCACCTTCCCTGCTCACCTCTAATTTGATTTTTCAGTTAATATCGTGATTCTGGGACTTCCCTGGTGGCGCAGTGGTTAAGAATCCATCTGCCAATGCAGGGGACACGGGTTCGAGCCCTGGTCCGGGAAGATCCCATATGTCGCGGAGCATCTAAGCCAGCACACCACAACTACTGAGCCTGCACTCTAGAGCCCACAAGCCACAACTACTGAACCCACGTGCCACAACTACTGAAGCCCGCACGCCTAGAGCCCGTGCTCTGCAACAAGAGAAGCCACCGCAATGAGAAGCCCGCGCACCACAGCGAAAAGTAGCCCCCACTCACCACAACTAGAGAAAGCCGACGTGCAGCAACGAAGACCCAATGTAGACAAAAATAAATTAATTAATTAATTTTTTAAAAAAGAAGAAGAAATAAAGGAGGAGGTTAGGAGATAAGTATTTTGACTTAGCCAAAAGCCAAAAAAATAAAAATAAATAAATAAATAAAATAAAAAGACTTTTAAAAAATGTATCGTGAATCTGTGAGAGGTGTGTTTACAGCTTTAAATGTCATACTTGTACATCTATTTCCAACAGGATCTACTGACTCCTCAGTTTCATAAAATTACTGCTTTTATCCCGCCTTCCATCATGTCCTCCCCTCCCCCATCTGATCTCAAATGAAATTTGAACGTAGCATTACAATATTCGTCTCCCTGCAAGTTCAGACACGTCTGTGTTTTATGTGCTCTGGTTCTCAACAATAAAATCCAATAACTACCCTTCGTGGTGTGATTGCTTGCATAGTGTGCACTGTTGAAATAAAGTAGCAGAGAGGAAATGAAAGTCTAAACATTAAAACAACAGAGAGGGTGTGAGTTTGCAAAGTCTGAATAACGTTAGGAAAGCGTCTGAACTTTTGGATGTTTTCCCAGCTTGCCCCGTTTAGATGCCCCAGCTCCTAACTTTCCATGTGGGTGTTCACCTCCATTTTCGTGTTGCTTATTTGGGGTGTGGAAGGGTTCCGTCTAATTCCTCGGGTATTTCTAGGATCAGGGCAGGAATTTCAGAGGAGTCAAGAACAGGGTTATTTCAGTGTGCAAATTACTGGCCCACAAGGGTTGCTGGGTCAGGGTAAACATTCCATTTTCCAAAAGACCTAATGTTTTTAAACTAAAATCATCCAGATTTTCCACATTTCTGTGTTTCATATTCATTGCCTTTTAAAGCTTTAAAATTATGTGCAACTGTAGATTAAATGTATATCTACATAGGGAATATTAGTTGCTTGGTATTTCATACTTTCCAACTCGTTCATGTCCTGGGAAGTGAATTTGATTTACGATTTCAAGTTATCGTTAGCAGCAAATGGGATCAATGAAGGTTTAGAAGGCACGCCCTTCTTATTTCTGATTTCCAGTTCCAAATTCTGTATGACTGACCAAAAATCTAGTTAGTAGAGACATTTCACTTTAAGCACATACTACTTTCTCCGACGACAAGGAAACATTCAGTACCGACAACTAATCAAAATTCACATCTCAGGGAAAATTCCCTGGCGGTCCAGTGGTTAGGACTCAGCACCTTCACTGCTGAGGGCCCGGGTTCAATACCTGGTCGGGGAACGAAGATCCCACACGCTGCGCGGCGTGGCGGCTTGGCCAAAATATATATATATATATATATATATATATATATATATATATATACTTCAGTCTTCAGGTAGAAGAGAAATTGGTAGAAATAAAGAGAAATCCCCCCCCCAAAAAAAGAGATTCGTATCTCAGATATGTCTATGCTCAATACTAAACTACTACGTTTGCTCTACGTTTATCAAAAACTTTATACTCAAGGTCAGAAACAGAGCCCACCGCAAAGTGAACATACGGTGCTCTTGTTGAAAAAAATTATTAAGAATATCCAGTCAACAGACCTGACTTCAGAGCATTAAACCGAGCGTGGGGACTTCTGATTACGGAGCTCTCTGCAATTTGCGTGGTCACACACCTGGGATGTCTGCATTGCCCAAGACTGTAGGTCTAGTGAAGTTATTCTCCAGGTTTTCGTCTTGATGTGTCAGCCTATATATAAATTCTCACATCAACGCGTGTTGGCAGAGACCCTGTCCATCCATCACTTTGGAGTTGACGAAAACCTTCAGCATATCCACGAGGAATTTCCACATCTCACCTCTGCACTGAGACATGGGTAAAAAGAGTGCCCGTTTTTATTGAAATCTTCTCCAAACATACACAACTGTAGAGGGACAAAGACCCCCATTGGATAAATCCTTGGCGCGAGGTGGAAAATTGAGTGATCTCCAAAGCAAAGTTCCTACAACACAGGGTGCGGACGTGAGGGAGGTGGATTTGCTTTTCCGCTATTTAAAAACCGGGTCTCCCCAAAGAGCTCCAATTCAGCATTGGGGAAATCAGAGCTGGATGACTAGGGTCTTGGCTCACAAGTCTGACCTCGAATACCTGTCAGCACCATGGTCACTGTCATCAACCCCCTCCCATCCAACCCAACCCAACACCAGAAGGTGCCTCTATGTGTTTGGCACCAGGAACGACCCTGCACTGAATACCCATTTTCCCCCGTTTTATTCAAGTGAAATTCACGTAACATAAAATTCATCACTTTCAAGTGGACAACTCAGTGGCATTTATCACCTTCACAATATTGTGCAACCGCCACCTCTATCAAGTTTCAAAACATTCCCATCCCCCCAAGGAGACCCCGTCCCCATTAAAAGTCACTCCCCACCCCCCTCCCCCAGGCCCTGGCACCCACTTTCTGTCTCTGGATTTGCCTGTTCTGGATGTTTCCTAACAATGGAATCACACACCGTGTCAGTTTTTGTGTCTGGCTTCTCTCACTGAGCATCCTGTGTTCAAGGTCCATCCACGTGGTAGCCTGTGTCAGAGCTTCACTCCTTTTCATGGCTACATAATATTCCACTGTGTGGATGGACCCCGTGCTGTTTCTCCATCCATCCATTCACAAAAACTTGAGTTGTTTCCACTTTTCAGCTGTGCTGAACAGTGCTGCTATACATATTCATTTACAAGTTTTTGTTTGAGCACCTGTTTTCCATTCTTTGGGGCCATATACCTAAGAATAGAATTGCTGGATCATAGGGTAATTCCAAGCTCTCCTTTTGGGGGAACCTCCATGCTCTTTTCCACAGCAGCTGCACCATTTTACATTCCTACCAGCAGCATATAAGGGTTCCAATTTCTCTACATCTTCACCAACACTTATTTTCCTTTTTTTAAAAAAATTATAGCCAACCTCATTTACCCCAATAGTCTTTCCCCCATACAGCATAGGAAACCAAGGCTCAGGGACTTTCTTACTTGCTCAAGGTCACAATGCTGGTGGCAGAAGCAGGGCATCTGAACTCCAATTGCCTCATCTGTAGACTAAGGATTAAAAACACCGTCGGTGAGGCGCTCCTCAACATGCCATTATTGAAGTTATTTATGTCGGTTAAATGCCGTAGATGAGTCAATGGTCATGAGGAAACCCATGAAAAGAGGGGTTGTGATGTGCAGACAGCTAGCTGCCACCTACACAGGGGTTCACCTTGTAGGACCAACTCAATCCTGACTCTGACCTTAATTTTCCCAAGTTAGAAACTCAATGAACTTAGTGTCTCCACGTAGTTCAGACTTGAAGGTCCCAAGAAAGCTCCCAGGGAGCTCAAGGCAGAACCAGAGTCTACACTGACTCATGTGTTAAGAGAGGACTCTCCTCCCACACAAATAGAGCTTTTGCATCAGCTTCTGAAGCATGTGTTCCCCACGAGCCAGCTGCACGAGAAGATGATGTTGCCTGGCCCCAGAAGAGCAGGTGATGGGACTTGGTCCATGGAGGCAGGAACCTTCAAAGTTGACCATCTATCTCTTGCGTGGACCATTGACTGTTCCTTTGATGACCAGGGTACACTGTGCCGTGGATGATGGTTGAATGGGGTCTGTAAGGTTTGCCCCTGAGCTTTTCTGCCTCCAGTGGTCTTTCTAACTACATTTTGGATCTTAACACCCTTTCTCCAGCTGTGTCAAACCATTCATTAGGTTACTGAGAAGTCCCCAAGGGCCAAGGACTACCCTATTGACCAAGGGGACATCTCCATCATCTGTACTCTGACCCAATATAACTTGACTTCAGACCTTACCAGGAGACCCCTTATTTCTCTTTTTTTATGCTCCTATGATGAAGTCTTTCTCTGAGCTCACCATTTACAATCTCTCTTCTCAAGCAGAGATTTCCAATATGGCACTACATGTCTGCACAAGATGATGACAACCATCATCTTGGAAAGAATGAAACCAAACAGCTTTGAGTCTACATTCCGGACAGCTAGACAGATGGGTCACCTTTGCTAAATTAGCTGGATGCCTTCAGGTCTGGGTCCCCTCCCCACGACACCCCTGAATCTCCCAACTCATTGGACCCAACTAAAGCCAAATGGAGAATGGATTGACCTAGTTGAGGCTGTCCTTGGGTTTACATTCTGCTGTGCTGGTTGTCTATCCTTTATCCCTGTTTATCTCTTATTGGCTCATTGATAAGGACTCACAAGGTATCTGGTTATTTTCTCACTGCCCACAAGTCTTACAATCTTCAAATACGCTTTCAAGACTCCCTTCATGCCAAACATCTTAAGCTGGGATGGTCCAAGGTTTATGTGGGGAGAGAAGTGTGTGTCTTCACAACATTCCACTGCCTCTTTGTTTCTTTTTTGATATTGTTCACAGGGCCTTTTTGCTTTGTGAGCATGTGTTCACCAAGCTGTGTGCAAGCATTTGACCCCAAGTGGATGGATGAACTGTTCACACGGTGTAAAGGGTGGGGGTTGGGGGGGTGAGGCAAAAATAGAACTATTGCAACATGGTTTGAATAAAAGATGACAGTGGAATGAATTTAGAGCCATAAGAAATGCAGACATTTCAAGGTCTCAGAGGACTTGTGTGAACATTTTTGGGGGGGGAGGTTGCAGAACCGATTAGCATTCTGTGAGTTCGCATTTGAATTTTATTTTTGAACCATGTCCCAGTGTCAAGGCGATTGTTGCCAGGGTGAGCTTTGCAATGATTAAATTTTGCATGAGAAACCTTCAAAATCTGGCTGCGATTGACTCTTTGCTCTACCCGGCTCCACTCAGGTTGACCCTAAGAATGGGATTGGTTGTAGAAATTAGGGACGGGGAGAGGTCTTCAAAGAAAATATTCGTGCCTCTCACTGCTGAGGGGGGAAATCCTGCCTGTTCTTGGAAAGGTGATGAGATTCTGACTAAGTTTACTTTTCAAGAAGGGAGAACAGATCCCTAACTAATGGTCAGCCAAGGACCAGGCACCCACCTGGGACATTAAGTTGAGTTTCTGGAGAGGCTGACTCTGAGATGGAGGTTAGGATGCAGGACGGTTGTTGTGAGAGATGGATTGGGAATAATATCTTAACCGGGTGAAGGAAGCAGGGTTGGATAGATGGAGGACGTAGCTTGTGATTCAACCATGACCGAAACCCCACCCAATCCCACCAGGAGCTCTGTGGCTAGAATCACTCATTAGGACCCCAGATTGTGCCTGGGGAGAGGATGTGAGCTTTGGTGAGGCAGCTCCCTTCAGCTGAGGGCAATTTCTGGGGGAGGAGCTGAGCTGTGAGCCAGGAGCTGCCAATATGCCCAGCCAGTGGGAGAATGAGTGGCTGGACCCTGAAGGTTGGCTATAGAGGGACCCACCTCAGTGCCCACTTCAGGCCACCCTTCCCTGGGATCCAGTTGGGTCATGGAAAAAGTTGATGCCACCTGGGTAAAATTCTCTAGGATTCTAGCTGGTCTCTTCTGGGGAAACAATGAGGAAAGGGAAGAGGAGCTATATGTGGTCTAGAAGTCATTATCTTCCTGCTCTACAGACTGTTCCAGAATTTCCCCTCACCCTCGGCCACCACCTCTGCTCACCTAGGTGGCTTATCTTGTGGGATCTATTTTTATCTATCATCTATCTATCTACCTATTTATCTATCATCTATCAATCTATCTATCCATCCACTATCACCTATCTATCTATCATCTATCTATCACTTATCTATCCATCTATCTCTCTATCTACCTTTCTAATTATCTTATCTATTTATCTATCACCTATCTATCTTTCTTTCTATCTATTTATCTGTCATCTATTTATGTATCTATCTATATCTATCTATCCATCCATCTATCTATCCACCCATCTATCTAAATATAGCCTATCATCTATATCTATCTATCTATCTATCATCTATTTATCTATCTTTCTATCTATCTAATCTATTTATCTATTTATCTTTCGATCTATCTATCTAATCTATTCATCTATCATCTATCTATCTATCTAGATCTAAATTACTTTTCACGTGCTGGTAGCCACACACCATTAACCTTTTCTACAAACTCTCCTAGAATGTTCTGACCTACAACATTCCCTTGTCAACATTTCTCATGCAGCAGTGCCCAGAGACTTGGTTCTCTCTGTAGAAAATACTGGTATAGAAAGGGCAGCTCACCACAGGTGCTCCAGCTCCAAGGACAGAGGAAACCAACATCTTCACCACCCACAATACATTCATAGCACCCCATTGTGATGATCAGATGTCAAGACTAACATTGCACTGGGAGTCGTCGGCTATTGGTAAATGAGATCCCAGTTCATGCAATTACCCCAGTTTCTTTTAGCAGCAACTGCTCCATCCACGGTGTCTTCTTCAAAATACGCAAGTTCTCTCATCGGCACATCGTAAACTCCTGCTCAATAGTGTTTGGACATGGTTCAGCACCTTAGGAGACACAATAAGAGGTGAGGGATACAATTGTGACGGAGACCTGATAAAAAGAATAGACGTCTTTGAAAGCCTTGGATGATACATTCATGTCTAGGGTTGAACATCACAGTGTTGAGTTGTGCTGAGTCTCTTGGACACCCAGAGGGTCATCACAAATCCCTCGTATTGACTTTCCATGAAATACAAAAGCCCCGCTCAATGGGTACGGTGTACTTGGTTGGTATTACCCCAAGGATGGCTCAATTAAGTGTATTTCCTCTCAAGTCCACAACTTCATGGATGCAATGAAGTGTTGGCCACAAATTCTGTAAACCATTCCTCCTGCCCCCTACCTGGCCTGAAAGATTTCCCATCTCAAGTGGTGTCTAAAACCCTATCTGATTTGAGGTGGGGGAGTGGTTACTGAAAGGCTTCTATATACTCCATCTCCTTCTGTCATCAATCTTTTACTCAGCTCAGTACTTATTTTTCTAATTCACCTCCAGATTCTTAATATTTATGGCTCCGTATAAAGCAATATGCGCTTTGCTGGTAAGGAGGGATGCTGACTTAATTTCGTGTCGCATTCCACGCCGTTTTCTTCCTGCAACGGGGATTTTTCACGGCTCCCTGAACAGATCTATTTTCTGAAATATGTAAACCATACATTTGAAACATTGATGAGCGCTCATTGCTGAGCCGTGAATCAATGTATTTAAGATCAGCTCTTATCGGTTGAAAGATACAATGTAATAAATGACTGTAGGGCTTGATTAAATAGTGAAACTCAGCCGAGGCATTTAATCAATCTCCAGTGCCGTTTACCGGCAGCGTGCCACTGTGCGAGAGTGGTTATTGCAGTTATGTGACAAGCCGTAAAACGAAAAATAGAAAATATACTGGACGGAAAGTAATAATATTGTAATCAAAATGTATCTATTTTATACACAAGACAAATTCGCAGAAAATCATTCCAGGCGGCCACATTGTGCCTTGGTTCGGCACGGGTCGGGGTCATGGTTACCAGGGGGAGATTTTTCTTGGATGACTTCAGATGAGAATAACTTATTGAAGTAAAATCAGGCCCCAGTGGGTAATGCTGGAGACCCTCCCTGTGGTGAGAACAGGAGAAGGTCGTGGTTGTAAACACGAACCCTAACCCTGTCTTCATGGCCACCACTGCCTCCTGTGTTACAGCAGCCTGAAGAGATTCCTTCTGCAGAAATAAGGGATAATACTGCTGCTGGTGGCAAGGTTTGCCTTATTGGTCTAAATTCTTCAAGATCCTGTATTAGTGATTGTATGAGTTTCCTAGGGCGGCTGTAACAAATGACTTACAGACTGGGGGCTTAAAACATCACAAATGCATCTTCCGCCATCGTGGAGACCAGATGTCTGAGATCAAGGTGTCCCAGGGCTGTGCTCCTTCCAAAAGCTCCAAGAGAGGGTCCTTCCTGCCTCTTCCAGCTTCTGGGGGCTCCAAGCGTCCCTGGGATTGGGGCCACGTCCCTCCCGTCTCTGTCTCTGTCTTCCCGGGGCTTCTTCTCTGTGTCTGTGTCTCTCCTCTTCTGTGTCTTGTAAGGACCCTGTCATTGGATATAGGGCCACCCTCATCCAGGAGGACCTCATCTCAGACCCTTCACCTCATCACATCTGCAAAGACCCTTTCGCAGATAAGGTCCCATCACTGGTTCAAGGGTTTCAGACATGAACATCTTTTTTGGGGGGGGATCAATCAACCCATTACAGTGATACACACGTTCACCCCTATCATGGGATAATGCACTTGGCAATGTGACTTATGTGGCCCATGGATGTCAGTGGAGGTAACACAAACAGAAGCTTAAAATATATTTGCATGGTTGGGTTTGCCCCCTTGTGAATCTGCATCCCCATCAGAAGATCCTGCCCCAGGATAACTACTGTCCCTTCATCCTGGGCCCCAGAAGGATATGTGAGCAGCAGGGCACATGCCCTGGGTGCATGCTGGTGCCAGGACTTTAAGAGATACATGGTGCAGACCTGGGCCATCCTGCTCCCTGGAGCTTGGCTTCTGGAGCCCAGGGTTCACAGTGCCACCAAGCCCACCTGAATTACAACTGACCCACTGATCTCTGAGGAAAAAATGTTGTCTTTGGCCACCGAGTTTCAGGGTGATTCGTTACACAGTGTTCTTGTGGCAATAGCTGACAATTACACTAGTTATGGCCAATCCAGACTGGATCTCAACATGAGGCTAGATGGTGTTCCCAAGACCAAGACTTCGGGGAAAGTCTTTGTCATCCAAAGATTTTCTATGAGCTCTCTACCATATAGGGCTATGGATGAATTGTGCCCCCCAAAATTCATATGGTGTCGCCCTTAACCCCAGTGTGAGTTAATGTGGAAGTAGGGCTTTTAGGAGGCGATGGAGATTAAATCACCTCATCAGGATGAGGTCATTATCTGGTAAGATTGGCTGCCTTAGAAGAAGAGGAAGAGAGAGAGAGATGTCTTTGTGTCTCTGCACCCATGCATAGGAGAGAGGGCATGGGAGGACAGAGAAGGTGGCCGCCTTCAAGACAGGAAGAGAGCCTCACCAGGAACTAATCTGCCCACACTGTGATCTCGGACTTCCAGCCTCCAGAACTGGAATAAATTTCTGGAGAAATTTATTGCTCCAGAAACTGAGAAATAAATTTCTGATGTTTGAGCCACTCTGACTGTGCTTTTTTGTTAATGCAGCCCAAGATGGCTAACTTTAGGTTCAGATTCAGGTGGATAAGGATGAAACCCCCCGTAGGACAACATCGCAACATTTCCCAGGTGGAGGCTGGCACGTGAGGGCTGACGTCCCAAAGCTGATGGGCAAGAGCTCTTTTTTTTTCAAATGCATTTCCACTTCATCTACAGGAAGCCGCTAAGAGACTTCTGGACAGTGCCTCGTGTTATGAACTAGGTCCGAATGGCTTTCAGAAGCATGGTTAATGAAGAACACATCCAAGCAAACTTTTTTTTTTTTTTACTTCATTAGGCCTTTCCCGTACAAATAGAGCTATTTTTATGACAGTGACGTCGGAGTGCCCCAAACATCACAAAATGATTACACACGCTCCGTTGCAAGATTTTAATAATTACAAAACATCTGAGTACAATTAGAACTTCCTCTGTAACTTCTCAATTACTGTTAGCCTGACTAGTTTCCTCTCCAGACTCAGGATTTGTGAGACATTCTTTACTCTGTGCGGCAATTTAAGAACAAAATAGAGCCCTTCTTTTTGAGGCAGAAGAATCTGGAGGAGAGGAAGGGGTCCCAAGCTCTCTCGGTCTGTGGCTTTTGGGGGCTCCGTGTCCTGAAGGTTACCTTAGAAGCCCAGCTTGCACGGATGACAGGGTGAAAGCTGGTGTTTGAGGTTCTGCCTTTGCAGGTTGTAATCTTAACTGGATAGTGGACACTCTACAGAGACCATACTCATGACCACTGGACATACAGAGAAGGTGCCTGATGGAGAATTCTAGAAGGGCCTCAATGATTTCATCTCATGCCCCCGTAGAGGGTGGCACACCTCTCCAGAGCAGGAAACATGGAAAACTCCAAGTCTGGGCAAAAAGTGATGTGTTGATTTCACTCTTCACCCAAGGGGAGGCATCCAACCCACAGATGGATACGAGGGGGGTTTGGGATGGGTGTGGGATCCAGAAGCAGATGCTTCCGGGCAGCCCCGGCTGGTTGTATTCAACATCTGCAGATAAAAAGTTGAGGATGAGAAGGATGTCCACAGGGAAGTTAGAACCAAGCCCACCAGGAGGGCGCACACGGGAGAAAACTCTGAACTGGGAGCCGAGGGAAAAGTCACCGCGGATGGAAAAATCAAACAGTGGTGCGATCGAAAGTGAAGTTTTGATTTGGGCAGATATGATTGAAATAAGGACAGCATGACAGTGAATTGAAAGACCATCACTCTACCCAAAAGTGGGATGTCCAGGTTTATCCGTAAGAATTCGAGAGATGAGTGAATTCAAAGATCTTCGCTCTGCTCACCAGTGGGATGTCCAGGTCTCCCTGTAAAGATTCGGGCAATCAGAGCAAACCTTTACAGGGCACATTGTGGAAGGAGAATTCTTAATCATTAGAGGGACAAAGGCGCCCTTAAAATATTTTATTCCCAATAGTAGTCTATGCTCTAGAAAGTTCTGTCTGAAAAACCCAGGTTTTAAAAATCTCTGTCATTGGATGTGTTGCCAGATATGCATTTAAAGTAGTGATTCAGAGGCTTGGAGTCTTGAGACGGTGTATAAAGGATGCCCCCGATTTTTATATTAAACTGGCATAGAGACATTTGTGAGACAGTCTCGCCCACATAAGAGATTACAGGAAGAATTGAAGACAGCAGGGCAGGATATTTCCCTCAACAAGGTTGTGTGAAAAGATGGATGTAATTGCAAATAAGGAATTTATGAAATACAGTCGCTACGTTCCTCCTCGCACGATGGTTGCGGCGACAAGAGCGTCTCCCCCAAGGACAGCCCTGCTTGGGGTTTGTCATGATGCTGTTGGCTTTCTTCTTGCCTCTGTTTCGTGTTATTCCTCTGCGGCTCCTGTCTCTCTGTCGGGGGACCAGGTTTGTGCTCTGTCCAAGAGAGAAGGAGGAGACAGGTACTCTGGGTCTCCCATCCACCAGCCAGAACCCCAGATATCTTTACATCCTTCAAAGGGATGAGCACAGTCTGTGTCTCTCTCATCTGCAATCAAGACGCACCAGGACATAGACCAGCCAATTATCCCAGACTCAGAATGACGCCAGTCCTAAGAAGGAAAGTCCTTTGTGGCGTTCAGCCACTCCTAACTCATAGCTCCAATCACATCCCAGCTCTTGCAGTCACCTAGGAACTGAGCTGAAGTCTCATCACCTTAGAAATGAGACAGGGTGCCCTGGTATCATCCACACCCCAAGCTCTCCAAGGCCATGAGGCTTCTCAGAGAAAATACTCAGTCCCAACCCATCTGCCATTTTCTCCTTCCAAATCAAGGGGCACTACCAAGGGTGATTTCAAATATCTCAGCCTGCTATCCTTGGAAGGAGTCTCAGAGATGAGCTAATTTATTTCTCTCTGAAAGATGAGGAAAAAATGAAGTGACTTACCCAAAGTCGGGCATTCAGCTCTTCTGGCTCTGAGCCCAGCATTCTGTCCTCTACCTTAACCTGGGACCAGAACCCAAGATATATTTCTCAGATGTGTAACATTTCAAATAGACTGATAGGCACAGAGAGAGATAAAACAGAGACTTATGGACTCTCTCCTCAGACTGGACAATGGATTTAGATCCCTCTCCCTTTTAAGAAACAGAAATTCAGCTTAAGTCCCCTCGGCAAATCTCCATGTTACCACAGACCCCCATCCGCCCAGATGCGACCTCTCTCCTAAGTTGATGTGTTCTTCCTCTACCTCCATTTTTACAATTTTAATGCTTTTTTTGTGTATCAGTAAGCAACATGCAGTATTGCTTTGAGTGTGTTAAAAAATTCACATGAATAAGATAGAAGTTCATCTGAAAAGGTCATATACTGCATGATTCCAGCTCTATGACACTCTGGAAAAGGCAAAACAATGGAGACAGTAAAAGAGTCAGTGGTTGTCAGGGGTTTAGGAGGGGGAGGGAGGGATGAATGGGTGGGGCACAGAGGATTTTTAGGGCAGTGAAACTACTCTTTATGATGCTATAATGGTGGATACATGTCTTCATCCATTTGTCCAAACCCATAGAATGCCCAACACCAAGAGTGAACCCTCATGCAAACTGTGGATTTTAGTTAATAATTTATCAATATTGCCTCATTGGTTATAACAAATGTACCACATCAGTGCAAGACGTTAATAATACTGGAAACTGGGGTGGGAGGTGGCATGGGAACCCTGTACTTTCTGCCCTGTGTTTCTGCAAACCCAAAGCTGCTCAAAAAAATAAAGTCTATTAATTTTTTAGAAATTCACAAGAATGGTACATGTTTTATCCACTTGGTGTATAAACCCCTTGGACATCGGGTTTTTCCCACTCATGTTTTTCTAGATTGATCCATGTCGGTACACGTAAATTCAGTTTCACTTCTTTCAACGGTTATAAAGCACAACAGTACATAAATATAACACACTTTTTATACCCCTCTTTTTTTTAATTTCAACTTTTTGAGCTTTAATTTTCTCAGCACTGAAATAGGAATTATTATTCCAACCCTACGTATTTTATCGGGCTAATATAACAAAGGAGATCATAGGTAAAATCATACTTTATAATAATAATATTATTATCATCGTTATTATTACAGTAAAAGACACTATTTTCTTTAGATCAGTGAGCCTTAAACCTTTTTAGTTTTTTATCAGTGGGTTTTTTTTCAAAACATAATCTTACATGGAACTTTAATATATCAAACTGATTTTACCTGATTTTACTGAGGTGTATTGTGCAAGTTTAAAGGTGTAACTATTTATTATCAAGTCAGTTAATGACAAGAATGAAACTATCCGGTTTATATCCCTCTGTGGATGGCGCAGTGAGGTGCATGAGGATGGCTGGTACCAGTAAGTGTGTGCCCTGTGGTCATGGTAAAGGGTTCAGCCTGCACATAACATCAGTGGGAATTAACTGAACAGTGTTGCATTTTTAAACACAGGTGCATAATGAGATGCTTCAGCTGCAACCAAGTACAAGACCTTGACATAGACTCCATCCAAAATGAGCTGGGAATAGTCTTACCTTCCCACCTGCCTTGTTTTCTTGTTTGTTTGTTTGTTTGTTTTCTCAGTGAATCTCCTAATTGGAGGATGACAGAGAATTCCCTGCCTGGAGTCAACACTGAAATGCATTTTGCTCTGGAGGCTCAGAGGTAGAGATTGTGAGAAACACGCCTTGTTGACTCAGTCTAGCTGGAATCCATTAAAGGGCCAAGTGCGGGAGAGTTTACACGGTCCAGAATATATTTAGGAAAATAACATTGGCAAAAGGGTGGACAGATGTTCAGGCAGAGCCAAAGGTGCATAGGGATTGCTGTGGAAGGGAGGTCAGCCAAGACTTGGATGTGCCAGGTGGAAGTGGGTGGAACGGAAGTGTCCACCTGAGGTCTGCTTTGAGGTAGAGAGATGGCGCTGATGATGTGATGAAGGGTGTGAGGATGGGAAAACCACCTAGGAGGGATCCCGGGACGTTAGCGCACACACTGTGAGCCTTTACGGAGAGGCTTGGAAAAGAGAAACAGGTAAGAAGGGAACACCAAGAATTCAGTTGAAGACGGCTGAAATTTGTCTCCAAAAATGCAGAGGGAGGTGAATCTTGAGAACCTACCCGATCGCACTGGGTTCATTGTCAACATCTTTTTTAGACCTGTGCACCCCTGCCAAGAATTTTAATTGTCCCAGAAATTATACATGGTAATTCCAGCTTATAAAAATCTTTGTAAAATTAGAACTTGGATACATCTTCAGAAAAAGGAAACCCAAACGTCACTCATCTCTCAGGCATATTTAGCATTGAAAAAACAATCCGCATATTTGCATATAATGTTCTAAATAAGAACCATTTGCTCCTAATAAAGCCGAAACAAGGCACAGTTCCCATAAAACAGAGTATCCCTTTATTAAAAAACGTTGGCATGAAAAGTTTGCATGTAGGGACGTTTCTACACGTGTCCCAAAATAGTTGCTTTAAAATAATTTTTTTTTTTTTTTTTTTGTATTCTACCACGTTGAAGAAAGTTGCAGGCATTAAAATCCAACACATTAATTTTGTCTCCCTGAAAGCCTTCTGGCCAATTATAGACAAGCTCTGGGGGCTGACACACAAGTAAATTCACTTTACTCTCATGATGTGGGTATTTTCTCCTTTTTCTAATACACTGTGTGGCAGTGACAGTATTGATCTGATGTTATTAGATATATTAAAACTCCAAAACTACTTTTGAAAATATAATAATTCTGCAACTTTTCTGAAACTTAAGAACATTTAAAAAAAAGAATAACCCATAACCGAACATTGGGCAAAATTTAATTCTATGATATGAATAAAATCGTCGTTAGTTCCCCAAGAAAAGCTCAGAAAAATAATGTCGGCCCGTTTCTAGCAACTCATGATAAATACCACGGCGAAGACCCCTCTTAGAAGCAGAAATTAAAGGGACAGTATTGTTGGGATTAAATTTCTTCTGGAAAATTAGTGCTCCAGGAAATCTTTGAAATACCCCCAAAGAATTGATTGACCCATGTGTTGATAGTTATCCCTGACGTGATATAAAGTTGCTATGGCATGCAGAGAGAGGAAAATGGGACCAGGAAAACATTCCCAAATTAGGACAATTATATCTGTCCATCACAAATTAAGAGGAAATTATAAGCCCCTCAGAAACAGAGGAGGGAGAATAAAATCAATTCTTGCTTTTATCCCTTTTCTGCCATATTGAAACTTCAATGCCCAGAGCTTCAAGGACTTTAAAAAGTCAAATTGAATACAATCCAATTAGGGTTAATTTGATGTCTCATTTGTGGTTCAGTGTGGTGATCCTGTGAGTAGGTTTATGAACCCAGAGAGCACACACAAATTAGCCCAAATTACACCGTGCTGGATGTCACCCTTTAAACAGCAACTTTTTCAATGAGCTTAACGTTTACAAAAGTGTAAATGATTGGAGGTGGATTTCGTGTGATGGACAGTGGGGTGTGTCCAGAGACCAAGCCCTCGACCCCCTTGCTTAAGGGGGTTCTGGATGCAAATTTTGCCTCTTTTCCTGGAGAGCCACCTGGTTTCCAAAGGGAGCTGTCTCCGAGCCCTCTCATGGCTGCCGAGTTCGGGGGGGAGGTTCTCTTTACAGCCTCCCTCTGTGTCTCTAACCTCTCTCCACCCACCCACCCATCCATCCATCCACCCATCCATCCACCAATCAACCCACCCATCCATCCATCATCCATCCATCCATCCATCCATCCACCCATCCATCCATCCATCCACCCACCCATCCATCCATCCACCCACCCATCCATCCATCCATCCACCCATCCATCCATCCATCCACCCACCCATCCATCCATCCTTCCACCCACCCATCCATCCATCCATTCACCCATCCATCCATCCATCCACCCACCCATCCATCCATCCACCCACCCATCCATCCATCCATCCACCCATCCATCCATCCATCCACCCACCCACCCATCCATCCTTCCACCCACCCATCCATCCATTCACCCATCCATCCATCCATCCACCCATCCACCCATCCACCCACCCACCTATCCATCCATCCACCCATCCATCCATCCATCCTTTGCTCACTGAGAAATAAAAGAAACATCTTCCTCTTCCTCATGTAGAGTCCAACATCCCCTGGGGGGAGACCAGCATCATGATATGGAGCTATACAGGCAAAATGAATGATGTAAAGGTGGACATGGGGCCCAGAGGGGCACCCACAGAGGCCCTACGGGAAAGGCAGCATCGTCCGTCTAACCTCACTCAGCAGCTAAAAGAGGAACATTGAACTAATCAGGATGGGATTGTGCATGTGATGGGGGTGCAATCTGGACCCTGCTGGGGTTCTTTTAATACAAATCTTCCCGGTTTGCAAAACAGTTACTTATCAGTGGACTTCTGCTGCTTAATCCCTTGTCAGCAGGGAACTTCCTGTGGGTGTCCTTTACAGAATCCCCATCAGTAAGGCCATACTTGGAATTACCACAAGATTCGTTGGAAACGAACCTAGGGAAATCTCTCGAGCATCCCTCAAACAGTGGCCCTCTTGCTTTCCATGTCCACAAGACCTTCTGAAGCTTGAGACAGAGCTGCAGGTCCTACAGGAAGGTGGCCGTTGGCTTCTTCCAGCTCCACTGGCTGGGTCAAGAGAAACCATCTTCTTCCTCCTGGCCTCCCCAAGAGGTGTGTCTTGGGGTGCAGGGAGGTGGCAACTCTGCTTTGCATGAACAAAGAAGGGAGAGCAACGTCTCCAGGACAGAAGACTCAGCAGCAGGGGGTGTCTTTATTTCTCCGAAGAAACATTTCACCTTGACTGTATGTCTCCTATCTCCTCTGGAAAGCTTTGCATGTAAAGGTCCTCATTTGTAAATATGGTGCTGGGCTTGCTTGCTACCCTTTGCTTGGGGTCGCCGGGTGTTTGCCCTCGGAGATGCCCAATCCCATGTAGCTGGCGTTGTTTGCCGTCACCTCACACAAAGTCAACTGCCCACCCCTCCCCAAGGGGACAGTCACATGTCCCCTGACAGCCCAAGGCTGCTGACCACCTCATCCTGGTCCCTCCTGAAGCTCATTTCCGTGCCAGCCGCCATTTTCCTGCTCAAGCTGCACTGTATTTTAACGCCACTTTTCGAGGTATTTATGATCCCTCCTGCTTTCATTTCCTTCATCTCGAGTATCAGACCCTGCGTCTCTTCCCACTGTTAATGAAACTACAGCAGAACAGTGGGTCTGAATCAGAGGTCGCCCAAGCGTTCTCCGCCACTTCTTCCCAACCTGACATGAAATCATTAACAATTATTCCGTCACGCTTGAGTTTTCAGACAGTTGCTGTCTAATGATCATTACTTTACTACATGTTCCTAGGATCTTGATGAGATGGTTAGGCCAGGCTCTGTCAGGTCCTAATGGGATTCAACCACAGCGGGCTCACATTTTCCCTTCCTTGCTTCGTGGATTTTCTCATCCCGAAATGAATTAATTTATTTGACAGGATTCAGGTGAAAAAATTCCGACTCTGTGGCTTATGATTTAACAACTTGTTGAACTCAAAGGCCCCATTCGATAACCTAAGTGTCGTTGGATTGAAATCACTACTTAATTCTTCTCTTTAAAAAACTAAATGGCAGTAATCGTGTGGGCAAGAATACGTTCACACCTCCGTGTTAATATCCCAGGGTGCATCTTATAACAGTGAGTGACCCCCAACGATGTTTCTAGGAGGTGCAATGTTTCTAGAATTATGTTTCTACGAGGTGGGTTCAGCCCCCTCCCACTTGGGAAGGTGGGTCCTAAGAGCGAAGCTGTTTCCTGACATACCCCCATTTCTGTAACAAGAGAGATGCCGGCATATTTACATGCCATGGACTTCCAGGGAACCAGCTGTGTTTATTTGTACGTGTTGTTATCTGCAAGCTTCAAGGAGTACCCCAGTCGACGGTGTTGCAATGCCCCTATTTTTTTTTTCCAACCAGGGTAAGGTGGACCTTTCTCTTTTATTTAGTTTTTAAGGCAAATCTCTCTCCACACAACGCAATGCATTTTGTAGAGAGCCTCTCTCTCCCTCTCTCTCTCTCTCTCTCTTTTTTAGTTTGACTTCTTCTAATGAGGTAGAATATATAGAGCAGTTTTCCAACATGCCGTTTTAATTGAGACAAAACCAGCCACGAGATCGTCGAATCCATTTACCAACTTCCTCCGTAAACCCAACCGAAAATATATTTTGTTCAGACGTGTGCATATATTTTTTTCCTCCTCAGTCCCTCAAAAATATGTCGAGTGAAAATGAAGCCATATGAAAATGAACTCTTGTATATGAAATATTTCCGCCGCGGTGCTGGGATCCTGTCCTTGGCTCTGCTGCGCGTGGCCTGGTTGGCTGTCTGCATAATGAGTGTGCTGTGGGGACCCATCAATTCTTGCCTTATTTCCTCGTGTACCAAATGCTTGTACATGATACGTCAACAATGTGAATTAAATCTTTCCTTATAGGCTTACTGATTTTTTTTTTCATCCATGGGCCAATAAAAGGATGGATGAACATTCGTTTCCCTACAAAATGCCAGCACTTCTGTTAAAAATAAGATGCAGGCATGGTTGAGTAGAAGAACATTTTTATCATTCTTTGAAGATGTGGGAAATGAGAGCTATCTAATAATAAAGATTCCAGCGACTACATTTTTCTTAAATTGTCTACCAGAAATAAGCAATTTGCACATGCAAGCTTTTCTTTTACCATAATTTTTGGGGGGTTGTTGTTGTTCAGGTATTGTTTCCACAGAATTGAAACGATGCAGATTCACATCCAAAATAATTCCAGTGTAACCTTAATGAACTTTAACACGCAGTATAAATGTTAGGATTCCTTGAGCCCGTAGGAGATTTTGTTTTCACTTTTGTTCCTTAAACAATGCATGCTCTTGGCGCTGCTACAATTTGGACTTGATTAGTTAAAAATAGCCTGGAAACATTTTGAATTAAATTAAAATAGCAACTGTCACTTCCTTTTCATGTAGTGTTCTGCATCACCTAGCATTTGCATTTGTAGATGTTTTCCTCCCAGATAAATTGGAAGAATCATCAGCATTGTCAATAAAAATGGTATCAAGAGATGAATTCTGAGATGCACATGATTTACTGTTTTTGGTTTAATTTTGGAAAGTCAAGGGAGAGAAGAGTAGCACTCAGCTGCTGTGGATGTTAGTACCTTGTCATAGTTACTGCATGTGGGAGCAGGTGTGTGTGAACATGCGTATATGAGTCTGATGTCGGGGGGTGGGGTGAACTCTGAGGGGGGGCCCATGTTCCAGGTGGGGCTTCACAGCCCCGGAGGAGGTGGGCTCCCTCTAGGGACCCACATTCCAGGCAGACGTTCGTAGAACTTGAAGGAACCCCTCCAAGCTGCTCTTTCCAGCCACATCCTTTACTCACTGAGACATTGGGCATGGACTTATTTGGAGTTGATTAATATTTTCTAAAGGAGGTCTCTACATGAAACCACATGCCGCCATTCTCTCTAAAATTTGTTTTGAAGATGTGCATCTGTTCCAAAGCAACTGATCTCTATTTTAAAAAAAACAAGTTGGACACAATGGGAGTTTTGCATTTGTTTATGCAAAATCTCGTCCTAGAGAAAAACTAGGTGAATGCAGAAAACTGCACACGGTAGAAACGAGTCTTCAGAAGAATGCACATACAACACGTACCGGAATGCCCACGCCTCGGGCATCTCCCAGCGCCCTCCGTTCATGGGGGTATTAAGAAGGTGCCCCACCCGTCCACATCTGGGGTTTCAACTTTCCCTCTGAAGCCAGACAGCCCTCTTTCCACGTTCTCACGATAACCCACGGCTGCAACCCTTCCAATGCCCAATTCCACAAGCAAACTCTGAGTTCTTTTTCAGATCAAGTGCCACGGGCATTGGAATATGGAAGCATTTCTTACTCCTTTAGCATGTAGAAAAGCATGCTACCATTTTCCCTAGATTCCTATCTTTTTTTAAGTGACCCTAATCCCATTTTCCCCCATCATGTCTGTGGTTACAGGGAGATTTTGCACAGTGCAGTGATTTTCAGACATGCATATGTCTGTTCTCACAGAACGGACTTCGCCATCTCCTTAAATTTCTATTTTCACTCAGTTTGAATGTTTTCTGTCCTCTGTACTTGCAGAAGAGGCAAGGGCGGTGGGCTTGCATATAATTCCAAATAGCTCAATTAGGAAGGAGGCACCTCGATTCCAAGCAGGGTTTGTGGCAGGACACCGTCGTCCGCGTGAGTTTCAAAGGGAAAACTGTCTTGCTGTCTCTTGAGATAACTCTTTTCCCTGTTCTTGGAGGGAGCAGGCGAAGCCCCTGTCACAGAAACACAGAAGTAGACCTGGAACCGGCAAAGAGAAGGATCGCCAGTGAGACCAGCACGTGGTTTTGACCTGATTTCTCATCCTGAGTTTGTTGCTGACTCACCAGGTGACCGTGACCCATCCAGGGACAGAGACCTTCACCTGTAAGGTGCGGGGTGGGGGCAGATGACCCAAAGGTCACCTCCACACCTGACCTTGGGTGATTTCAAGGGCATCATTAGCTTAAACTAAGTGGAGGCTCTGTCCACCAGCAGAGGGCACAGATGACCCCACAGGGATGTCCCTTCAAATGTTCCTCTTGAGACCCTCCCTCTCTTACTCAGCAAAGGTGGGACTTGGTGGCAGTAGCAGATAGGTATGGGCAGGTACCATGGATAAGGGTCACATGTGCAAGGAAACCTACTTCTGGGGCAGGATGGGGTTTGCACAGATGTTTCTAGAGCCTGAGCTTCTTGGCTGTGTCTTTGGGTGACTGGTTCCACAGTAGGATTTCAGGGGGTGTTTCTTCATTCATGAGTCAGACTCCCAGTGTGGTGTGTCTGTGGGGTGTGGAGAAGGTGGTGGAGAGGAGGTGTCCCTTTAGGGTCTGCCTCTTTCCTGCTCCTCCCTGGCATTTCACACCTTGGCATCCCTCTACTGCCTCATTCAAAGATGACAGTGAGCCATCGGTTTACGAGTTTAGGGAAACCTTTACTTCATGCAAAAAGAGCATCGGTGCGTGACACTGACTTTTGGAATGCACAATAAAACACTCCAAAACACAATGAAAATAGTCCTTTTCCAATATCTCCCAGTACAAGACAGTTTATAATTTAAGGATTATTTTTATATACCCTGGTTGAGATCATAACTTTGCCCCATATTTTAAAAATTTCCCCTGTTGATTAAATAGGATTTCCATTTAGATTTCAGATTACAGCATGCCCGTGGTATTTGGGGTATGGATTACTACGTAGGTGACACCATCTGTATAAAGTACCCCAAATATACAGGTTATCCTAACTACATAGGGTACCTCACCTTTGTAATGCACCCCAAATATATAGGTTACCTCAATACCATAGGGTCCCCCAAATATATAGGATACTCCAACTACATAGGGTACCCCAACTAGATAGGACACCTCAAGTAGATAGGATACTGCACCTGCATAAGATACCCCAAATATACAGGTTACCTCAATACCATAGGGTACCCCAAATATATAGGCTACCCCAACTATGTAGGACACCCCAACTAGATAGGACACCTCAAGTAGATAGGGTACCCCAACTACATAGGACACCCCAACTATATAAAACACCCCACCTGCATAGGGTACCTCACCTTCTTAGGGTTCCATCCACGTTCATCCAACTGAGTAATTCTCACATTGTCACCTTTTTAAACACATTATGTGTTACTGGTTCAATATCTTCATAGACTTCAGCGCCACAAACGTTCAGTTTACATTTTAAGGAACCTGCTCTGAATTGAGGACAGGGAACGTCTGTGACGTGTGACGAGCCGGGTGAAGAATTCCCGGTGTCCTCCATGCGTTATGCAAATGCGCCGTGCGGTCAGAGTCGAAGCTGCTAGGGTGGCACCCTTTGCATCCCCAGCGGGGAAGCCTGAGTCCCAGTGTCAGATCCCCGTCGTCCACACCACAGGACTCGTCTTGTACTTGCATGTCATCCCCATTTAAGATGATTTTGGAACCAGGAAAGGGAGATGTTCCAGGTCACCTCTGCTTTATGGGTGGGTTTCATCGGACTTTCATACAAGTTTTATTTATTGTGTCTCCGTGGCTTGATAAACAAAGCCAACAGAGAGGAGGGATGAAGGACGGTTTCTGTTCCGTTGAGGACACATGCTTTGCGCCTTAATGGATGAAGAAAGTGGGTCACTGACTTGCCTCGCGTACCTTTTTTACATAATAGGTTACTTTTAATGGCTCCTTGAAAACAATTTCTAAAAATCGGGTAATTGCCAAATGTACTGCCCTGGCTCTTCTTTCGAATATGCCGATTTTTTTTTTTCAAAGTCTGACCTACTCTCCTTTCCCTGAATTCCTTTCCTTGATTGAAAGAGATACTTTTTAACGTGATACGTATCACCCAGTTGTGTCAGGGCACATATCATGAAGGAGATGTAATTGATGTTCACAGATAGTAAAGAATATGTGCTAGATTTTTTCTTCTAATGGTCATGAGGCTCTTTTGGACACCCTCAAACCTCATCTATCAGTTTGGGGGCATCAGAGCGCTGGTAGAAAACAGTGAGGTTTTGCTCTTATTTTGGGAGGAAAAGACCTGGGCCAGCCTGCTGGACACAGAGATGGGGGTTCAAAGATGCCCTCGTCCTGCACTGCTGTTTGAAGCCACAATTTAATGATTTATAGGTAGTGTGCGAGCATTCTGGGGCGGCTGTAACAAATGACCACCAACTGGGAGGCCTAAACAACAAGAATCCACCCTCCCCATCCTGGAGACCAGACGTCTGAGGTCAAGGTGTCCCAGGGCTAAGCTCCCTCCAGAGGCTCCAGGGGAGGGTCCTTCCCGCCTCTTCCAGCTTCTGGGGGCTCCAGGCGTCCCTGGGCTTGTGGCCGCATCCCTCCCGTCTCTGCCTTCATCTTCCCGGGGCTTCTCCTCTGTGTCTGTGTCTCTCCTCTTCTGTGTCTTAGAAGGACCCTGTCATTGGATGTAGGGCCACCCTCATCCAGGAGGACCTCATCTCAGACCCTTCACTGCATCACATCTGTAAAGACCCTGTTTGCAAATAATGTCCCTTTCCCAGAATCCAGACGGGCGTGAATTTGGGGAATATCAATTCAGCCCAGGACAGGTGAGAGCCAGATTCAGGAGAATGTGGGACCCCCAGGGATATTTGCAGAGCTGATCACACAGCCAGACACAAGCCTCTCTCAAGGGACAGTCCAGCGGCACAGCCAGCAGACAACAGCCAGCAGGGTCGTGCCCACCCCAGGCAGCCACTTCCTTCCTTCAGCAAGAGTGCCCAAAGCAGTAGAGACTCATCTTTGATGGAAGAAGAGACTGTGAACACCCACCAAGCGCCCACCACAGCTGGGAAAATACACATCACGCCTGTTCCCTCTTTATCTTGTACAAGTCAATTAGAGACGGCGCGTGTGTCACCTGAACTACCCATATGGTCGCCGCTTGTCATGAAGAAGTGAGATCTCTCCTCCGTCAAGTCAGGGGTGACTTTGAAGCCTCCAGGAAACCCACACCCGTGGCAGGTACCGTATTTGATCTCTGGAATTTGTGATCCTGTCCTGCGCACGGCTCCTGTGATTGCAGCAGATTTGGGAGAAAAAGAATCAGAGTGTGTAAACTGTGATCTGAAAAGGGGACGCGGCCCACCGGCAGCTGCTGAGGCTGCAAGCAGCTCTTTAAACCAGCAAAGGGTGCTGGTTGCAAAGCCTGACTTCCAGGGGGGAAATAAAAAAAAGAAACTAAAAAAACATGTTTTCCCTTGCAGCGTGAAGAGCACATCCGTCCTTAGCGGGACTTTTCAGCGTGAAGCAAGTGCACTGGTTCATTTCAAATAAACACTCTTTACTCCTCTCTGGTCTATAAAGATGCTTTTCCATGATCCATGACTCCTCTTTACGGCTGATAAAATAAGGACCCCAATAATAGTGATCTTTCCTCCATGGGACTCTACACTTTGAAAAAGATGACATTTTATAAAATAGACGACGTTTTAGAAAAATGACAAGGGTTACGTCATCTGACGGCTTAGAAAGAAACATTCCCCTTTACCTTTCTCTGTTATTCTGCTTTATGAGATGTCCCAGGTTCTGTCATCTTTGTACTTTCACGCGTCTTTTTTAAAAAAACATCTCAGCTCGTGTTCCAGTACATGGTGAAGTTTGGCAAGGTTGTCACAGACGCCTGGGAGGTTTTATGTGCTCCTTTCACTGGTGATGAGCTCCGTGCTTTTCTTGAGCTCCTACTATTTACCAAGACCAGGAATCTGGGTGATGAACAACCTGTGATCACAAGATCGGGAGCGGCCTGTGATTTCTCCAAGGCACTCAGAGTTTACAGGTAGAGGAGACCAGGATGATGAAAAGGTGAGCCCACCCCAGCTGCATCTTGCATCGGTATGGGACCCCCATTTCCGATAAAGCATCTCTGTGTGCATTATTTACCTTAAAGATGTACCTGTATTGTCTGAAATGAAAGTAGTTGGAATACAAGTTGCATGTTACCTTAGCTTCCAAAACGATGATGACAAAACTGTTGAATGTTTAGCCGAAATGGAACGGAGGCTACCTGCCTGTAGCTGCGAGGGGTGGAGGGGGGCGGGCGTGTGCTCGGGCCCCCACAAAGCTCACCTGTGTGGCAAGCAGGTCCCTCCCACCTCCGTCTCCATGGGTTCTCCCAGGACCAGCGAGCCTGGAATCTGCCCACAGGTGGGCGGTAGGAATGGCTGCCAAAGCACAAGGCTGCTGTGGACAAGACCCAGCGGCCAGTCAGAGCAGGCGCCCCTGCTTCGGGCTAAGTAGTAGCTCCGGAGCAGCCATAACCTTGTTTTATGGGGCTTCCGAGGCCGTAGCCCATAAATCTTCCCCGGGGCTGCAGTAATCCCCACGTTTCCCCTTCCCTCTCTGTCCCAGTGCCTCCCAAGTGAGCTTATCCAATCACCATCCTTGCAGAGTTTCTGGCAAACGTGGGGACAGGGAAGGGCTCATTCTGCAGAGGGTGGAGAGCTCTTTTCTTTGTAGCACATGCAAGGCAGTGCCCAGGTGATGAATGTGCAAGGGAGCTGAGACAGGAGAGCCCAGGAGAGTGAGTTTGAACAGCATGGAGGTTTGCTTGCCAAGAAAAGTCATGGGAATGCTATAAAAACAAGCTAGGAGAAGCCAATTTGGGTTCTAGAAAGACGACTGAACTTTTTACCTGCACAGCAAAATTCACCTGCCCACCTGGGGTGGTGGGGAGAAAGGGGGGTGACCAGAAGGAGACCTCAGTGCTGACATTCTCGGGGACCCAACGGGTATCTGGAAAGTGGATGTTCAAAAGGAAAATCATATGCATATGTTCAAGGCAGCATTATTCACAGCAGCTACCCAAGCGTCCATGGATGGATGGATGGATGGATGGATGGATGGATGGATGGATGGATGGAAGGATGATGGGTGGATGGATGGATGGATGGATGGATGGACGAATGGATGGGTGGATGGTGGGTGGATGGATGGATGGATGGATGGAAGGATGATGGGTGGATGGATGGATGGATGGATGGATGAATGGATGGGTGGATGGTGGGTGGATGTATGGATGGATGGATGGAAGGATGATGGGTGGATGGATGGATGGATGGATGGAAGAATGGATGGGTGGATGGTGGGTGGATGGATGGATGGATGGAAGGATGATGGATGGATAGGTGGATGGATGGGTGGATAAATGGATAGATGGACGAATGGATGGGTGGATGGTGGATGGATGGATGGATGGGTGGATGGTGGGTGGATGAATGGATAGATGGATGAATGGATGGATGGAAGGATGATGGGTGGATGGATGGATGGATGGATGGACGAATGGATGGGTGGATGGTGGGTGGATGTATGGATGGATGGATGGAATGATGATGGGTGGATGGTGGGTGGATGGATGGATGGATGGAAGGATGATGGATGATTGGATAGGTGGATGGATGGATGGATAAATGGATAGATGGACGAATGGATGGGTGGATGGTGGGTGGATAAGCAAAATGTGGTTTATCCACAAAAGGGAATATTATTCAGCCATAAAAAGGGATGAGGCACTTACACACGTTCCATGATGCTCAGTGAAAGAAGCCAGGTACCACAGGCCACATAGTGCGTGATTCCATTTTAGGAAATGTGCAGAGTAGGTAAATCTATGGAGGTGAAAGTGGATTAGTGGTTACCAGCGGCTGGGGGAGAGGGAGTGACTGCTTATGGGGACAGGGTCTCCTTTCGGAATGATGACAAGAATATTCTGGGACTTGATAGAGATGGAGGTTGCACAATATTGTGAATGCGCTAAATGTCATGGAGTGGTACACTTTCAAATGGTCGATTTTGCGTTGTGTGAACTGTATCTCAATTTTGCTTTAAAGAAAGGCGTTTTGCAGTCCCCACTGAACAGCTGGTGGCAGGCAATGGGCTTGGGTCATTTATCAAAGAGAAGGACTCATCTACAGCTGAGGTGCCCATCTGCTCGGACATCAGGAGAATGAAACTAGAGTCTGTGTCAATGTGAAGGCAGCAACGTCACGACTGGGAGAAGCTGCATCGTCTACCTAACTGGATATCAGAGAAAGACAGGAGTTATCCTAAGTGATAGAAATTCCCATGCTTGAGGAGCCCTGGGAAGAGAGAGACAGACAGAGACAGAGAGAGAGAGAGAGAAAAGGGGAGATATTGCAACCATCAAACTCAAACCCATTGTCCCACTTGGACTTTTTCTAACGCCAGAATCCATAAGCATGTGAGCTGGAATAACTCTAGAAAACAGATGGTTCCATCTTCTCATTTCTCCGGTGGGGACTCTAAGCCCAGACTGAGTCTAACCCCCCAAAGGTATTTGAAAATAGGTCTTCAAGCAAAAACTGGTTTGTGGACCTTCATAGCAGCATTATTCACACGAGCCAAAAGGTGGAGGTAGGCACTGCACATCCGGCTTCGTGTCGAGAGCTGCTGTAGCCTTCTTGCTCTCACGAGGGCTGTTTGAAGATGGACCATCCCCAAGGGGTTTAACAGAGAGAACTGGGGGGGGGGGGAAGAAAGCAGGCACTTGCAGCCGTGTGAAGTGCCTTGATCGAGCCATTCCTGAAGCTGGACATCACTGATGTTTGCATTACATTAAGCAAATACTTTCTGTCTCAATTTGACCGATTAAGTTTGAGGTGTCTCTGAGTGGTGCCCAGACAGCTCTAACGGATCCACATCCCACCATCCTTCCTTCTCCAGAAACTCTTACACCACATCCCCACTTCTAGAATGGGGTTCCCACTTCTGATGCCATGGCTTAAAAACCACCAGTGTGCCTCAGTAGGGCCGTTCATTTTTAAGGTGGCTTGCAGAGCGAGTTGTTTCTTGTCTTCAGGGTGAGATCCCCCTTGAGGGCTGGATCAACCCCATACTTGGAGGCACCTTACAAAGCCTTAGCTTCAGACGGTATTGTCAAAAATGCGTTTGTGGATGCAAAAACCCCTTCCCTGGAAAAGGAATCATGTATAATTTCACACCAAGAATGCTTCCGAGCTGCAGCTCTGCATCAGAATAGAAAATAAATAAAAAAAGAGAAAATGAAAACCTTTAAGCATTTTTATACCGTTCTAGTTCACTTAATTAGGAGATGTGAAAGAGTCAGCACAAAAATATAGGTTTATCACGTGGACCTGATTTGAAGGGGGGAAAAAAAAGACATGGCTTAAATTCTAAACAATGGGAATTTTGTTCAATTTCCATCATTTCACTACTGATTAAATCTGAAAAGGTGAAAGGAGAATACACTAGAGAGACAGTTCCCTTCGAACACACACTTTTAGGGAATAAACCTGAGTTTTATATCTTTTGTGAATTCAGTTGTCTGTGTTGAGTGTGTGTATGTAGAACGGGATTGTCTGATGCCTCCAGATCGTAAGAGACATAGAAGGCGAAGTATTAAGGGGAAAACATTTAAATACGATCACTTAGACCCCAAACATATTTCAAGCGGAATGAGACTGCACATAGGAGAGCAGATTTATCACAGACGGGGAGGCCAGAGGTGCCAGCCGGGGGAGTTGCAAGGACCTCAGAGCCTCCGACTTTTATTTTATTTCATTTTATTTTTCTGTGGCTCCCTTTGACCTTGTGAAGAAAGAACCGATTCATAAAGAAACTGCAGGCTCTCCCTCCTGGCCGTGATCCTCATTAACACGCCCCCAACTGCAGGCAAGCCTATTTTCAATTTGCTAAATGGAGAATAAAACTTTACAGCCTGGGGTCTAGCTCATGAGTGGCAGCCAGCGGGCCTCGGAAGCCGCCACCCAGCGCCAATGCTTCGGATGCAGGCGAGGGGGCCCGAACAGAGACACCCCGCACATGGGCTGGGCCGGCGGCTGGCACGGAGAGCCTCGGGGAGCCGGAGGGGCAGTTCGGTGGGGCAGGCGGGCAGGGTGGCCAGCAGGGCAGCCCTCCGTGTCTGCAGCAAACAAGGTAACTAGAATACACGTTTATGTCGGGACCCTGCCCAACGTGCGTGCAACTAACACAGCAGGTATCAAAAGCCATGATCCAGGTAAGATTGACATTAAACAATTAGCCGGATGCTTGGTACAATTTCCAGCTTCCCTGCAGGGACTGGCACGAGGTGGCCGGGCCATCGGTGTCCCTTCCTCTCCTGTTCCAGAGCTCTGTCCCAGATCTAAAACATCCATCTCCCAAATGCAAAAACACTGGCTTGGGTTGCGTTCTGGGACCCTCCCTGCTGTCTGTGGGCATGGCTTTGTGCAGGCTCCGGACCCCGGGATGGCCCTGGGTCCCCTCCACACCCCACATTCCCGCATGCTGCATTTATTTGAGATATGGGGTCCGCCTGCCTGCCTGAAGTCGGCGATTTCAAGAAGGGGTGCCTGGCCCTGGCTGGTGCAGAGACACGGCCAGCCAAGCAGCCAGCATCATTTCCCTACGCAGGTGGCACTTGGAAGCTTACTGAAATGTGGAGACTCATTATCCAGATCCCATTTAATTGTTACTTTGCCGATAGAAAAGCCCGGAGTTTCTCTAAGAGGCAGGAATGGGATAGTCCTTTTGTGCTTCCCCAGGGGAATAATCTTAAAAAATTTCCCTCCCTGTTTTTCCAGTGGCGGGAGGCTGCCATCACATTAAGTTACTCTGTAGAGTCAGGACATTTGGGGAGGAGGGGGAGGCGTGATTCACCCCTCTGGCTCGGAGAGAAATTGGTGAGGGTTGTCTCCAAACTCCCAGCCTTAAAAACCCTTGACACATTGACGTTCTCACTCGTAAGTGGAAGTGACGGAGTCTCGTCAACAAGAGGACATTCTGATCGACCCTGGCAGGGATCACGCCAGCAGCCTGATGCAAAGTGATGACTCCAGCGGAGTGAAGGCAATTGTGCTTCAGTTGTAGCCGGTGTCTGACGAGAAAAGTGAGGAAGTTACTCAGAGAACTTGTGTTCGCCTCATTTCCACCTCCGTCATCTTGGAAATAGATTGCAAATTGTTTAAACCCCCCAAAATATGGCGGCATGAATGCCTCATTATGAAACTGAGTTTTGATATGACTTGGAAAAAACTAATAGGCTCCAGTGATGGGTTTCAGATGTGGGATCTCTGCCAGTGCCAAAACGCCAGGCAAACGATGAAGGCAAAAAAAAAAAAGAAAGAAAGAAAGAAAAAAAAGGCTGCTGTCCTAGAGTGTGCCAATAATCTTTCCTGCTCTCCCTCTGTCTCTCTCTCTCGCTCTCTCTCTCCTTTTTTTTTTCCTCCCCCAAGAATCTAGTTGCATTAATGAGAGACTTTGCACGCCCTGCGTGGCCGTGACCTTTCACGTCCGGGACACGCAGAGAAACCCTGCCGGGGCCAGAGTGATAGGAAACCGGTTGGATCTGAAGGCTGCCCACACCCAGGCAGAAATGGTTTCTGACAAGTCGGAGCTGAATTCCCCCAGCACAGACACGGCCACCCCCCCCTTCCTCGCCCGTTTTTTTTGTTGTTTTTTTTTTTAAATGGTCCCAAATTGGCTGTTTAATATCTGAGCACTGCAGAGTCCCTGAGGATGTGGAAACGGAAGGCTAGTGCCGGGGCCACTGGAGGGGCCCCACCAGGTGAGGCTGTGGTGATGACAGCTCCAGGGGAGCCTGCGGGCGCCGGCCCTCCGCCCCCCCTCGCTCCCACACATACCCCGCCCCAGCCCCGGGCTTCCCCCCACCCCGTCCGAGAGTGACCTTGAAAACTGTGTAGGAAGAAATTAACGGAAGGATTTGGGGGGCTTACCTTCCCGCCCTGCCACCCTGCTTCAGGAGAGGCACTCAATAAATAAAAGGAGAGATGAAATATGTGCCTTTCACTGCCCAGACCTGTTGACAAAAATGAGAAATGAAACGTGGGAAGGTGGTGTCAGACGGAGCAATGGCAAAGAAGGTCTCCTTGGGGTGTCCGGGTGGTGGGTGGAGACACAAGAGACCGCCAAACCCTGTGCCCTGATTTATGGGCAGACCTCGAAGGGACCTGGAGGCCCACCTATGAAAGACAGGCATTTCGAACACATCCTTCGGAGATATTTCTACATCAAGAAGAGGAGCTATCATAGGAGAGTGCACCACGTCACAGAAGGGGGCCGAATCCCACTGGTCTGAAACCCACCTGGAAGTTCTCAGGAATACTTGCATTCTGTAAGATATATGCCCCTGTCCTCCACTTGCATCTACATAGAAATGTCCATGCCCTCCACCTGGGGTACCTGCATGTGCATAGAAATACCCCTGCCCTCCATCTGGGGTACCTGCATCTGCAGAGAAATACCTCTGTCCTCCATCTGGGGTACCTGCATCTACATAGAAATACCCCTGTCCTCCATCTGGAGTACCTGCATCTACATAGAAATACCTCTGTCCTCCATCTGGGGTACCTGCATCTGCATAGAAATACCTCTGTCCTCCATCTGGAGTACCTGCATCTACATAGAAATACCTCTGTCCTCCACCTGGGGTACCTGCATCTGCATAGAAATACTTCTGTCCTCCATCTGGAGTACCTGCATCTACATAGAAATGCCCCTGTCCTCCACCTGGGGTACCTGCATCTGCATAGAAATACCCCTGTCCTCCATCTGGGGTACCTGCATCTACATAGAAATACCCCTGTCCTCCATCTGGGGTACCTGCATCTGCATAGAAATACCTCTGTCCTCCATCTGGGGTACCTGCATCTACACAGAAATACCTCTGTCCTCCATCTGGGGTACCTGCATCTGCATAGAAATACTTCTATCCTCCATCTGGAGTACCTGCATCTACATAGAAATACCTCTGTCCTCCACCTGGGGTACCTGCATCTGCATAGAAATACCTCTGTCCTCCATCTGGGGTACCTGCATCTACACAGAAATACCTCTGTCCTCCATCTGGGGTACCTGCATCTGCATAGAAATACTTCTATCCTCCATCTGGAGTACCTGCATCTGCATAGAAATACTTCTATCCTCCATCTGGAGTACCTGCATCTGCATAGAAATACTTCTGTCCTCCATCTGGAGTACCTGCATCTACATAGAAATATCCCTGTCCTCCATCTGGGGTACCTGCATCTGCATAGAAATACTTCTGTCCTCCATCTGGGGTACCTGCATCTACACAGAAATACCTCTGTCCTCCATCTGGGGTACCTGCATCTACATAGAAATACCTCTGTCCTCCATCTGGGGTACCTGCATCTACACAGAAATACCCCTGTCCTCCATCTGGGGTACCTGCATCTGCATAGAAATACCTCTGTCCTCCATCTGGGGTACCTGCATCTACACAGAAATACCTCTGTCCTCCGCCTGGGGTACCTGCATCTGCATAGAAATACTTCTGTCCTCCGTCTGGAGTACCTGCATCTACATAGAAATACGTCTGTCCTCCATCTGGGGTACCTGCATCTACATAGAAATACCTCTGTCCTCCACCTGGGGTACCTGCATCTACATAGAAATACCTCTGTCCTCCACCTGGGGTACCTGCATCTACATAGAAATACCTCTGTCCTCCACCTGGGGTACCTGCATCTACATAGAAATACCTCTGTCCTCCACCTGGGGTACCTGCATCTGCATAGAAATACCCCTGTCCTCCATCTGGGGTACCTGCATCTGCATAGAAATACCCCTGTCCTCCATCTGGGGTACCTGCATCTGCATAGAAATACCCCTGTCCTCCATCTGGGGTACCTGCATCTACATAGAAATACCCCTGTCCTCCATCTGGGGTACCTGCATCTACATAGAAATACCCCTGTCCTCCATCTGGGGTACCTGCATCTGCAAAGAAATACCTCTGTCCTCCATCTGGGGTATCTGCATCTACATAGAAATACCTCTGTCCTCCACCTGGAGTACCTGCATCTACATAGAAATACCCCTGTCCTCCATCTGGGGTACCTGCATCTACATAGAAATACTTCTGTCCTCCATCTGGGGTACCTGCATCTGCATAGAAATACCCCTGTCCTCCATCTGGGGTACCTGCATCTACATAGAAATACTTCTGTCCTCCACCTGGGTTACCTGCATCTGCATAGAAATACCTCTGTCCTCCACCTGGAGTACCTGCATCTACATAGAAATACCCCTGTCCTCCATCTGGGGTACCTGCATCTACATAGAAATACTTCTGTCCTCCATCTGGGGTACCTGCATCTGCATAGAAATACCTCTGTCCTCCATCTGGGGTACCTGCATCTGCATAGAAATACCTCTGTCCTCCATCTGGGGTACCTGCATCTACATAGAAATACCTCTGTCCTCCACCAGGAGGTCCTGCATCTGCAAAGAAATACCCCTGTCCTCCATCTGACATACCTGCATCTACATAGATATACCTCTATCCTCCACCTGGAGGTCCTGCATCTGCATAGAAATACCCCTGTCCTCCATCTGGAGTACCTGCATCTACATAGAAATGTCCGTGCCCTCCATCTGGGGTACCTGCATCTACACAGAAATACCTCTGTCCTCCACCTGGGGTACCTGCATCTGCATAGAAATACTTCTGTCCTCCATCTGGGGTACCTGCATCTGCATAGAAATACCTCTGTCCTCCACCTGGGGTACCTGCATCTACATAGAAATACCTCTGTCCTCCATCTGGAGTACCTGCATCTGCATAGAAATACCCCTGTCCTCCCTCTGGAGGTCCTGCACCCTGAGTGTAAATTCCTTTTGTCACCATCTTCTCTCTGTTGACCGAGAGAAGAACAAGAAGTTTATCACTTACTCCTGAGATCCGCTTTGCTTAAGCATCTGTTTCTGCAATTTCTGAGCTTTTTTGGGGGGTGACTTCTCGGGAAAGCAAGTTGCAGAAGCATCATGGCCGTGAAGGCGGCTCTCCTGTCCCTTTTCAGGAAGGCTCCACAAGGCATTCCCTCACTTCCCAGTGCCTGGCGCCCCCAGTGATCCCAAGTTTCCCTGGGACGATGAAATCGCTGTCACCCACCTGGGCAGGCTAATGCTAGGGCCCCTCAGTTTTTCTGGTGGCATCCCAAGCACCCCAGCCCCTCGTGGAGGAAACACCTGTTTCGTCCATACCCGGGGGCCGAGCCCTGCCCAGCTGCCTCGGTCCCTCCTGCTCTGGCTCAGAGGTCATCTCGGCCAACAGGTGTTTTCCCTCAGAATTGCCTCTTGTGTGAATTCAGCCCAGGAATCACAAGGCTGTGTGGCCAGGGGTCAAATGCAGCCGCGCGGGGTCCCCCGGGGGGCCGGGGCTTACCAGGTGTTTAATATTATCAGACCTCATTTGCCGAGACGCTGATGGTGTGTTCCCCGTGGTCCCAAATAAATTTAACGAGAGCGACTTTCAAAGCCCACTTATTAGAGCGTCTGCTCAGTAGACGGGCAGGTTATGCTAATTCGAGAAGGCAGGTGGACCCTCTCGGAGACAGAACACATGCGCTCCGCGGCCTGGCCCCGTTTGTGGTAATTTTGGGGTCTCATTTCCATTTGTAAGAAAGATAACTACTTACATATGGAAGCAATAAATAAGAGAAGTCATTAAAATTTCTCTCATTTAGAAAAAAAAAAAAAATCTTAATGAAGTAATATCTTTGCCAGGGCAGGCAGAAATGTAAATTAGACATAAGAACGAAACCTATTAAAGGGAATTGCTATGTTGCTAGTCTTTTTTTTTTTTTTTTTTTTAATCTAATGAATTTATGAATTGTTGGTTGTTGGGTCACAGACTTGCTTAATTTCCTACGTGTTTAGCTCGGCGGGGAAGAGAGAAGGGGCTGCTTAGGAACCGTAATGGTAAGTCCATTAGCTGGGTCTTGCTAATCAGAAGACAAATGACAATAGCGATGGCCTGATATTAAGAAACGTGGATGCATTCTTTTAACTTGGGGGGTTTGGGCCCCGACATTTGTCAGTTGTCATCAGAGAATTGAAGCATCGGAAGGCACAGTCCATCTATCCCACCGGCCACTTGATTATAAAGTTTAGGACAAGGCTTTCGAAATGCCCCGTTCCCCATTCCTTCCAGCGGGACGCGCCCGCGAAGCGTGGCAGTCACTGAGAAATGTACAGGGTAGTTGTTTTAGAGCAGAGGGAATGCTGAACACAACGGAAATCTAATTCAGCGGCCCCCGGGTGAGTGTGGAATAAAAACAGAGCTATTTCTCCTACGCCACTGGGGCTCCTGCAGCAATTTGCAACGTCCTTTGGTTGAACAGGCAGGAGAAGGGCTGCCATGAGTCTCAGCGGAGTTTCAGGGGGAGAAGCGGTCTGCCTCTGCACCCCTTGCTACACCCAGCTCGGGCAAGATTCTGGCGTCTGGAAGTGTGTGATCGCCCTGGGGTTCCCCGGGGTTGAGAACTTCCCTGGGATCAGCCAGCAGATGCATCTCAGCTGCCCAGCAGCTCTGCTGACCTCCCAGGGATGAGTTCACCTGGGGACCCCAGACTGAGGCCAACTGGGGGCCACTGACTCTTTGCTCCTTCAGCGATCCTCCGTTTCCGTCATCCAATCACTGCACATGACTAACGTATGTCATAACTTTTCAGGGAGATGTCCTCCTAAAAGTAAGAAGGGACTCTGGGCTTAGGGACTGTCATAGGCTGAATTGTGTCTCCCCCCTCCCAAGTTCCTACATTGAAGTCCTAACCCCCAGGACCTCAGGATGTGACTGTATTTGGAGATGGGATCTTTAAAGAGGGGATGAAGGTACAATGAGGTCATTAGGGTGGGCCCTGATCCCATAGCACTGATGTCCTTATAAGAAGAGGAGATCAGGGCACAGACACACACAGAGGGACGACCACGTGAGGACACAGGGAGGAGAGGGCTGTCTACACGCCCAGGAGAGAAGCCTCGGGAGGAACCAGCCCTGCTGACCCTCAGATCTCAGACTCCAGCCTCCAGGACTGGGAGACGTACATGTCTAATGCTTAAGCCGCCCCGTGTGTGGTATTTGCTCCGCATCCCCGAGCAGACTCATACCCTGATATGCATGCTTGCAATCTGCAAAGTCATTTCGGGAGATTTCCCCTTGTCCTAGGGGGGAGAGAAGGCTAGGTTACGGAGGCACTGGTCCTGGAAATGGGGTCCATTCCTCAGCTAACTTCCTCCTGGCGATCCTGGCGGGAGATGTGCCATCAAGCGCCCAATGACTGGAAAGAGAAATGGGGTCAAGTTTTCCCTAGAGAGCGGGTGTCCGCAGGTCTCAGAGGAAGCAGTCAGCCTGCCCCATCTTCTCAACGCTTTTGGTAAAGTCACTTGTACTGGAGTACAGACACCTGATTTTTGACAGCTCTGACCACACAAGCACGTGGGTTTTCAAAGGAAAACTTGAAGCTGGGTTCCAGGGGAGGGTCCTTCCTGCCTCTCCCAGCTTCCGGGGTCTCCAGGTGTCCCTGGGCTTGGGGCTGCCTCCCTCCCGTCTCTGCCTCTGTCTTCATGTGGCTTCTCCTCTGTGGATCTGAAATCTCCCAGTGCCTTTTTTATAAGGATCCATGTGATGGATTTACATTTGGGGCTTACTTGGATGAGAAACACAGTCACAAAAGGGATACACATGGTCTGGAGGTCAAAGGGAGCCATCTGTGTTCACCTGGCTAGGAGAAGCAAGGTGACCGACTCCCCCTGGTTCGCTTGGGCCTATCCCCATTTTAAAGGTAAAAATCCTGCTTCCCAGGAGCCCCCTCAGGTCCAGGCAAAGTGGGATGGCGGTCACTCTGCACCGTGTCATTTGACCTCATCGGGGTGCTGCCCTGGTCACCTCCTATCCCCTCCGGCTTCAGCTGTGTGCCTCCTGCTGGCCAGCTGACCGGGGTGGGGGGCAGGCAGCCCTAAGCATCACTCGCTTCTCCTCTCGGTAAACCATCCGCGTGTCGGAGGGACTCACATTGGAAAAGACTCGTCACGATGGGGTGTTACCTGGCAGGGTGACACGGGTGTTCCCAGGGGAATAAGCTGCTCATGCCAGGTAGCAACAGGCTGGAATGTCTACACTGGCTCCCAATCCTTTCTGAGATTACGTCTGTGACCACACGTTGACAATCTGATCGGAGAAAGGAGCTTCTTGGGTAATGAATGATTCCCTGTACATCTCTTAGCTAAACAGACACTGGGAGAACACTGATACCTGTCGACAGGTGACGACTCTTGGCTGACAACTTCCCCACACGTCTACAAACCACAAGGTGTCTAAAGGGGCTTGTAAAGGGGGCTCATCATCCGGAGGTGATGCAGATGTGATCATGGAAGTGAGAGTTCAGTGTGATGCCCTCTAAAGACGGGGGCAGAGGTTGTGAGCCCAGGAATACCAGCTGGCCCACATCAGGCAGTTAGTAAAGGGGGACACTGGGGTCCCACTGAGTTTCTAGGGTCCATGGTCTTTATCGCTAAAACCACCCAACTCTATCTTTTTAATATTTTTATTTTATTGGAGAATAGTTGATTTACAAAGTTGTGTTAGTTTCAGGTGTACAGCAAAGTGATTCAGTTATACATATACATATATTCACTCTTTTTTAGATTCTTTTCTTATATAGGTTGTTACGAAATATTGAGTAGAGTTCCCCGTGCTATACAGTAGGTCCTTGTTGATTACCTATCTTATACATAATAGTGTACCTGTGCTCCTCCCAAGCTCCAGATTTATCCCTCTCCCACCATGTTTCCCCTTTTAAACCACCCAATTCTTAATGCCTCCTGGTTGGTGAGGGAAATGCCAGCTCTTAATATTTTCCTCTTTGTCCTACAACAGCTACATGGTGGGTACGCCTGACATTGTTTCTTTCCTTTTTAAAATAGCTTTATATATAACATAGATAACCAACAAGGACCTACTGTATAGCTCAGGGAACCCTGCTCAATATTCTATAATGACCTAAATGGGAAAAGAATCTGAAAAAGAATAGATACTTGTCTATGTATAACTGAGTCACTTTGCTCTACACCTGAAACTAACACAACATTGTTAATCGACTCTACTCCAATATAAACTAAAAATTTTTTTTAATAAAATGGCTTTATTTATACTCCCAAAGACGTGAAGTCAGGGCCTTGAAGAGACCTTTCTGCACCCCCATGTTCATTGCAGCATTATTCATGATAGGCAAGATATGGAAACAATTCAAGTGTATGTCCGTGGATGAATGGATAAAGAAAACATGGTTTTAGATACACAACGGAATACTATTCGGCCTTGAAAAAGAAGGAGACCCTGCCACTTGAAACAACATGGATGGACCTGGAGGGATTGACGTTGAGTGAAACGAACCAGTCACGGAAGGGCATATACTGCACGAATCCACATATGTGAGGTCTGCAAAATAGTCAGACTCAGAGAAGCAGAGGCTAGAACACCTGCCATGGTTTCTGTGGCTTCTTTCCAGTAAAACAGAGCAGGTGACATGGTTGGGTGAGGTTCTTTGCCAAGTAGGGAAGACACACACGGCTGCGTCCCTTGTTCCTCTGTGCCCAGACCCATCTGCAAAATCTCCCCCTCTTCCGAGCCCTGTTCCACAGAACCACAGCAAGGGATCCCCATTCTCTCTGCTCCAAGGAGACCCCAGCACGTGTTTAATGCCGTTGCTCAAGTCAGAAGATCATATTCGGGAGTCCCTGTCTTCCAACACCTCCCTCTCATCCGTGGAGATCCATCCTCATCTTCCAATCTTTGGGCGGTGCAGACTGTACACAACAGGTGTGTCCTAAAGATGTGTCCTTATGTCAATGCGTTCAAAGTATCCTCAGAGCCACTAATTCCCCGCCACATAAAACCACACAGCTAAGTGTGTCTTCCAAGTGCAGAGAAGACAGCCAAAAATACCCGGGAAGGAGCATCTCCAGCACGTTTTTTGTGCATCGGAGGTTCTTCCGTGATCCGAAATGCATGTTTGAATATACGAGAGAGCAACAGAAAGTGTGCTTTCTTCACGGGGGTTCTTGCAGGCAAATATGGTACATCGTAAGGGGCGATTTTCCTAAGGGTTCAGGGTGGCGAAGATCATCGTAGCCCAATTTGGAGAAGGAAAAATAAAAAACTAAAACGCAGGGGCTGGGGACCTCAGGGAGGAGGGAGGAGAAAGTACTTTAAGAGGCAGTGTGGAAAAATCCACCGCAGACTGTCGTCAGTTTTATGTCCTGACCACAGTGGGTGTACATGGAAATACTTGGGTGGGTTTTTGTGTGAATTAAAACATTTATAGAGCCCCGGACTCCCGTTACCTCTTAGACGTCTTATTAAAGCCCCGTTAGTGTCAACATGGGGCTTGTAAACCTGCTGGACCCCAGCACCAATTAAAATAGTACAAAACAAGCAGCTGCCACAAAGTGAAGGCTGTTGGGCAAACTCTCCTGGAGGAAGGGAAGGGGAGACCCGGCAGAAGCGGCTCAGCCTAGAGGCAGGGCGTGGGCTGGAAGAGAGAGCGGGCCCACGGGCTTCTGTTCGGCGGAAGTGGTGAGCTTTCAGGGCTGGGATGGAGCTTAAGGTCTGTGAGAGCCTGTGGGTTAAATGAGGGGACAAACCTAAACTGCTGTGAAAGCAAGAAATAGGGCTCTGGACCAGCTGTACGGGTTGTGTGTTGTGCAGTGGGGCTGCACCCACACTCGGATCTCCGAGGACTGGGGAGCACACATCTGGGTGTCTCCACACCCCTGCTGGACCAGGAACACAGGATGGAGGGGCTAGAGCTGTCCCTGTGCCCTGATGTCCCCGAGCTGGGGAAGGAGGACACGGGGTTGTCCCCACACCCCTGATGTCCAAGGACAGGAGAGGAAGGACATCATCCCCCCCACTATCCCCCCCAGCTCCACCATCCCCCCCCACCATCGCCACCCCTCGCTCCACCATCCCCGCCCCCCTCCACCATCCCCCCACCTCCACCATCCCCCCCTCCACCATCCCCCCACCTCCACCATCCCTGCTGCCCCCACCATCCCCGCCCCCCCTCCACCATCCCCCCACCTCCACCATCCCCGCCCCCTCCACCATCCCCCCACCTCCCCCATCCCCCCCAACGCTCCACCATCCCCCCTCCACCATCCCCGCCCCCACCCCACCATCCCCGCCCCCCACTCCAACACCCCCACCTCCCTGCCCACCATCCTCACCTTCTCAACCCCAGACACCCCATAACCAAGTCCCCAAGCTGAAACCTGTCCCCTCCCCATCTCCACTCCCCCCCACCTCCACCAAGTATCTGCCCATCCCCCAGCACTCAATCACTCCCCTCCTCTGCCTCTGTGTCTCCTCCCCACCAACTCCTTCTTACCCCTCCCTCCATCCCCACCTTCCTCACCTCTCTCCTCTCCCTCCTCCCTCCTCCCTATCACCTCCTCCCCTCCCCAGCTTCCAAGATTCAGTCTCTCCTTTGCAGGACTTCCCACCTTGGAATCATCTCTGACCGTCACTTTTGGAGGCGTGCAGAAGCACAGAATTCTCATGGAGAGAATCTCTCAGGGATGTTAGTAATAGAAGTAGAACATTGATCGTAGAAGGATGGGCTGCAGGCGGTCTGAGATTCCCACGTTGAGGAGAAGCTCAGGAAACTCTGGGAGGAGTGTTGGTGCCACAGAGCCAAATCCAGTCAGCGTTGCAGGCCCTGGACCTGGGCTCACTCAGAGTCGGGGTGTCCCTTGGAGGCACCATATGCCCCTGAGCTGCTGCCTGGGGAGGCTGTGAGGGGCAGGGGCTGGACCCAGATTTGGGAAAGCCTGCTAAGTGGAGCTGACAAGTCAGCCAGGAGAAACACCGGGAAACTTCCAGGAAAAGCTTGTTTGGAGTAGGTAGGGCCATCTTGGCTTGCGGTGAGGTCACGGCAACATCTTAAAATGATTTTTCCGCTGCCCACTGTGCGCTTTTCCGAGAACCTCTCTTGTTTCCCAGTTCATGAATATGTCTGCCAAAATGTGAATCCATCTGTTTCCGATTCGATGGCCGTTAACTCGGGGGGTCATCCTGGGTTTTTTTCTTCTAGGTTGACGTTCGTTTTAGCAAATGAGTGGAGCTAGGTGAGTTCTCACAACTGCGGACGGGGTTTCAGGGCTAAAAGTTGAAGCGTCCAGATGTCTGGTGTTAAAACCACACGGCTTGCCTGTCCTGCAGTCTGGGTGGAGGAGAGAGGGTTCTCCTGGAACCTTCCCTAAGGAGGCACCCTCCACCTGACCCCCACCCCATGCCCAGCGGGCATTCACATTCACGTCTCCAAAACTGCAAGACCTGAACAGTAATGGGGCCGCAGCCAAGAGCTAGACCCTCTCAGATGCAGCACCCAAGGGAATCAAGACTCTTTACTGCTTAGCCAAGGGTTCACAGATGGAAGGTTTATTTGTTTTGTTTGTTTGTCTTTATTGAAGTATAGTTGCTGTACAATATTATATGTAACAGGTGTACAATATTATATGTTACAGGTGTACAATATATTGAATCACAGTTTTTCAATATTATACTCCATTTATAGTTATTATAAAATATTGGCTATCTTCCCCCATGTTGTATAATATATCCTTGTAGCTTATTTATTTTATACATAGTAGTTTGTACCTCTTCATCCTCTACCCTTATGTTGCCCCCCCCCCTTGTAATCACTACTTGGTTTTCTGTGAGTCTGCTTCTATTGCTAAAAATAGAATTATCATATGACCCAGCAAAACCAAAAACTCTAAAACCCTAATTTTAAAAGATACATTCACCCCACTGTTCATAGAGCACTATGTACAGTAGCCAAGACATGGAAGCAACCTAAGTGTCCATCAACAGATGAATGGATAAAGAAGATGTGGCATATATATATATATATATATATATACATATGATGGTATAATGGTATGTGTGTATATATATATATATAATGGAATATTACTCAGCCATAAGAAAGAATGAAATAATGTCATTTACAGCAACATGGATGGACCTCGAGGTGATCATACTAGGTGAAGTAACTCAGGCAGAGAAAGACAAATACCATATGATATCACTTATATGTGGAATATAAAAAATACAACAAACTAGAAAGTATAAAAGAAGCAGACCAAGTGAGGGATGCATTTTCACCACTAAAGTGCTCACGGTGGACGTGGGAGAGGAAGGTGTGAACAGAACACCACGTACTTGAGGGACATGTTCACACGAACAAAGCACGGGAATTCACGGCATGCCGTAGAAAACTCACTAATTTCGTTTGAGAAAGGACTGCTTTTCCTGCATAGTGTTTTCTCACCAATCTTCACTCAATGTTCCTACCTCTGCACATTACATACCATCAATATGTGTATGCAGATCAAATAAAGGATGGAAAGAAACACCCGTGTTCCTTCCCTGGAAGGGAAAGGGATCTATTGCTTGAAAGAGTCAGAAACGTGGAAGGTGCAGCCTACAAGTTAAGTGCAACAGCTGAGCATTTTAGGATAAGAGTAAAAAAGCCACCACGGAATCATCAACATTGGATACAAATGGTGACCAGCATCAGTACAGAAGGCATACTCAGCTTAGCAGATTTTGTTTATAAACATCATTTTCAGCCCACAGGATACAGGGTCGACATTTTGAAGAAGTGAAAGCACTCTTAGCAGTATTTATTTAAAAAGGCAAAGGTAAGAGATGGGAAAAAGACTCATGACTCCAAGAAACTTGGGGGAATCAGCAGCTTTCATGAAAATTGCAAAATCCTTACTTTTATGTACAGCTTGTGTTGATCACCATGAAAATTATCCATGCCTGTTTTATGGGACAGTGAGAAAGGTCATATGGTGGGCGATGTGAATTTTTTAAAGGTTGGTCTATTGTAGTTTAAAAATAATCACTGTTAGTTAATGGCAATGAGGCTTTGAAGTCACTGTGTGTACTGAATGAAGTAAAGTCACTGTATGTATTGAATGAAGATGTATACATGTATGTATATATATGTATATGTGTGTAGATAGGTAGATAGATGATTGACAGGTAGATTGATAGATGATAGAGATAGATAGATAGATAGATAGATAGATAGATAGATAGATAGATAGATAGATAATTGATACCTAGATAGATGGATAGATAGATAGATAGATAGATAGATAGATAGATAGATTGATTGATAGATAATTGAGCAAACATCCAAATTAGGAATAGCTTCAAACCCCAGGAAGCTGACAGTCTCTGAAGAGTGGGTTAGTGTATCAAAGATGTAAATCACATCAAAGATCAATACATCCGTTATAAGGGAACTCAGGAAGGTCCTGAACCCCCTGAAATGCTTTTCTTTATTGCATTAATTATTGATTCATGCACTTCTGCCGATGGATGATTAGAAGCTCCGAGGTCACAGTTTAAGTGAGATCACTTGGTACAGAGACATGTGCACCTTGAGGCCACGCGTCTTGCATCGTCTGCTCCCTGGTGCAGGTGGGGGCAGGTGAGGCCACGTGGGTGATTGTGCGGACATGCACAGAGCACGCCGTGGTCACCATTGCACTTATAAATGTCACCTCTGGGGGCCACCAACTTGTAGGTCTTTCTTGGAGGTTATCTTTGCATCATGTCACACTCTGAGTACGCAGAGTGTGAAAGAGTATGCAATTTCAGCACTCTTTCCTGAAATGTCTAGCTGTGGAGTGGTTGATTGGATAGGGTGCCTGTTTGGGGGCAGGCAGAGAAAGAGGGTTGCTGGATGGGAGGAGGGTCATGGTAGATGTGGGTTTCAAGTATCTTTCTGGAATCATCTTCCTGTACCTGGAGCACCCAGGGTGATACCCGACACAGATTGCGTATTTTATACTGAGGAGAATTAAATTAAACCAAACCAGGGCTGATGGGTGTGGATGAATCCAGTGGAGATGTCTGGCTTACACGGAGGAAGCGAGGAGGAAAAAGAAGCAGACCGGGGTGCACAGTGGACCATGGTGAGGAGGAGACTCAGTAAGTGGATGGGTGGATGGATTGGAAGGGTAGTTTGCAAAAGCCAAGGGGATCTCAAGGAAAGTAACGCAGCATCTTGTTCCGAGGCATAACTTTGGAGACCAGGGTGACGTACTTCACATACAGAGAGACCCTTTCCAACAAGATGGCCCCATAAGAAGGACTTTGGGTCCCTTCTGGATGTTTTTGGTGGTGGTGGTGAGGACAAGGGACTGCCGTATTGAACTCATCAGATGAAGAGGCTGCCTGGGATGGAAATGAATTGAAGGGCACATCTTGGCATAAAGAAGAGGACGATTCATCAATTCACACAGCGTTTTCTGAGCGTCCCAAGATCAAGGTTGGGTTACAGTGGAAACAATAACCTTTGTCCTCGTGGAATCCCTAATTGCTTGGGGCAACAAGAGACAGTTTATAAAGACTATTGCAATAGAAAGGTCATATTGCAACAAGTGTTGAAATCAATCAATCAGTGGATGGGTTGTCAGTGGATGGGTTGGCTCTTGCCTTGCTGTGGGAGGGACTTTCACCCAATCTAAGGAGAGGGACATGTAGGGAGATTTCACTGTGTCTGACAATGCAGAAGGGCTTTGCGGGCAAGACTTTTCACGGCAGGGGTTATCAATAAAGGAAAGGGAAACTGTGAACCCGGAAGCAGGTTTCACACAAATGTCTCTAGTATTAAAAAGCCCCAAGCATCGCCTGACTCTTTGATTCCATCTGAGCATTTAATTCCTAGCAGATGCTGACTTCCATGGGGGGCTTCACAGCCTTCATTCTTGTTTCTTCCCTGAGAAAGAAAAGATTACATTCTCCACACTCATCCACGCACCCACCCCCTTCAAATCCAGTTATGCTAAATTCCACGCTTAAAACCATTTTCTCAGTTTAGAGCAAAGCGCATTTGTATTGTTACCAAAAGCTCCTGGTTATAAAAATTGGGGACACTTGTTCTAGGACCCAACTGAGATCCATGGGAAGTATAATTGCTGGAAGATGCAGTTTTTCCTCCTCAGATTCTGTGGGCTGTGGACTGTGTTCTGAACGTAACAATCTTGCTCTGTGTATTAGCTTTTAGGGCTGCCGTAACTAGGCACCATAAACGTAAAGGACCCTAAATCCACGAACATGTGCAATGCAACCTCATTTGGAAACAGGGTCTCTGCAGATGTGATGAAGTGAAGGGTCTGAGATGAGGTCCTCCTGCATGAGTGTGGCCCTACATCCAATGACAGGGTCCTTCTAAGAGACAGAAGAGGAGAGACACAGACACAGAGGAGAAGCCATGTGAAGACAGAGGCAGAGATGGGAGGGATGTGGCCACAAGTTCAGGGACTCCTGGAGTCCCCAGAAGCTGGGAGGCAGGGAGGACCCTCCCCTGGAGCTTCCAGAGGGAGCGCAGCTCTGAGACACCTTGACCTCAGATGTCTGGTCTCCAGGAATGGAGAGGAATGAACTTCTATTGTTTGAATCCACTTGGTCTGTGGTCATTTGTTCCTACAGCCCCAGGACATTCTTAAAGTTCATCCTTTGAAGACCAGCAAGGGGAAAAATGCCTTTATTTTTTTCAGAGGCATTGCCTTTTCCTACAAAAAGCATTCTCTGTAGCTGGAGAGCTCATGGACCCTTTTACCAAATGGTAGAGGATTTGTCAGGTAGGTTTGCTGGGCCCCCAGTGGGGTTTGGAGGGAGCAGAGGAGATGCCTTGTACAAGAACAAGATGACAACCAAACACATCGGTAAACAGGTTTTCGTGTTTCCATTCCTGAGGTATGTTCTGACTTATTGTGTGTCAGGCAAAAAAGAGACATCTGAGAACACCTAGAGGGCATTCGGAGAAAGAGGAGCCGGATTGAAAATGGGCCCTCTCTTTTTCTGTATTTCTCGTGCTATTCTGAAGTGGCGGATTCCATGTATATTTCTTTTCCCTCGATGGGTTATGACAGTGAGAGACTCTGATGGGCTTCTTTTGGGAAAGCATTTTTTTTTTCACATGATATCATATTATCTTCTTCTCTTGGAGAACTTGAGCAGGAAAGATGCTCGGATGGCTTTGAGCAACTGTTCCGTGACTCAGATGAAGAAATGTAATTTTCGAGAGATGCCTGTCACCGCTGAACGGTCAGGGGGTTCCCTGAGGCTTAGATCTTGGCTCTCAGTTTTGCTCGGAAATCTCCAAACCAAACCCCCAGGAAGATGTGGTGTAGACGCTTGGCGGGGGCACGCGTGGGTCCTGCTCTTGCAGAGCTGGATTAGGATCTGCCCTCCTGGGGGTCTGTAAGGAAGGACACACCATCTCTGGTGAGGGGGAGGCACTAGACGTCCACTGGCACAGGCAGGCCACTGCCCATCAGCCCTTGTCTTGGATGAGCCTTCCTGGAGGTGGTGAGACGTACCCGGCGGGGTTGCAGGATCCCTACGGCACAGACATCGCAAGTCTTCCCTCTGTGCCTCTCTTTGGCATCTCTGACCCTCCTCACCTGTTGCATTTCCTTCTGATCTGCTTCCCTCTGGGACCATTTCAAAACTTCTGCTTTTAGTGCCCATGAGCAGAAGCTACTTAGGAGGCCAAGGTTCCTCGCCGAGTTGTGTACAGGATGTTTGAAGCATCTCCCAGGCTTCTGAATAACTCCACTTGCTCTGGGCCATTCTTTTAGAGCCGGTTTTCCATGCCTTTAATGACCTCTGTGAACTTTCTTCCAGAGATCTCCGAGTATCTCTGAATTTCTTCCATTATGAATCCCACAAGCAGAAGGGATAAGTTCCATATGACGGCTTTTTATATATATATACATATAGCCACTCTTTCTCTTTTAGATTCTTTTCCTATCTAGGCCATTACAGTGTATTGAGTAGAGTTCCCTGTGCTATACAGTAGGTTCTTATTAGTTATCTATTTTATATGTAGTAGTGTGTACATGTCAATCCCAATCTCCCAATTTATCCCTACCCCCCTTTCCCCTTTGGTAACCATAAATTTGTTTTCTACATCTGTGACTCTACTTCTCCTTTGTAAATAAGTTCATTTGTACCTTTTTTTTTCTAGATTCCACATATAAGTGATATCGTATGATATTTGTCTTTCTGTGTCTGAGTTACTTCACTCATTATGGCAATCTCTAGGTCAACGCATGTTGCTGCAAATGGCATTATTTTGTATCTGATGGCTTTTGATGAGCATTTCCACAAAGCTGGTGGCTTCCTTTTAGGACCATCAAGAAACCCTTTAGAAATTGGTGGACACTTGAGACACAGGCGGTACCTTGAACACACAATATCCATTTTTCTAAGCACGTTATTTTGCTTTAGAAATATCTTCAACGGATTCCAAAATCCATCCCCAAAGCCTTCATAATTATCTTGAGTCATGGTTGAAAACACCAAGTTGTTCATACAAAATAAACATTTCCTGCTTATCAATGGGGTTCATTTTTAAGTTCTGTGTCTGAAGCATCACTTCGGTGGATGGTGTGCAAAATGGCGGCTGTGGTAACCCTGCTGGTAGTCAGCCCTTGAGTCCATGACTTCCAAGAGAAAATAAATCCTCCTGAGTTCTGGGGCTGTTTGTTCCACGGCACATGCTGGCTATTACATACATTTTTCTAGCTAGAAATCCAATGTCTTAAGTTCTCTTAATAGTAAAAAATTGCCTCCTTGCTATGAAATGCATGCAGTGAAATCTGACTCTGTAATTAGGCTGTAGAGAAACTGGATATTTTGATGGTTTTTGTTGTCATTGTTTTAACTTTTTTATTTTATATTGGAGTACAGTTGATTAACAATGTTGTGTTAGTTCCAGGTGTACAACAAAGTGATTCAATTATAGGTATACATGTATCTATTCTTTTTTCAAGTTCTTTTCCGAATTAGGTTGTTACAGAATATTGAGCAGAGTTCTCTGTGCTCAGTAAGTCCTTGTTGGTTATCCATTTTAAATATAGCAGTGCGTACATGTCAATCTCAAACTCCCAACCTATCCCTCTCCCCCACTCTTCCCCCCTTGCTAACCAGAAGTTTATCTCTAAGTCTCTGAGTCTAAGAAACTGGATATTTTGGATCAATCAGGTGATTGTTGATAGTCTAACCATGGAAATCGAATTCTAATTAGCGGATTCAGTTGTGGTGAATCCCTTTATTGACTCAGTATTTTTGCATTCCATTTTGATGATTCTTTTCTGAAAGGATACCTTATCTATTTTTTTTAATGTAAGCTTATATCTGCTAATATGCAAATATATAAATATTCAATTAGGGGTTATAGATAAACAAGATCTGAGCCGTAGTATAAAGTGATTTTTAAAAGTCTATAGTTGATTAAAGACTGTATTTACAAGAATTTTATAAATCCCCCCAGTGTGTTATAAATTAATAATTCACTATATTTATTTGTGTGCCGTCTACGTAATCCAGTCAATTATTAATGAATACATTTATTGCATATAAATAGTAAAATTTCCGTCTCATAACACGACCAATGCTTCATGTTAATATACTGAGAATAGCACATAAATAATGAAAGAAAGGTAGAATAAATAATAGTATTGGAGCTGCCAAGCATTTGTTTTCAGTTTTTTAATTAAAATAAATTTTTATGGAAGTATAGTTGATGAACATTCCGAGCATTTATTTTTATTCAAACACTTCAAAGTAATGTCTGAAAAGGCAAGGAACAGATTGGCAGTTGGGCTCAGAAGGACATCCACATAAACCCTTATACTCCAGACAGGTTAACCTTTCAGAGTAGACAGGCATGGATGTTTCTGCCCTTCAGTGCGGTCATAGCAACAAGCATTTATTGGACACCTACTGTAAGCCGGACCCTGTACAAGGGGCTGACATGTACTCTGCTTAAGGCTCATGGCCACCTGGCAAGGATAAGCCATTACCCTCAAAACCAGACCTGTACCCTATGACCCAGAAATCCCACTTCTGGGTAAGTACCTAAAAGGATTGAGAGCAGAGTCTCCAAGAGATATTTGTACACCTGTCTTCAAAGCACCATTATTCACAGCAGCCAAAAGGCAGAGGCAGTCCAAGTGTCCATGGATGGATGATGGATAAACAGAATATGCTCTGTGCTTGCACCACCTGCTCTTTTGGACACCAGCTTCCTGATGAGGTCTTTGTGGACACAGCACGCCCTCCTCACGGAAAAGATGCCCCTCCCCGATGCTCCGTGGGGCATGTGCACATCTGCATCTGTGCTTGTTTTCCACCCAATTACCTCCCAAAGCTTGTGGACCCCAGGGATGCAGTGTCATTTATTCCTGCATCCTGGGATCCGACAGCCACATGGCTGACAAAGGCTTGTGTTCATGGCTTTGCAGGAAAGGGAGCAATTTCAGAAGTCAGAGCTATGGGCCTGGGGCCACCAGGAGAGGGAGGAAACCCCGTTTCCGTCGCCATGTTGGCACTCAGATTACATCAGCTTCTAGTCTCTGTTCTCCAACCTGGATACCCCTCTCTCTTCCTCCCCACTGGCACTGCCTTTCTCCGAAATTCTGGGCATCCCTAAACACTCTGCGGGCATACCCGGTCTTATTCAGATGTCTTCCCTGACTCGCCAGGCCGAGGATGGTGATTAGGTCTCATGTCTCACATGAAGTCAGCCAGTTGGAAATGGCTGCCCTCAGCAATGTGTTAAGAAGGGTTCTGAGGCTCTGTCCAGCTTGAAGGGAAGAAGGCTGTGATCTCCCACAATAAGGGACCCCTGTTGTCTGTCCCAGGGAGGGAAGGGCAGGTGGCAAGGCAGGAAGGAAGTCAAGAGAAGGCAGTTTCTGTTTTCTTTCTGAAATTTAAAAAACAAAAAACAACAAAAGAAACGGAAAGAAGGAAGCCTTGTAGGGTATGATATGGGGAGATAGGGTGTCGAGTATTTTCAACCTAGAGTGAATAATGCAGTGTTTTTCTTCCTTTCTTTCTCCCTCCCTTCCTCCCTTCCTTCTCTCTCATCTATCTATCTCTATTCTGTAATCTATCAATACATTATATCTACCATCTATCTATCTATGTATCTATCAGTCTATGCATCTATCAGTGTATCTATCTATTCATCCATGTCTATCTATCTATTCTATCATCTATCATCTTTTATAAGTATGAGATATTGTATCTATCTATCCAACCATCCATCCATCCATCCATCCATCTATCCACCCATCCATTCATTCATCCATCTTCCCACCCATCCATCTATCTGTCCACACTCATCTATCTATCCATCTATCTCTCTATCAATGTATCTATCCATCCATCATATCCAACTAGCTAACTAGCTAGCTAGCTATTCTACTATCTATCTATGTATCTATCATCTGTCTATCTCTCATCCCTCTCCCCTCCCTCCCTCCCTTCCTTCCTCCCTTTTTTCCTTCTTTCCTTCCTTCCTTCCCTTCTTTCATTTTCTTCCCTGTAACCTGGTTCTGTTACTGATTTGTCTGCAGTACTTTGGGCAAAAAGAAACACAACTACACACTGAATTTATAAATCTATCTTTGGTATCAACTGAAAATTGGAACGGCATGGGCGAAAATGAGATTAACGGTACACTGGAGACATCGTTTGCAGAGACCTGATAAGTCCAGGATGACTATTTCAAGGCAAATAGAACCAAATGTCAAAAAAAAAAAATACAATACACACACAAAATATGTGATGCTTATCATGATTTAAGCTTATCAGATGGATGAGGGGAAAACCACCAAACACATGGAGGTTAATTCAGTGTTTACATGGGATTCTCATGATTGGAACCTTCTTTGTAATAGGATAATGTAAAGAAACATGAAAACACAAGAAGGAAAAATCTTTAGGATTCTGAAGCGAGAGCAAATTTTGCAAAGTTCCGCATGGAAACCTTTCGTTTTGTCTTTGAAAAGGTTTGTGGTTTTCGAATATGGCAACTATTTCAAAGATGTAAGGGCGGTTATGCAACCCAAACTACTTGGACATTCACGTTTTCAAGTGTTTAAGAGTCTTGTAATGTTTGGCATCCCCATGTGTACGGAGGAGTGACTCTGGACTACAATGGACCTTGAATGAATCTACTGTGGTCTCAGCACCTGAAGGTTAAGGAGAAGGAGCTTGCACTCTCACAGAGATAACTGGATTCTTTAGGATGAACTTTTAATGACAAAAGGGCCTAAAAATAATCAAATTAACTGTAAAATCCATTGAACCAGAGATTCGAGTCATAAAGCTAAAATAGACAGCAAGTCTCTGTGGCCCAGACTTTATTGTCCAGACCAGGGGACTATCTATCTATCTATCTATCTATCCATCCATCCATCTACCTATCTACCATCCATCTATCCATCCATTTATTCATCTATCATCTGTGTAACTAGCTATCAATGTAACTAGCTATCCATCCATCATACCTATCTACCCATCTATCTATCTATCCATCATCCATCCATCCATCATCTATCTCTCCATCCCTCTCTCCTTCCCTCCCTCCATCCACCATCCATTCTCCCTCCTATCATATCTATCTATCTCTCTATCTCATGTATCTACCTATCTGTCCATCCATTCATCCTGTCTTCCTTCCTTCCTCCTTCTTTCCTCCCTTCTTTCCATCCTTTCTTCATCCTATCTATCCATCCATTCTATCCATCTGTCTATCATCTACCCACGTCACAATAGTTCTCAAGTGTGAGCAGTTTTGCCTTCCTGAGAACATCTTCGATTTGTGGAGACATTTCTGGTTGTCACAGCTTGGAGAAGTGATTCTACTGGCATCTGGTGGGTGGAAACCAGGAATGCTGCTCAACACCCCACAGTGCCCAGAACGCCCCACCCCAGAGAATGATCCAGCCCCACATGTCAGTAATGTGAGGCTGAGAAACCCTCAGACAAATATTTGCCTCCTGGATGTAGATCTGACAACTCTCCAAAAATTTCCTTTCCTACCACTTTCCCTGATTTTTTTTTTACTGTCACTCTACCCCCTCAATATAAAAGTCAGGTTCACAGCCTCCAAAATGCACTCAGAACAAAAGCCTCGTGGCCCATCTTTAAGGAAACATTAACCAAGAAACAATCAAACTTGATCCTCTGCTTGGGGCTGGGCACAGCCAAGGAAGCAGGATTCTCTGGGGGTTTTAGGCAGTCGCTATGGCTGCCCCCTGGGGCCGAGTCATTATGAAAAAGACAAAAAAAAAAAAGAAATGATGGGGACCCTGCAGAGACCAGCTGGGCAGGGGTCCAGCCTTTGTGAAAAGTCTTTCATATTCAAATATGCCTCCTCCCCCCCTTCCCTGGGGCTCCAAGCTCACCAAACTCATTCTTCCTTGGATGTGGAATTTGGAAAGAGGCCCCCAGCCTGCAGGCTCACAGCTTAGATGCAGGGTGACCCAAGTGTCACTCCAGGCCAGTATGTTTTCCAAGCAGAAACCCCAAGAATGCCTTCCAAGGAGCCCCTATTACCTGGCGGGATTTCTCACGCCACAGCCAACTGCCTTTGGCTGAGTTGAATGGAATACTCTTATATCCATGGCGTGATTTGAGTACATCCCTTTCTGGGCAACATAAGCCACATTCTGGCAAAGCCGTCTTGAAGGGCTGGTACCCAGGGACCCAGGCTGAGCGAATCTCAGTGCACAGCCCCTATTCCCGGTGATGCAGGAATACAGCAGCCCAGGGCTGACGCTGAATACGTAGGAAAAAGCCCCCCTCCCTTTGGGTTGTCTGTTTTGCAGATATTATTGATTCCATTGGGCAAATCCCTGACTCCAAAATAAATTAGGCTAAGTCAGAAGCCTTTGATAGTCCTTTGCTTTAAATGCTGTCTTTTTTTCCCCCTCCCTCGCCAAACCGTGGCTGATGGTCTTTAAATGAGCCTTCAAAGAATTCCAATTACCTTGGTGTATTTATCTCATCATCTCCAACCATGCTGTCCAAAGGATATGTTGTCTCATTGAGGGTGCTGTTCCAACAAAATGCATGGAGCCCGGATTCTAATGTTTGGCCTTTTGAAAGCCTGCCCATTCCTAGAAGAAGAAAAAATATATATATATTAAACGCTCTGCAATCCTAAACAGTATTTGTCATCTTTGCAAATCAGAACACCGGCTTATTACTCTGTTATATAGACTTTTTAACTGTGCAAAGAGCATTGACTCCGAGCTTAGTCACATCCCTGCAGGGTGTAGAATGCAGGGCACTGGGCTACATGAGCTGTAAAATGACAAGGTTTTATGTTTGCTTGAAGGAACCGTATAAATGAAGATTGAAGGACCATTGGGTTTGTGTGAGATGTGAGGATGGGTGAGTGACCAGTGGGGAACAGCAGGAGGCTGGTTGTTTGTTGAGTCTTTAATGCAATGCCTCTTTACTGAGTGCCTACTAGGTAATAGGTAAAAGGCAGCACAATGGAAATAGAACCTCAAAGTGCCTGGTGCGGCATCTGTTAATGTGCTGGCCACATAGGTGTGACGGGGTTCAGCTGACATGGGACCCCAACTACGGCCCCTTGCCAGACTGACTGTTGTTTTTTTTTTTTAATTTTTATTTATTTACTTTGGCTGTGTTGGGTCTTCGTTTCTGTGCGAGGGCTTTCTCTAGTTGTGGCAAGCGGGGGCCACTCTTCATCGCGGTGCGCGGGCCTCTCACTATCGCGGCCTCTCCCGTTGCAGAGCACAGGCTCCAGACGCGCAGGCTCAGTAGTTGTGGCTCACGGGCCCAGCTGCTCCGCGGCATGTGGGATCTTCCCAGACCAGGGCTTGAACCAGTGTCCCCTGCATTGGCAGGCGGATTCTCAACCACTGCGCCACCAGGGAAGCCCCAGACTGACTGTTTTAAGCGGAAGGAGTTTGTGAAAACAGCAGAAGCATGAAGATCACTGTGATCCTGTCTCCCTCTACTTTCTGCCCTGACACAGGTCGTAAAACCCTCATGTGACACAGCCTGACACACAGGTTCTCCTGAAGATGGGCAAAGGGCAGCAGAGCATCTCTCTGGGTGGACGGGTTGGAGAGAAACAGGGTGGAGACGGATGGACACACCCTCGGGAGTGGTATGCCATCTTGGACAATGGTGATGTGGGCTGCTTGACATGGAGTAGAGTTGGAGGGCAAAGTGGTGCCAGCAAACAGAGGTCAGGACAGTTAGGGTTGTTGGGTGAGTCAAGGTGGTGACGCATCACGAAAGCTGGCTTGGAGGGGTTCGTGGGGCGGAGGATGTAGGACAGATGAGGCAGAGTATTGGGAAGAGGGCATTAGGAAGTGGCTGTTACCCAGAGACAGGCAAAGGTGTGATGGTTATTGGACTAGAAATGGGGCGACATCAGACAAGGGATTTGTAAAATGGGAATGTAAAAGGGACTGCCTCAACACGCTTAAAGTTGAAACACTGGAAGAATTTACGCTGATGATACTGAAGAGGTAATGAAGATCGAGAACCACGAACCAGTAACTGGCAAAAAAATACCGGCGATAGGAAAAGTGTACATATGATAGAAATACAACATGTAGAACATATAAAAATCATGTTACTATTACAACAAAATAAACTTCATAAGAAACGTACTGGAGCAATTGAAAAGAAAAATGCAAAGTTTTCCAGAGGCACATAAAAGAATACTTAAATGGAGAAGCATGTTGCCTTCCTGGATGTAAAGCTTTACTATTATAAATATGTCATTATTTCCCAGATTAAAATATAGACTTAATCCCTTAGGAATTTTTTTCTAAGCTTTGGAAATAGTAGAGTGATTCCAAAAATATGTCCATAAGAATAAACTGGTGAAAACTCCAAGCCATTTCTGAAGAAGAGTGGAAAAAATGAACATGCATTAGCAGACAATAAAATCCTTTATAAAGACCCAATAAATGAAAGCAGTAAGGTCCTGGCGTAGGAAGAGACAGATCAATAACAGTTGAGAAATATACTGAAAGTTTATGATGTGACAAAGGTGGTTTTTCTAATTCATTCCATAAAAAAAAAAGCCAAGACTTCTGTGCGTCACAAAATATATACAAAATTAAAGGGAACATGAGGGAACATTTGGAAAATACATTATGCATCAAAAAACATCATTAATCCATAAAGAACTGTTTCAAATCAAAGGTAATGTTCCACAATCCGAGAGCCAAAGGACACGAGACAAATGGGCAATAATCAAAAGAAAATGTTCGAGTTCAGTAAACATTATAGAAACACTTTCTTTCAAACAATGGGATCCCATTTGGGTCTTGCAAATCAGTGCTTTTCCCCCAACAAGGTACTACCCGTGAGTGAGTTCTTCAGGGAAGGTGGTGTACAATTAGGACACTCTTTTGGGAAGGCGCTTGGTTGACAAATGAGAAGCCTTAAAAATGTCCTCCCCCTCTGTGATCCAAGAATTACATCTCCGGTAAGTGCTGTGAAGTCAAAAAAAACAACATGAACAAGAAAACAATGAGAGGTGTGAACACCCATAGTAAAGAGTGTCTGTCTTCCAGTGGAGAAAGGTACTGTGGACGATTTCATAAAATCTTCTTTGCATTGTTTTCTTCTTGCACTTTTGACAGTTCCTACTGGGAACGTATATAAAGTAGGATTAAGAAACAACAAAGCATACTTTGAAGAGGAGTCTTGAGTCTGGATGTAGGAGGGTGGCGGACCCATCATGGCAGTAGGTAAGATGAGCCAGGTCTAAGAAGCCTGGGAGAATGGTGGTCCCCATACCAGGATGAGGTGAATGCAGGGAGACGCCTGATGAGATAACGTGCTGGTGACACCCCACTTGGGATTATCCAGAGGGCATTTGGACAAAAAGGACCAGGCATATATCCGCACAAAGCTGTGCACAAAATTCTACTCCACATGGCCACATTCTCCGGAGCAATGGTCAGCATCACGAATGATAACTTCTTGTGATAGGGCAGAACCTTTGTATTCTATTGCAAGTTAGTCACTACAGGGATGTTACCTATAAGCTTAGATTATACGTAATGGCCCATCTCTGGGGACCAGACTTCCCAGGCAACGAGCATAAAATACCTTTGTTTAGCTCACAGGAAACATCCTGACCAGGCCCACCTGCAGGAAGGAAGAAATGAACACCTCCCCTCCGAGGCTGACCAGAACAAGGAAATATTTGACTTTACTGCCTTCCCTTTTAGTACAAAAGAAGCCTGAATTCTAACTCAGGGAAGATGGTTCTTTGGGACACGAGTCCAGCGTCTCCTCAGTCTGTCGATTTTCCGAATAAAGTCACTCTTCCTTGTTCCAACAACTCATCTCTCGGTTTAATGGCCTGTCGTGCAGTGAGCAGTACGGGCTTGGACTCACTCATAACATGCCTTCCCACAGCCTCCTGGGTGGATGGAAGTGCCATGGGTGCAAAAAGAGCATAGTCCAAAGTGAAGACCACATGCACGACCTCCACCAGGAGGAAGTGGACACTGGTCTTGTCCTGCAGTGGAATAAAGTATATCCTAATGGATGTTTGAGCTTCTGCTGTGGGTGGAAGGTTTCGTTTGCAGAGTTTTCGTGGGCTGGCAGGAGAAATGATGGATTCATCCCACAAGTAAAGTCATGTTCTCTTCACTGTGCTCAACGGAGTGGGGTACCAAGGAGAACGTGACTGTGATGCTTTCAAACAATGAACATGGCAGAAAACCAATGGGGGGGGAGGGGAACATGGATGGTGAGACCTCCCACCAGATGTGCTGGAAAGAGAGGGATCAGCGACACCCCTCCCCCCACAGGAGTCTCATCCAATGTCCAGTGGATACCGCTCTTGTGAGATACGAACATGGGTACTCACATCTGTATGCATAGGGATGTTTCATTGTTACACGGGTTAAATAAACAACTATGTGCGCCTCAGTCGAGAGCTTGAACAAGTGCTTTTAGAAAAGTTTACAGGGAAGTGCATGAAACGTCACACCAGCACTCTTCCTCACCCAGGCTGGCTGTCCCGCCACGTTGCATGCGAGAAGATGGCAGGAGGGGGCGCTCAGGACACCGCCAGATTCTTGACGCCTCCCCTGAAACATCTGTTCTGGGTTTTTTTGTTTGTTTGTTTTGTTTTGTTTTGTTTTCCAGCCGGCCGTGCCATAGCAGAGGGGAGGAAATGCAATTAAAATAAAAACGACCCACGAACGTATTTCTGAAGGCAGTTTTTGGAATTTCAATGGTGACCTCTGATTGGACCATAAATATAAAATTCATATGTGCTTGGCTTCCTGCCTGTAATTACCTATCAGAAAGTTCAGAGTTTAAATGAAACTCTTTGTGAAGAAGAAATGGCATCATCGTAGAATCAGGCTGGCGGCAACCCCCGCCCCGAACACCCACGGGGTGAAGACACATTTTCACATTTCCAAGACGTACAACGGCACGCGCAGTCCAGGCATGTTGAATGTTTTAATCCTATCACAAGATGTTTGGTTTTTTATTAATGTTCCTCATAGAATGTTTCCTTCCTCCTCTTGAGGCACCCACGACCATGCCGGATGCGTGGAACTAGGCAACAGAAGGTCTTGCCCTTCAAAATTCCAAAACTCGACCATTTGTGAACTGAGGAACTGAGCTGCGTGTTTCCAGCTCTGTGGTCTGCAGGCCACGCACCGTTGGTAGTTATTCGCATGTCGTTGACAAGGACGTCTTCTCACCTCAAAAGTGAAAGTTCTACGGGGCGTAGACAATCCCTTGATTTTTGCCTCCTTATGTTCTAAATTCTTCCAGGAAGCCTTTAATCACTGAGGGCCCTTTCCAAGAACCTCTGTATCTATCCTAGTCACTGGGGAAGCTTATTGTTTTTGCATTCTACCATTTCCTCTGCGTGGACGTGCTCCTGTTCTCAAATTCTTCCTCGTGTTCCAGAGATTCTGGGTTGTCTGCTCTGCTAACCATTTCCATGGGCACAGCTCACTGGCTCGGACAATGACAGATTCATCTCCGTCTGTCGAGAGCCGCGGTACTGGGGGGAAACAAACGCCGTACAGAAGTCAGCCATCACTAACGCTTTTCAAAGGGTCGCCGATGGTCTGGTGAATCAATATACTTCTAATGGATGTTTCTGTCTGCTCTACAAATAAGGCTGAGCCATGTGTTACAAATTTTTGTTTCCCTCTCTTTTCCTCTGCATGTAATTTTTAAACTCTTTCTTCTCTCCCCCTCCTTGGCTTAGTTGCTGAGACAGAGCTAAATCAACCTAATTCTAGAGGAGTACAAATTCCGGGTTAATCGGAATCTGTGCTTGTTAAGATAAAGACCGTGTAACATCTGGTCTTTATTTGCAGGGAGGTCTTTGGAGACGGCTGTGCTCTGGGGTAGCTGCGATGTGGATGCTATCTGGTGTAGCCTGTGGGATACGGGGCCACGGTAAGGATGGGTGCGAATCTGAGCCACAGGACTCACCTTGACCCCCAACGGATGCATCTCTGTGGCTCAGTGAACACTCTGCTTATCACTTGCATGACCTTAGCAGGAAGCCTTGAGGAAGAGCCCTCTGTAGCTCACGCCTTGCTTCTCAGCAGTTTGGAAAGGCTCATCCTCTCTTACCTCCTGATAGCCTGACCAGGTCCTACGTATAAAACCAGAAGGTCTTCAGAAAACAGTAGAAACCAAAGAGCAAAGGATATTTTTCAGCTTTAAAATTGACTATGTGACCCCCTCCCCCCCCCAAAAAAAAATAGGTAGAAAAATCTCTTTAGCATCATTTAATCTATATTTAAAAGCACTACTGTTTCCCAGATCACATTTTCCAAGATGTTGCCCAAGTCGAATGCATATGGCGTCATTTCAGGAAACTATCACCCGTAAGAGATCCTTCTCCAATGGATCCCAAGTACGAGCTCTTAAAATTTAATTCTGGGATTTCCAGTTACATCTACAATGTGCCAGTTTCTCTGGGGGAGAGTTGACGTGATGTCTGCCGGTCTGTACATTTCAGGAAACGCGCTGGACTTTGAGACTCAGCCTTTATCAGCCTCCGTTTTCTCCACCGTCAAGTCACTGAGTAGAGGATGCTTCTAAAAATGCCTCGGCCGTAATGATCCACGGAGCTCATTAAGCGAGAGCGGGGGTCTCGTAAGTCACTCGCTTACCAAGTGTAAATTGAAATCTTTAGAGTCTTGGCTGGTTCATTAGAAAAATAGGCAACGTCACTCTCGCCGTTCCTGAGACAACATGATAGATGACCTAACAAGCAATTAATAGGTTCATAAGTTATCTGACAAATCGATTTTGAGGCTGGACTCTGTCCATTACTTTAGCCATAGAGATATCGGATTAGGATCGACCGTTCAGTGTCAAATGAATTCCGATGGACCCTCATGGCAACAGGAGTAACGGGCACAGGGACACCAGCCTTTTCCAAATATGTGAACGTCCACTCTTAAATACAGGTGGATGCTAAGGGTTGATTTTTTCTGAACAGTAGACTTTCAGGTCTGGGGGTCACTCACAGGGCTGGAGCTAGGGTGAGGCAACTGAGGCTTTGCCTCGGGTACAAAATTTAGGGGGGGTGGCCTCCAAAAGTTCACCCAAGACAAATAGTTTAATGCAATGTTTTTAAACAATCAAAGTGAATGCCAAAAACAAAAATCCGTGATGAACAAATATCAACATTTTAAACGAAGACAGGATCATTACAGGGACGGGAAGCAGAGCCTGGCAGAGTCCTACTGGAGCTTGAGGAGAAGAGAAAAGTCCTGATTTTGCCTTTTTTTAAAGACAAGGCAAGCGAGTGTCTCACAGAATCCACCCTCGCCCCAATCCTGCTGGCATAGCTGACCTATAAAATAAGTCATTCCCGTCTCAGGATCACAGTAAAATGATTCCTCTTTTCAAAGCACATCTTCTGGTTCTCTTTTCTTTTTTTTGAACACTTGAAAATATTTTTGCTGTCCTAAGGGGAAAAAGCAGGTCGTAAAACTGTAATTTTGTGTGTGGGTGTGTTGTGAAAACACTTAACATGAGTTCTATCCTCTTACCACATTTTTAAGTGCACAATATATTATTAACTACAGTCACAATGCTGTACAGACGATGTCTAGAAATTATTCATCTTACATAATTGAGACAATGAACTACTCCTTTCCCCCTCGTCCCAGCCCCCGGTCAGCCACTGCTCTACCCTCTGAGTCTATGAGTTTGACTATTTCATATTCCTCCTCATAGAACTGGGATCATGCTTGTCCCTCGGTGACTGGTTTATTTCACTGAACATAATGTTCCCAAGGGTCACCCACGTTGTCACATAAGGCAAGTTTCTTTCCTTTTTAATGGCTGAATAATATTCCACTGTGTATATTTATAACACCTGCCAGAGGGTTCATGCACATGACGCTGTTCTCTCCCTTCACCCCTTCAGGAACGAAGTCTGAGGATGTGCATCCACCTGGGTCCCTTCCTTGTAGCTGAAACGCAAGCTCAAGGCACGTGACATGGCATCTGAAGACATCCATGTGGACACATCCATTCGTTTGTCTGGGGGTACACCAGATGTCCCATTTCCATTGCCTTATTGTCTGCATCTGTTGTGCTCAATCCCTTTCCCTTATAATCAGAAGTGCTGACGGCATTGGTGGGAACATCACCTCAATGCCTGTTGCTTTTTTTTTTTTATATATATACATAGTACTTTGTACTGCTTAATACCCTTCCCCTATTTTTCCCCTCCCCCTTCTCTCTCCCCACTGGTAACCATATTTATAGAAAATATTTTATTGAACATAATGTCCTCAAGGTTCATCCACCTTGTAGCCTGTGTCAGAATTTCCCTCCTTTTCATGGCTGAGTAATATTCCATTGTGTGGATGGACCCCATTTTCTTTATCCATTCATCCACTGATGGACACTTGGGTTGTTTCTTCCTTTTGGCTGCTCTGAACACGCAGCTAAAAACAGACACATGCTCTGCCTGTTTTGAGAGGAAATTCTGAGACAGGTTAAAATATAGACTTCTACAATGCAAAGGGGGAAAGGCATTTTATGAGACGCTATGACAAAACTCTGCATATGCTCACAGACTATATTCACAGGACAAACACTAGAAGAAACACAGCAGTTATGAGTGATTATCACAGCACAGTCGATCTAGGGATGGTGTGATTTTAATGTGCTCTTCAATCCTTGCTGTGTTTGCTGGTATTTCTCTAACGAATAGGATCAGGGGAGGAAAAGGTATTTTTTGTTTGTTTGTTTAGATTTTTTTTTTGATGTGGACCATTTTTAAAGTCTTTATTGAATTTGTTACAATATTGCTTGTGTTTTACGTTTTGGTTTTTTTAGCTGCAAGGCATGTGGGATCTTAGCTCCCCGACCAGGGATCGAACCCGCACCCCACTGAGTTGGAAAGCAAAGTCTTAACCACTGGACCGCCAGGGAAGTCCCGGAAAAGCTATTTTGTAAGCAGGCAATAACTGACTCTGATGCAATAGTAGACTTGAACTGTATTACATAATTTTGTTTCTACCAGAACGTGAAACAATAGAAATTTATTTCATTTCCATCCACTCTATAAGCCCCTCTGTCTAGGCAAGCTATTTCATGTTTACAAAATAAATTTTTAAAATTTGGACCAGTGAAATATGTTTTTAAAATCACCCAGACTCTATTTACACTTTTTTAAAATGCTTGAGAGGCACAGACTTGAGGTCCCTCTGTCAGAGGGATGGTGGGGAAATTTGAACCGTCTCTGCTATATTCATACCTTGTCATATTTTCAGAAGAGACACATCCAGTCGTGTGCTTTCCCACCAGCTCTCTGCTTGTTCTGCTTTGGGTCTTCTTCATCTTCTGTGCAGACCTGTGAACCGACATCACCTGGATAATCCCTTCTAGAGGGTCTGTTCCAAATGCTCTGATCTCCTCTGGAGTATTTCAAGCCACACGCTCAGTTTGAATGAGTCTGTCTGCAGCAAGAAGCAGGTCAGTGTCGTGATTTGTGCAAGACTCACCTTTGCCCAGTAAAGCACATGCTCAGGTAGGGCCAAGGGTACCAGATCCACCTGTAAGAAGCTAACGTCTCATCCTCAGGTGAGGCACATCCCTCTCTCCAGGCACAGGAAAAACTCCCATCTGGGTCCTCATTCGAAATAGCAGTGACCTGTGTCTTTTCAGAGGCTGTCTTCGCCGGGGCTTTACCAAGCCTATTAAGCATGTCACCTGTGATAACTTGAAACTGCCAGGCGGGGATCCACCGGGCTGATCAAAAACATTCTCCCCCAAACAAACGTGGAGGTTAAGTTTTTAAAATTCGATCCTGATTCTAAAGTCACAGACCGTTTTGGAAATACAGCGGCATTCAGGGCTGGACTCCGTGTCTGTACATCGATTACAAAATATGTCATCATGTGTTTGAAATAAATCCTCATAAAGGGCTGGATGGAGTAACCTTTTCTCTGCAAGAGACACAAGTTTAAAAGTTTCCAGGAATGATGCCTACAGTGCAGGGAAAGAAGATGGGAAGCCCCGGCTCCAGTGCATGGCTTTGCCCAATGTGGCCTCAGGGTCTCAGTTTTTATCTGTACACATTCGCTGGGGGACCTTCGACCGGCACCCCCGTTTTGACCTGTGTCCCCCTTGCATGGGAGTGTGAAGGGAACTCATCCCTTTTGCACCTATAATCTTCTTTCCTTGTGTTTTCACACCTCAATTTTGAGATGTGAATTGGTTTCGTGGTTTTCTTATCACTGTGCAATGTTTATGGACCAAAAAGAAAGTGTCTCAGAAATGCGTGACTCAGGGACAGAGATGATTGAAAAAGTTACAATGTGTTCCTTCTGACACTCGTTGTTGAAGCGTTGACCCGAAACGCGCGCCCTGCAAGGGGGTCTATCCGTCCCTATACGAATATTCCTAATCTCACCTCTATTTCCCTATTGGCGTCACATTTATTTTCATCTTAAACCGATATGGCTGTTGCTGTGTCAATTTTTTTTTAACTTTTTATTTTATATTGGAGCACAGTTGATTACCAACGTTGTGTTGGTTTCAGGTGTACAACAAAGGGATTCAGTTATACATGTACATGTATCTATTCTTTTTCAAATTCTTTTCCCAATTAGGTTGTTACAGAATATTGAGCAGAGCTCCCTGTGCTCTACAGTAGGTCCTTGTTTTGCTGTATCAATTTGATGTCACAGGGATGCCTTTCCAAAGGGAACCTTAAAGTTTCGGGAACTTTCAGACTCTTCTGAGGGCACAAGTCATGTTAAGAGTCTACCTGGTGACCAGGAGGAAGACCCCATCCTGCGAAAGTGATGAGATGGCCTGGGGCTGGGGGTGGGAGTCCCAAGAAATGGGCTCAGACGCATTTTCTGCAGGCGAATCAGAAGAGCTTTCGGAATGAGATGCGGACATGCATTGCTTTGAGGCTGAGAAGGACGTGGAGATTCTGAGGTGCCTTCCGGACGGAGCTGGCCCCACCGGTGCCCGGCTGACTCTGGGTGAAGGCCTCCAGCTGTCTCAGAAGGGCCCGAGGTTGTGCAGGCTTCGCCCGTCGGAACAGGAGGGGCAGGGGGGCAGGGGAATGATTCAGGGCTCGGATGGCACCGAGTCGCGTTGTGAGGTCGGTCTTGTGGTGGGCGGTCGGGCGGCCTTGCCAGTTTCCATGTGGACCACGGAAACAACCGTAGCTCCATCAGGCCACACAGCGAGTCGGCTGGAAGGGCCATAAAACTCAGGAATCCGCCAATCCCCATCCCATATTTGGCATTGGCGTTTTATTAAGATGACTAAGCGCCTGGTTGGTGAGCATGGGAAATGTGTTGAAACACTAACGCTGGGGTCTTTGAGTTAATGGTTTAATTATGCGGCCCGGGGATTTCCACCACACTGTAAGCTTGGATTTCCACCACACTGTAAGGGGGGTGGGGTTCTTCTCGGCCCTCTTTCATCCCCTCCTTTCTGAAGAAAATTGGGTGATTGATACAGAGGTGAAGCTAAACGATGGGCAGAGTCTATGGTGGAAGTAGATGAGAAGCCGGATCGTGGGTGTCGGGACCTCCTGCTGGATGAACTGATGGCATTATTAAGTAACTGTCTTGCTGCCGTGGCATGCATGCAACTTTGTCCTTAACTCTGGTGTGTCCGAGAATCAAGGGAGGGAATGAATGAGGGTGGAAGGATTTTGAAGAATAATCCAGCCAGTTCCAGAACCTACCCAGCAAGACAAACACAGCCTGGTTTTTCCTGTCGGAGTCTGACTTTCAAAGCACAACAATTACCCTCCGTCATAAAAATAAAGGTACACGTCTCTACGATGGGTCCCGTGCAGCCCAGGCTCTCTGTGAAGGTGCTAATGGCAAACAGCACACGCTGACGGCAGGAGAGCTTATGTGACAGACGGCCTCGTGTGGAGCTTTGGAGGGGGTGTAGGTCTGCGCGCCTTGGGCGTGTTTTCCAACCATTCAGCTCGAGGTGGAAAGTGAAGCGTCGATGCCTGTCAGATACACGTTTTATGAGTTGGGATGTTTAATATTGAAAGTCAGATCATGCTGAAGGAACACGAGTCCCGGGTGGTTGGGTGGATGTGACGAATGTGGTCATAAAAGACTTGGTTTTTCTCATGCAGAAATTGCTAACTGTGACCCAGATGCAAAGGAACCCCCAAGACAGGCCAGACTTAGATCATCATCGGTGGCTTCTTGCTCCCTAAGGCCCCAGGAAACCCAAAGCCAGAGGCAGACACCGAACATCCATCCGGCTTGCCCAAGACTCACTCACACCAGGGATGTCCCCGTTGGCCAATAATTGGCCCAAAACATGGCAGACGTAGAAAGACCCCAAGATATTATGGAGTCCCACCCCCCATGTTTCACAGACACAGGAGCTAAAGCGCAGAGGGATGATGTGGCTTCCCAAGGTCACACAGCCAACGGGTCAACGCTTTTTTTAAAATCCCCATCCCAAACTCTTGTCCTGTTTCAGGACATTGCACTTTCTACATCCATCTTTTTAAATTCCTTGGCCCTTTGGAACTTTGCGTGAAAGAGTGTTTTCACGCTCGTGAGGGGGTTGCAGAACAAACACAGACGTTGCACATCATTTCCCGCTGGCAGGGGCACCATCTGAGAATGGTCGTCCTGGGCTGGATCTGGGGAAGAGGGTCACTTCTCCACTGGGAGGTGGGCTCTCCCTCCACGGGTGAGCAGTCTCAATGATGATGAATGCCTACCATGCTCTACCCCATAACCAGTTCTCAGTCTACTGACACACAGAAAAGAAAAGAAAAAGAAAATTGCCCCGGGCTTCCCTGGTGGCGCAGTGGTTGAGAGTCTGCCTGCCAATGCAGGGGACACGGGTTCGAGCCCTGGTCTGGGAAGATTCCACATGCCGCGGAGCAACTGGGCCCGTGAGCCACATTGCTGAGCCTGCGCGTCTGGAGCCTGTGCTCCGCAACAAGAGAGGCCGCGATAGTGAGAGGCCTGCGCACCGCGATGAAGAGTGGCCCCCGCTCACCGCAACTGGAGAAAGCCCTCGCACAGAAACGAAGACTCAACACAGACAAAAATAAATAATAAATAAATAAATAAATATTTTTTTTTAAGTACTTTAAAAAAAAAAAAGAAAGAAAGAAATAGATATTTGGTTTTCATACCTGGTTCCTGGCAAAGAGCTCCTAAACCCCTTGGGTTGTCCTGAGGGATGGGTTGACAGGACCCAACCTAACGACCTCATTTCACCTTAATCCCCTCTTTAAAGACCTCATCTCCAAATATAATCATATTCCGAGGTCCTGGGAGTTAGGGGTCCCAACACAGGAATTTGGGGGACACAGTTTAGAACGGGGGCATTCTATGCCATGCCCTTTCTGGCAAATTCAGAAGGTAGCCAGAGAGAGCACCGTCACACAGATCTGTGTTTTGAGCACTTGATGGTGGGGAACGTACCATGCTGACCACTCAGGGCTCTGTTCTTACTAGAAAGAAATAGATCTATAATTCCTTCCACGCCGCCCAACTCCAGCTTGTCCTCTTTGGAGATGAAAATCAGATAAGGACTGGCAGATCTAGGGGTACGGTTCCCCAAGGATCTCCATAGCTGACTAAATTAGCAGGATCCTATCATTACCAAGTGAATGGTCTTGGTGGGACAGGCGGCTGGTGTGATCAAACGGAGCTTCTGCCGCCTTGACAGGTGAGGTGCAGAGTTGCCCGTGTGCCCCTGCGGTCCCTTACATCAGCAGCAGGAGGGGCGGAGCAGAGCCGGGCTCCCTGTGTTCCAAGGTGGTTACCAGGGCAACCGGAGGAGATGTGCAGACACTCGGGGACGGAGCTCTCCGAACGCACGTGGAGGCCCATATTAATCAGAGGACTTGGGGCTGCCGGCCGCCTGTCCGGACCGATGCAAGCAGAACTGCTACCCGTGACGTGCCCGGTGATGGCCCGTCGAAGCTGACACCTGCCCTGATTGCCGCTGTGAACCAGACCCTCACCTCTCCTGCAAGAGAATTGATTTCTGTTTGGAGGCGCTCTAATTTAAATCATTCTCTGATCTGTTGGAAAATGCAGTGCTTCCGACTCACGGTTCAAGGCTTTGAAATAGGATCATTGGTACCTGGATCCCACAGCGCTGTCACATCGGAGCATCTTAATACATCCAGCCCGGGCTGACTCCCAGAAGGAAGCAGGCTGTGGCTGGGCTTACACCCTTCCCTCGGAGGGAACAGCAGAACATCTGTCTCTGCTCTCTTAGGTTTCCCCTGATCCGCATCGTCTGCACATCTGTTTCGGGAGCTTTCGGGTCACACTCTTTCCATCCCAGCCAGACGAGGCGATAAGTAGACAGTTGGAGACATAAGTGTGTCTGCTCTTCACTGTTTTGACCACCATCTGCTGTAGGAGCAGAAGGGGAAAGGCATCTTCTAATACCCACTCGTTGAGATGTGGTGGGGGGGGGGGCTTGGCTTTCTAAACCCAAGAGGGCCTCCATCCAAATTCTAAGGCATAGCTCCCCCTGTTTGATGTGCTTAGCTTTGGGGAAGGAAGATGTCTTGACGTTTGGTTGTGTGGGGCTCCACGATGATGAATTTTACATGTCAACGTGACCTGGCTGAGAGAGGCCCTGAGAGCTGTTTAAACGGGATTCTAGATGTGTCTGGGAGGGTGTTTCTGGAAGAGTTGAGCATTTGGATCAGTGGAATGAGGGAAGCAGATGGTCCTCTGAGGGTGGGTGGGCCTCGTCTGATCAGCTGAGGGTCCGAAGAGAGCAAAAAGATGGAGGAAGGGGCGATTCGCTCTACTTGAACCTAGATGTCCCTCTTCTTCTGCCCTTGGACATCAGAGCTCCTGGGTCATGGGACTTCAGGTTTGGACTGGAACTTATGCTCTCCTGGGCCATCAGCTTTCAGGTGGCCAACTGTGGACCTCTCAGCTTCCAGAATCATCCGAGACAATCCCTCATAATAAATCTCTTTCTAGATATCTATCTCTCCTCTGTCTGTCCGTCTCTATCTACCTACATCTGTACCTACAGCTATATCTACATTTACATCTGTATCTGTATCCTAGTGGATTTGTTCCTCTGAAGAACCCTGACTAACACCTTTGGGTCACTTTGAGACTCACCTGCGTCACCATCCATGTGCAAAAGCACGTGAGGTTGAGAATCTGAGGACCAGCGCCCCTTCCAGCTTCCCCCATGACCCCATGACGTGTTCGCCTCTCTGCCCTAAAATGTTCATGTTCTTCAACCCAAGGCTGAGCTGGGCTGGGGATGGACGCCCTTCGTTTTGGACCCTGGTTTGGCCAAGCTCACATCAGGCAGGTGGTGGTTGGGGCTTTGTCCCTGGGACTTAAATTTAGAGCATTCACAACTGTAATCCTACACCTTTAAAAATGTATTTATTCATTTAAAGTAGGGTGTTCTGATCACTCAGAGTTGACCTCACTACGTTGGCACCGAGGGGCAAGAATGCTTCGTGTAGAAGGAACCAAAGACCCACTGTTCACAGAGCAGATCCGTGGGTCACGCTGAGAACCGCAAAGTCGCCCCATGGAAGGAGGACACATGCATTAAATAGTTTATTGCTAAAAAATGCTAACAATCATCTGAGCCTTCAGCGCGCTGTCACGCGTTTGCCAGAGTAATATCACAGATCACTGAGTACGGATCACCAGAGCAAATATAGTAATAATGAAGAAGTCTGACACAGTGCAAGAATTTCCAAATTGCGACACAGAGACTCAAAGTGAGCAGAGCCTTTTGGAAACATGGCGCCGATAGACTTGCTCAATGCAAGGTTGCCACAAGCCTTCAATATTTTTTTAAAAAAAGCGATATTTGGGAAATGCAATGAAACAAGGTGTGCCTGTTTGCCCGTGATAGGAACGCACTGAAATGGATTCCGCCACGTTCCCATGGATGGACCGCTGGGTTTCCACAGTTGCACCTCACGAATCAAGATGCTATAGGCGTCCAGGCATCCTGCGTCTCAGAGCACATAGGTTTTCCACTCTGACGGACACACATCCCTTGAGTGTATGTTCAATGTGAGCAGACACTGCCAGACAGTCTTCGAATATGCGTGTTCAAATTTCCTCTCTCACCAGAAAGGGATGCAAGGTCCATTTTCCCTCCACATCCTTCCCATCACTTGATATCGCCAGCCTTTTTTTCCCCTCTTGGGGTTAAGACATATGCAGGAAAGCCTACTGACCCTAAATGCACAGCTTAGTAAGCTTTAGTGCCTCCTTCATCGGCGATGTTCTGTCTCTGGATTTTTCTCTTCCTGCTTGCGGCGCGTTCTGAATCACTCTACCATATTCTTCGTTCTTCTGCCAAAGATGCATGATTTCCACCAGAAAGAATTCAGAGAGCAAGTTCCAGTGCATAGACTAATGAGAAAGTAACAGCGGATGGCCCTGGGTGTCCATCTCTGGTGGGAAACATGGGACTTTTGAGGAACTTTTCATTTTCCAAGCTGTGCTCAGAGCCCACGGAGGGTTCAGTGTGGGGGACAGGGGAGTGGATGGTGGGAACGGGGTTTAGGGTGCTTTGAAGCTCTCGGGGTGCTTGTTCCAAGCGGGGCTGCTTCTAATTGCCCAGGGTAATCTACACGCAAAGGCGCCAGGGAGCGCACCGAGGACTGGTAACCTATGCAGATGTAAGCTAATTACTTAATTGGTTGCATTTGTAAATCGCATTATTGGAAAAGAAATTACTCTGGTGATCGAATTACAGATATTTATCTGCTAATAGCCCTGATTAACTGGTGATACTAATCTGTCATTTTGAAAGCTAATATTAACAGCATCAATCTCACCAGAAAATAAACCGTTTATAGGAAATAAAACTTGGGTCTATTTAAAGGGCGGAGTGTCGGAGATGCTGGATCTAGGGTGTTCTGGGCTTGAGTCTCGTCGGCTCATTAACCCTTTGGGGTCACAAAACGCCCCTCGATGGAGAACAGGCGATACCATGGGGCATTTGACTAGCTCGACGAATGTAAAGTAAAACAACACCTTGTTACCGGAACAAGTTGTTACTGGAAAGTTCCAAGGGCTTCAGAAAACAGAAACCTCCAAGGAAAAAGCTCAGTGTTGACTTATGAGTCTTCTCAGTAAGAAGTGTCACCTGAAGTTCCAAGAAAGGAAGAATTTATTTACCCAGAAGATACCCGATGGATGCCATTGTTTTCCAGTTAGTCAAATAAATATTCTTCTCTTTAACGAGGGCCAGTTTACAGTGAAAGAAAAGCAATGCGATTGGAAGTTATAAATCAAGACCCTCATTTTGTTGCAGGGAAAACCATCATGGGAAATGAAATTCCCAACAGACCTTGCCAAGTTGTGCGGCATCGTAATAAGTACTGGCCAAAGCAAAGGCTGGCAGTTTTGAGAAGTTGTTTAAATATCCTCCTCCCTCCTGGGATGCCCAGAGGTCCTGGATCTGTGTGACATTCACTTAACATGGGGACTCCAGCACCCGTGGAATCTGTGTTCCACGGACCTGCTGACCTGGAACCAAGCTGCGTTCTGGGCAGTGCTCAGAAGTGACCCAAAGTCATACTTCATAGATGCCTCTGGTGGTTTCTTTTCTTCTTATTCGTCTATTTCCCTTTTTATTGAGGTATCATTGACAAAAGTTGCACATATTTGAGGTGTGCAAGGGGATGATTTGACACACATTGTGAAATGATAACCACAGTCACACTAAGGGACGCATTTGTCACCTCACACGGGCACCATTTTGAATGGAGTGAGAACGCTCAAGATCTATCCTCTCAGCAAATTTCAAGTAGAAAATACAGTGCTGTTACCGTGCTGTACATCAGATTGCCCAGAACTCATTCTTCTTATAACTTGAGGTTGGTACCCTTGGACAAACACCTCCCCATTTCCCCCCGCCCCACAGCCCCTGATAACTAGTCTATTCTCTCTTTCTATGAGTTTGACCTTCTTAAGTTCCACGTGTAAGTAAGATCACGCAGTATTTGTCCTTCTCTGTCTGGCATATTTCATTGAGCATAATGCCCTCAAGGTCCATCCATTTTGTCACAAATGGATTTCCTTTTTTATGGCCAAATTTTATATATATAATATATAATATATTTATATTATATCTATAGTACATATATATATTTTATATATGTATATATATTTTTATATATATTTCTATGTATTTTATTTATAACATACCATACAGAGTATATATTTTATATAAACTCTATATGGTGTATTGTATACAATTATGTTTATAATATTATGATTATGTTTATAATATTATGATTATGATTATATATATAATTTTATATATATATAAAATACATCATATAGAGTATATAGACAAAATCTAGAGAGAAATATAATACATATATAGGAAGAAAAAAAAATATATATATATATCCCATTTTGTTTTTCCATTCATTAGTCAGTGGACGCTTAGACTGTCAACGCACCTGGTTTTACAATTATTTTTTAAAAAATAACAAGACATCTGGGTAACAAATAGAAAAACACCAGTGGAATCTGGAGGTCACTAGGCATCCTCTGTTACCACATTACCTACAATAAATGCTACTTCAAATTAAGGCCTTAATGTTGATTAAAATGATCAAGTCGCATGCATTTCCAAGCAGCATTTCTAGAAGACCACCCAAAAATTTTTCAGATGCGTCCTCTAGGAAGCTTATACCAGGACGTTCACGGCCACATGGTTTATTAGACCTGGGACTCGGAAATAATGACCACCGTTGATTATTTGTTTTCACACTTGCTTCACTGACTCAGAGATGGAACCAAGAAGACACCCACCATCGGTCTTAACTCACATCGTTGTTCATCTCCAGCTGGCCTGTGATCAATTTTTTCGAGAGTTTCCCACAAAGGCCATGGGTTCCTTTCCAGCTGTCTCCTCCCCGTGGAGATCCCACCTGAAAGGAGGGGACGAATAGGGAATTTCCCACCTGTCCGTGCAACGCCAGGCAACATCTGCTGGGGACAAGGGATGGACCTTCTTCCTCTTTAATTTTTCATATTCTCTCCAGGATATTGGTGGGGCGAGAATGATGGAGTAAAGTCTATCCAAGTGAGCTTTATGAAAATGTGCATCTCTCAAAGTCTGTCCATGCTTCTTGCAGCCTCTGGGAAAGACTGAAGACATTGCGAAACTTCAAAACCCATAAATGAGCCTGAATGGATTGCTGAGTATGCTTGAGTGGAAACACATTAGACACGGTGAGACATGAGCCCTTCTAAATCCTCAAGGTGTCGCTGAGTGTTACAGGTTGAGTTGTGGTCTAGTCCCTGTGGGTGAGACCTTATTGGGAAGTAGGTCCTTTACACATGTAATCGAGTTAAGATGAGGTCATTGAGGTAGACCCTGACCAACAGGACTGGTGTCCTTGCAAGAAGAAGAGGTAAAGACAGAGACAGGCACAGAGTGGTGACCATGTGAGGATGGAGGCAAAGATGGGGGTGAAGCTTCTACAAGCCCAAGAACACCATGGATTACAGCCCCCAGAAGCCAGCAGAAAGGATGGGACAGATTCTCCCCTGGACCTCCAGAAGGAACCAGCCCTGCTCACACCTTCATCTCAGACGTCTGGTCTCCAGGACTGAGCGAGAATGAGTTCCTGTTGTGTTAAGCCCCTCTGGATTTGTAATGGACAAGCTGAAACCGTGGGGCTCAATCATTCATGGGGTGTTCAGGTTCTAATCATCAGGGAAACCAAAGGAAACAACCCAAAGCATTCTGCTGAATTCGAGATCCCACTCCTGGGCATATATCCAGAAAAGATGAAAACTCTAATTAGAAAAGATACATGCACCACAATGTTCACAGCAGCCAAGACATGGAAGCAACCTAAATGTCCACTGACAGATGAATGGATAAAGATGTGGTACATATATACAACGGAATACTACTCAGCCATAAAAAAGAATGAAATAATGCCATTTGCAGCAACGTAGATGGACTTGGAGGGCATGATGCTTAGTGAAATGTCAGACAGAGAAAGACAGATATCATATGATATCACTAATATGTGGAATCTAAACAAACGATATAAATGAACTTACTTACAAAACAGAAATAGACTCACAGACATAGAAAAAAAACTTATGGTTACCAAAGAGGAAGGAGAGGGAGGGATAAATTTGGAGTTGGAGATGAGAAGATACACACAATTATGTGTAAAGTAAACAACAAGGACCTACTGTAAAGCACAGAGAACTATATTCAATATCTTGTAATACAAGAGAAAAGAATCTGAAATATATATATAATATGACTGAATGACTTTGCTGTACACTTAAAACTAACACAATACTGTAAATCAACTATACTTCAATGAAAAAAAACCCACAACAAAAGACTCATTTAAAAAAAAAAAACACTAAGGTTGTTTGAAATACCTTTTTTTTTTTCTAAAGTTCTTACCTAAGGAGGTTCATATTTTCCCAACTTCTCTCTGACATTTTCCCCATCTCCACATTTGTTTCCTTCTGCCCTCCTGAATTTCCACTGCCGGGTACACCTCTTGGAAACCTCTAAGAAGATCAAGACCTTCTTAGAGTCACTTACTAATTCTCATCAATACTGTCGACCTCATAAGCTGTCCGTGTGTGTTCAGCTCTCTGGAAACTACAGAATTTTGCTGCAGTCTTGTAAAAATATAAGTATTCATTCATTGGGAAACAAGACAGCTTTGGAATCAACAATACCATAAATGGCTTATCGATGAGGTCAGGGTATTGACTGCCTGTAGACTCAACCAGGCTCAATATCCTTGTTATCATAAAACATATAAAACATGTTATCGTAGGAATGTGTGACCAGATGGGGAATTCTCAGAAGACTACGGGGAAACCACCAAAAGGCACTAAAGATTCTTGAAGAATAGAGTAGACTTCCAAAGACCTTCTTAATAGCTGAGTTCTAAATTTTTTCTGTTGATAAATTTGCTGTCCTAGGACTAAAGTTTATCTCCTGGAGACAGAATCACCCCCAGTAGACAACGGCTGCCCAGGAGAAAACTGAGATCATTGATGACACAAATTCTAGTGTTGTCACCTTTCACAGTATGGTCCACAGTTTGGTCACATCCTGGATCACCTGTCTTGTGCCACTTTGAGGCAATTTCTTCCTTGGCTTGAATTTCTTCCCAATGAATTGCTCCAATACTCATTCTTAACAGGAACCGAGTTTGCCAACAGGAATGACAGCTATGTGGATTTCCATACTTTGTGTGTCTCCAATAATTGGCTAATTGCCCATTTTATTCCAAAACATCCATCCAACGCAAAGGCAACCCCAAGGTTGCCATACAAAGCTGTACTCTTTCATAATGCCACTTCGGCTCACTTCACCTGGCTTTTGGCTAAAGCTACCCAAAACTGTGCGAGGCCAGCTAGAATGTTCTCTGTCAAGCCTTGAAGAGGATCATTTCCCCGTCGACCAAAGACGTTCTGACATTTCAGGTCCAGACAAATTACTTTTCACCGTTTTCCCCTGATATCTGGTAAAATTTGTTAACTGATTTTCTTTAATAACCTCAACGTTCCATTCTATCTTGTAACTCTCTAAATGGGTCCCATAGCATCCCTGGTATTTCCTTAGAGAAAGTCATTTCACTTTGATTAAGTTGTACGTTTTCATCTCTCTCCTCTTTCTAAGTATCAGATACTCTGAAGCACATTTTTCACCCTATTTCCACAACATGCCCAAAGCGATCACCAATATTTTTTGATCAATGAGTGCTAACGTTTCACACTCAATTCGAAAAAAAAAAAAATCCGCCTAAGTAAAAATTCAGAGTGTGTGTTTAATGAATCATTCACATTTCTTCAGATTCGAATGTGAAGGAAATAAAAAAAGGAAAATGTGCAGGATTTAGGGTTCAAGTCATCGTTATATCTGGATGTTCAGAAGCTCACGCAGGGTCCTTTCTATAATGCCAACAGTGGTTCTCCCGGCCCTGGGGAGCACATCCCATGGGGGCTCTGGACCCTGCAATGGAGATTAACCAGGTGCCCTTGCAGAGCAAGAAGCTCCCATTTCTGCATGACACGGGCCCCTCCAGAATTCACAGGGACTGCGTTTGCCCCACTCAGCCCAACCTCCTCATCGGAATCCTTTCCTCTGAGGCCGAACTACGAGACAACTACCACCTCTGGGACGCATGAGAGGAAGCACTATTGCAGCGTACAAGCGTAGACTTCCATTTAAGAAAACTGTGAAGAATCCTTTGCAACCCATTTAAATAGAAGCTCTTATTACCAAAGGGAAGCATTCCCACAAGTTGCGCTGAGGTCAGACCCAGAACTGGTGTAGCTCATGTTCTTCTCCAGTGGGTGTTAATGGTACAATTAAGGGATTACAAGAGAGGCAGACTCTACCCAAAGCTGAAAAACAACTTTAAGGCTGTTTCTGGAAATCAACCGTCAGACAGGAGAGTGTTCTGGCACTCCCACTTTCCCCTGTTTTGGCTGTCTCCCCAAGGCAGTGGCCATGGGATTCCCTACAGCCTGTTCTTCTTGGTCGCCTGCCCACTCTTCATCCCATGCACGAGGCATCCTTTGGCTTGTGACCACATCGATTTCATCTCTGCCTCTGCCTTAACATGGCCACTTTCATCCAACTCATCTTCCCTCTGTGCAAGTGTGTGTCCCAGTTTCCCCTTTTCATTAGGACATTACAGTAAGTCCCCTACATACGAACGAGTTCCATTCCAACAGTGCATTCGTAAGTCCAATTTGTTCATAAGTCCAACAAAGTTAGCTTAGGTACCCAACTAACAAAATCGGCTCTATAGTACTGTATTGTAAGAGGTTTATAATACTTTTTACACAAATAATACATAAAACACAAACAAACACAAAATGAAGAAAACATTTTTAATCTTACAGTACAGTACCTTGAAAAGTACAGTAGTGCAGTACAACAGCTGGCACACAGGGGCTGGCATCGAGTGAACAGGCAAAGAGAGTTACTGCCTGGAGGAGGGAGAGGAGGTGGGAGATGGTAGAGCTGAAGGATCATTAGCAATAGGAGATGAAGGGCAAGCTGCAATTTCACTCACGCCTGACGTTGATGGAACGCACATTCACATCTTCGACAGTTCGCAACTTGAAGTTTCGTATGTAGGGGACTTACTGTAATCCTATGGGATTAGAATCTATCTTAACTTGATTGTATCTGCAAAGACCCTACAACAAATAAGGTCACATTCCCAAGTATCAGGGGTTAGGACTTCCACACACCTTTTTGGGGGCACAGAGTTCAACTCAAAACACACTGCCCAGTAGAGCCCTCTGTGAAAATGGAAATGTCCCATTCTGCGTTGTCCAATATGGCAGCTGCCAGCCACTTGTAGTTGGGGCAGGTGAGGAATTGATTGTCTAATTTAATTAATAGTAATTCATTGACATTTAAAATACCACATATGGCTACTGAGCACTGGAAAAGTGTCTGGGCGTCGGAGGAATTGAATGTTTACTTTAATTAATTGCAATTAATTTACATTTAAAAGTCACATGTGGCCTGTGGCGATGGCTGTTATATTGAATGGTGACATTCTGGGGATTTTCTAAGGGATGTGGGGACCAGAGGGGAAGATGATATGAAATGAATTCATCCTTTGTTCAATCAGAAAGCATTTATTGAGCGCTTACTATGTGCAGCTATGACCAGCACTGCCACCAAGGAGGTGACATTGTCACCACGCACACAGACAAAAGAACAACAGGTATCTTGTAGGTTGGGGGTATAAGTGTCCCAGAGAAAAACACTACCAGGTGAGGATGACAGGGGTACAGGGTGGGGATGGGCATGCAGGTATGTTATTAGTGTGCTTGGGGCCAGCCTTCACTGACGATGGCAAGTACTTCCAGGGAAGCAATGTTTCCCAGTGGTTGGAAGTGCGGGGTCCACCTCTTACACTGTTGGTGGGAATGTAAGTTGGTGCAGCCACTATGGAGAACAGTAGGGAGGTTCCTTTAAAAACTAAAAGTAGAGCTACCATATGATCTAGCACATGACCCTGGACATATATTCGGAGAAAACCATAATTCGAAAAGATACATGCACCCCTATGTTCATAGCAGCACTACTTACAGTAGCCCAGACATGGAAGCAACCTAAATGTCCACGGACAGATGAATGTATAAAGAAGATGTGGTATATATATACAATGGAATACTACTCAGCCATAAAAAAGAAGGAACTAATGCCATTTGCAGCAACATGGATAGACCGAGAGATTGTCATACTGAGTGAAGTAAGTCAGACAGAGAAAGACAAATATCATATGATATCACTTACATGTGGCATCTAAAAAATATGATACAAAAGAACTTATTTACAAAACAGAAATAGAGTCACCAATGTAGAAAACCAACTTACAGCTACCGGGGGTAACTGGAGAAGGGATAAATTGGGAGATTGGAATTGACATATACACACTAGTATATATAAAATAGATAACCAACAAGGACCTACTGTATAGAACAGGGAACTCTACCCAATTCTCGTAGTGACCTATATGGGAATAGAATCTAAAAAAGAATAGATATATGTATATGTGTAACAGATACACTTTGCTGTACACCTGAAACTAACACAACATTGTAAATCAACTATAATCTAATAAGAAAGAATTTTTAAGTGTAGGGTCCAGAGCCAGTTCCTCAACCTCTGTGTGCCTCGGTTTCTCCTTCTGCAAAAATGGGGATAACAACAGAACTTATCGTGCTGAGTAGATGAGCTAATAGGGTCAGAGAACTTCAGGAGAGGTTGGAACCCAGGAGGCACTCAGCGAATACAAGCCATGATACTTCCTGTGAGCAATTTGGTTTTCTGGGTCCTCTTCAGGGGAAGGAGAGATTGGGGGTGACCTTTTCTTGCTGGTGTCTCTTGAGCAGCCAGTCACTGAAAGGGTGCGCTGGAGTGGCCGTGATGTGGCCTCTGGTTGCTGATTGGCAGGTTGAGACTGTGGGGAACAGCAAAGGCTGCTGGGCTCCAAAAGGGGGATGGCGCTGTTGTTTCTAAGCCCCTCCGTCTATGGTATTGGTTATGGCAGCCCTAGCTGACTAAGACACATAGCAAGAGGGATTTTGCAGATGGAATAAAGTTAACGATTTTGTGTTAGGGAAATGACCCTGGATTATCCAGGTGGACCCTAAATGTAACCATTAGGGTCCTTCTAAGAAGGAGGCAGGAGGTCATAGTAGAGAGGGACCTATGGGGACAGAAGCATCTTCCAGAAAGTCTGGAAAAGACCAGAAAACAGATTGTCCCCTGGATGCTCCAGAAAGAAGCAGCCCTGCCCACACCTTGATGTCAGCCCCGTGAGACCCATCTTGGGTTTCGGACCTCCAGAATTGTGAGAGAATAAATTCGTGCTGCCTGAAGCCAAGCCAGTGGGCATTTATTATGGCAGCCCCAGGACATTCACTCAGAGATGAACTCACAAACATAGCCTTGGGACCAAACGTGTGTGCCGAGTCACCTCCGTGACCCCCAGTATTCAGATCCTGGCTCAGAAGCCAGGGTGACATCCTTCGATTCTACACGTGGCTATAAAGTGAGAAAAAAATCTAGAAAGTTCCAGTGCCCAACACCCCAATGGCTCTTTTAAAGAAAAAAAAAATGCTGGCCATCCATGAACGCTGATGTGTTGGGTTTGGTTTTTTTCTGTAAGATGTTACAAGAAATGGAACAAGCTTTGTGGCCAACCCAGTATCTTCATAATAGAAACAGTTAGAAGCCAAAAAAAAAATTAAAAAAAAAGAAGCCATGAATATTAGTTGAAGCGGTTCACAGAAAAAGAGCTTCCCAGTTATCAGAGGAAAGCATAGTGAACTCTTCCCTACAAGAGTATACATGTATTTTCCATCTACATTTTCTAAATAATTAGCCTCTGTCTTGAAAACTGTAGCAAGCACAAAAGCACAAGAAAGCTTTTCGAGTGCTTGAGGGATCGTACAGAGAATTTTCAAATGCTTTGTTGAGACTACGGGTGAACTGGATGTATTTTTGTTGTTGTTCTTATAATTTTTAATTGCTTTTTTAACAGCCATCCATTTTATTTATTTTTTTGATTGAAGTATAGTGGATTTACAATGTTGTGTTAATTTCTGCCGTACAGCAAAAAGACTCAGTTATACACATATATACTTTTTTTTTTTAATATTCTTTTCCATTATGGTTTATCCCAAGAGACTGGGTGTATTTTAATTAATGAAACGGAATGGTTTTCAATGTGCTTAAAAAAAACAAAATACTGTCTTGGAAATCCCAGCTGCACCAGTGGTAGACAATCCCGGCCCCTGTCCAGCCTGGCATGGGGGCGGGGATGGGAAGAAATAGAAGCTTTGCCTCTTTTTCTATCTCATCATTAGGACTCGGAGCTCCAGGACCCCTCCTTCATCAGCCTGCAGCTCCCGCCTTGCCTTCAGCATCTCCGATTAACTCAGTAAAGAGACACGACATCATGCTGCAATTTGTTTCCGTTGAATCTACGCCCATCGGCCCTGTGAGGGGCTGGAGTGTTTTCAAACATCACACTGACTTAAACGAACGTCGCCGAAATGCTCAGGAGCCTCTCGGCTGTCAGACCCACGGCTAATAATCACGTTGGCTTCAGACGAGAGAAGAGGCATCTCCCCGCTTACTTGAAAGCGCTGTCAGAGAAGACGGTCTAAACAGCCCCTTCTAATTTTTTTCTCTTTAAAGGAAAGGTGAGTTGATAATCATCCCTCTGTGTTAGGAGATTCCGGGGTGTGAAGAAGCGGTCGGCGGGGAAATGTTTCTGTGGCCATAGAAAGACATACTACCGTGGACCCTGCAGACTCAGGTTTTCGGAGGGCTCGGAGCCCCAGACATGGACGAAAGAAACGCTGAATGACAGGGGAGGATGGAGGGATGGAGAAACCCCCGACTCCCCTCGCAGCCACGTAGGAAACATCAGCCATGAGACATTTGGCCGCCAGATCCATTTTCATCGGCCTTCAAGACACATTTCCCTGGTTACTGAGGTTCTATTTGTGATATCAAAGAAGATTGCCTCTAAATTTATCACTGAATCCTAAATAAATCACCATCTGACACTAATCCCCTCGGGGCCCAGCGCCGTTCCTGCACACATGTGCAGGGCTGCAGCCCGTCACACACAGGCAACCCTGACCTCCAGCCTTCAACTCCCTGGTCTCCACACCAGGCACACGGCTGAGTGTTGAGTGAGGTGGCCAGCACTCCCAGTGTCCTCGGGAGCGATGGCCCCAGAGGGACCTTCCTGACCCTGTACTGCGGCTGCAGGTCAGGTACATTTTTCAGGTCCCTCGCTGAGAACAGTGATCTTAGGAATGTTAAAGATAGTGCAGTGCCCACCCTGGGGCTCCCAAGCAGGGTGCAGTGGTTTTGAGTGGTGTCCCCCAGTATGGACGTCTGTGTCCTGACCCCTGGTACCTGAGAATAGAACCTTACTGGAAACAGGGTCTCTGCAGATGTGATGCAGTGAAGGGTCTGAGATGAGGTCCTCCTGGAGGAGGGTGGTCCTACATCCAATGACAGGGTCCTTCTAAGACACAGAAGAGGAAAGACCCAGACACAGAGGAGAAGCCCGAGGAAGACAGAGGCAGAGAGGGGAGGGAGGTGGCCACAAGCCCAGGAACGCCTGGAGCCCCCAGAAGCTGGAAGAGGCGGGAAGGACCCTCCCCTGGAGCCTCCGGAGGGGGCACGGCCCTGGGACACCTTGACCTCAGACGTCTGGTCTCCAGGACTGGGGTCGGATGAATGTCTGTGGTTTTAAGTCACCCATGTTGGGGTGGTGTGTTATGGCAGCCCCAGAGCACTCAAACAGATGCAATACTCAAGGGACGCGGGTTGAAACACCAGCCGACAAACCCCAAGAAAGACTCAGAATGCGAATAGTGGAAAGCAGGTGGCAGAGAGTGATTTTTTTGTTTGTTTCTGTTTTCTTTTTTTAATTTTATTTATTTATTTATTTATTTATTTATTTATGGCTGTGTTGGGTCTTCGTTTCTGTGCGAGGGCTTTCTCTAGTTGCGGAGAGTGGGGGCCACCCTTCATCGCGGTGCGCGGGCCCCTAACTATCGCGGCGCGCGGGCCCCTAACTATCGCGGCCTCTCTTGTTGCAGAGCACAGGCTCCAGACACACAGGCTCAGTAGTTGTGGCTCACGGGCCTAGTTACTCCGCGGCATGTGGGATCTTCCCGGACCAGGGCTCGAACCCGTGTCCCCTGCATTCGCAGGCAGATTCTCAACCACTGCGCCACCAGGGAAGCCCGAGAGTGATGTTTTTAACTGTAATATAGCAAACATATCTGTCCAAGACTCTGTCATCCACCCAGAGTTAATTTACAGATACTGTAGCCAGGGGCAGGGCCACAAGGTGTCGAAGAATCAATGGATAATAAGCGTGGAGAAACGATGCTTTCCCTGCATCTCCCCTGTTTCCCCATCAACTGAGGGTGGACGAGCATGGGTACAGCCCCCAACTGACCTCGCAAAGTGAGTTGTTGGGCTGCCAGGCTGGTCAAGATAGAGGGTTTCTCTTCTGCTATAGAATGATGGTGGCCCAGGGGACAGGAGTCCTTCGGTCACTTAATCATCACCTGCTATCCCCAGCCTCTATGTAGATTTGTGCCCGGTGAGTCACAGGCATTGGCGGGAGAGGGAATTCTTACAGACACCAAAATAAGGGTTGTCTTCGTCAAAGAAGACCCATCACCGAGGGCCTGCACAGTGGATCAGACTTGGCATGCACAGCAGAGAAGAGAAATCAAAGATGGTTTTTCTTGTGTAGATGGAAGCAAGCCTGTGTCCACAGCACCTCAAATTACCCAAGAGAACAAAGTCCTGTGGTTTCCTGTGTTCTCTGCTCTGTTGCCCAGGACCTCTCTGAGGTCATTTGAGGAGCCATGTCTTCATTAAAGAAATGCCACCAGAATGAGGGGGGGGCCAGCGTTCTTTCTTGTGGTCCAGGGAGAGCTGGGCTCACAGCAACAGGACCTTGAGTTACTTGTAACCACACAAGAGAGGCGTGTCCACCCTTGACAAACTGCTGGAATGTTCTCTGTCCTATCATGTGGGCTGTAAAATATTTTACGAGAAGTTCAGTGTGGGGAAATTGGTTGTGAAATATATCTCCAGAGAGGACTCCTTTGAGTTTCCATTGGATGATGATAAACAGAAGCAGGAAGTGGCAATAAAGTAGAGATCCAGATTCATGAGTCTCTGTTACAGGAGAAGACCTGCCGTGAAAACAATGTCACAAATGCAATTCACAATGTATAGACATGTGTTGCCTCACTGAATGCTTACTGTTCCTGGGGAAGAGATGATGGAGACTTGTCATTGTGAAGAGATTGTTGGAGGGTCACTAAGAGCAGATTATGAACCATGGCCTTCACCCCAAGAGATGGTGAGTTCCAGGGCTGGTAGAATTAGGACCCCTCCTCCTCCTCCTCTTCCCCCTTCTCTTCCCCTTCCTTCTTTTCCCCATTTCTCCTCCTCCTCTTCTCCATCACCATCATGGTCCTCAGTTCCTAACTGAGCTCATAAATATCAGCAAAGGCAGCCTTATGACTCCATCCTTGAACCTTCAAAGAAAACACAACCACCTTTCCTTAAAACCCAAAGTTGACTTTGGTTTATGTTATAGACTTCCTGTGTTCACTGGTTCACAGCAGAACCTTCCAAACCCAATTTGATGCTTGAAGAAACTGAGTAATAATGAGCCATATGCTCTTGCAATCCACGCTCACAGATGCGAAGCGGGTACTGGCAGTCACCCACAAAAGTGACGGTCTTACTTCTCCAATCTTTCATTTCCATTCTGAAGTTTGACCAGACTTCACTTTCTACACGGCAGTGAGAAAATATCTTTTCTTTGCATGCCAACCACTCTCCCACTCTCTGGACACTTGAGCCAAATTGCTCAGCACAACTTACCCGTCATTACTTTGGATTCTCATAGCCCCTTTACTCTTTGCTACACATTTTGTTTCTTAGTTGTACACGCATTGTGTTGTCGACAGCGTCCATCGGACTTAACTCCTCAGCTAACCAGTGAGTCCTTTGGAGACCGAGCTCTCGTCTTCCTATTTTTATTTCTTAAAGTACTTTGCTCATCCATTTCATTGCAATCAGTAAAAATCTGAAAATTGTTGCATGTGTGATAATTTGGAAACAGAGACGAATGAGATCATTCACAAAGTGTTGAGGAGTTTCACAGCCGGGAACTCTGTTAGTGTTGAGTAAGACCGAGAGATAATTTCCTACACTTCAAGGAGCTTACAGTCCTGGAGGGTATCAGGCAATACACAGATAACCACATAAATGTGCCTAAAGTATCCAGAAAGAGTGGACGGGGGTGGCCACCAGAAAGATTAGTCTTTGAGTCATGCCCACACCAGGTTGCTAGAGGATCCTGCAGAACAACAGTCTGAACTCTTCCCAAGGAGCATGTCTCTCCCCAGACTCTCATTCTCTTCTCACTCATCCCTCCGCTCCCCTGCCCCCAGCAAGGGTGTCAGACCAGGAGGCCTTGGTCTTGGAGAACATTGGGTGTCTTCCAACCAGAGCTGGAGGAATCTTAGACCCTTCTTCTCCCTGGAGGATGTGTCCATTTCTCCAGGTTGTTTCGACTTCCATGTCTGCAAATGAACCAACCCTTTACCTTGTAATATTAACCGTGTTCCTACAGTTCAGGAATAGCAAGGATTACCCTCAGGCTCAAAAATTCAATAGAAGGACTCACAGAACTCAGAGAAGCTCTTATACCCAGGGTTATGGTTTATTACATCAAAAGGTACAGATTAAAACCAGCAGAGGCAAAGCGAGCGTGAGACAAGGAGAGCGAGGAAAGACCAGGCAGGAGCTGCCACCTGTCCTTTCCCGAAAGAGTCATGGATGGCACTTAATTCTCCCAGCAGTGATGTGTGACAACACACATAGGGTGTTGCCAACAGGGACGTTCAGCTGAGCTTGATGGTCAGGGTTTTGTTGGGTGTCAGTCTTGTAAACGTGACTGACCAGCTGTGTGGCTGATCTCGGTCTCCAGCCCCTCCAGAGGTCAAGGTGACACAGCAGAGCCCCGGGCCCACACCATCAGTCACATTGTTAGCATGGAGTGCCTGGCGTGGCCATAACCCCAGCTAGGCAATTCCATGCTTATCAGGCAAGTGCTTACAGGGGACGCCCCGTCCTAGAAGCCAGTCTTCCCGCAAGGTAAATGCTTCTCTGCACCATCCTTTAGCACAGCAAAGATGCAGTATATAAACTGCATCATATATCACAGCATTTTTGCACTAAAAATGTTACAGATCTGTTCTGATCATGAACTATTCACTCCACTGGGAGGGAGCGCTCTCCATACTGGGAAGAGAAGACCAGCTTAAAAGTCTTAAGTCATTTAGTGGCATGAGTTACGTGCCAGCTTTTGCTCTGAACCTTCGGGGTCCCGTGAATAAATAGCTGGGTGGCTTTGAAGATCAGGGTGGATTCTACCATTCTCGTTGTCCCTGAGCTGAGCTTGGAGATTATTGTGCTGAAAAGGCTTTCCCCCTACAAGACACCCTGTCTCCATGTTTCTCTTGCCTTGTGCTAGGCCATCATCTGAACAATTTCCAAACCCGCTGCCTTATTCCAGGGCTGGTCTCTGATATCGCCAAGGTCTTTCCTGCCAGTCCACAAGGAGAGGGCAGCTTCCTTCTCCGTCAGGAGCCTCCCTCAGCCCTCAATCCATTTGCATCTCATGATGCTGGTCTTTCTTCCCATGGTCTTCCTCCCTGGGCATTTCACATGTGGCTGGTGAGGTCACTGGGCGCCAGCAGGCGTGGACTTTGGGACTACCTACAAACTGTCTCCAGCATGGGTACTTGTCATACCAGCGGTGGGGTCTCTCTCACCCTCTCATTCTCCATGCCCTGGGAGGGCTTTGGGTGTGTGACCTCATCATACCCCAAAGACATACCCCAATTTCTCGGTTCCTCTCCATCCTCTGTTGGAGGCATTGGTCACTCATTGGGTCCTTGCCATTACTGATTTGTCTGATTGTTCTGTGTTTTTGTTTTTGTCTTTTACACCAGTTCCTTTTCCATCAGGTTCGGTTTCCATCAGCCCCAAATACTCATGCCATGAAAGAAAAAGAAACCAAGAAGATGAGGATGAAATGGGCTGAGCAGGGAGTCCGATCAGGGAGGCAGGAGGGGGGGCTCCTTCTCAGCAAGGTGTGAGATCTACCATGGGAGCCAAGTTACCGAGGTTTTGGGCAGCTCAGCCAAGCCAGCCAAGGCTCCCTGGGGCTGTCCTGGGAACCTTCCCGAAGCCAAACGTGGGAGGTCAAGCAAGGGAGCACCGCAGTTTCATATTTCACTTGCCTATTGGAACAGCGAACCCCATGACCACTTGGCTCTCCATGAAGATATCACACCTCCCCTGGAACCCAGACTTGGTGGCCCTTCTGTGGACACAGCCCCACCCTCCAAGGAATTTCTCTAAGTGGGGAGATGTGAGTCTCTTTGACCAGCTTTCTTGTTCTGAGGTTGAAAGGTAAGCGCTGGTGGAAACAGGTTGAGGCCGTGGGCCTCATGGGGGATGTCCCGTCTCCCGTGGGCATCTCCAGCGGGGCGACCTATTCTGCCCTGGCGGACCCGTGAGTGAGCAACGTCTCATAAAAAGGCGCTTCAATCCAGAGACCAGAATAGACACTTGTATGTGCAAGATTTCCTGCATTTCACAGTCACTCTTCATGGGCACTTAGCCAACATCGTTTTGGCTACGGCAGACACACTTGAGGAAAAGCTGAGCTAAATTCCTTCCACCTGAGTAGACCCTGAGTTTCTGAAGCCATCATAATGTCCTGTGGATAACATTCATACCTCTCCATCCTCTCAAGAGGCTTGAGTGATTGGGAGCAGCGACCAGCAAGACTTGTCTCGGGTTTCACCTTGAACACCCAGGGAAAAGAACATCTGTTGGACCCCAAATGTTGAAGGGGTCAGGAGGGGAACAAATCTCAGAGAACAATTAACACGCAATACTATGAAAAAAGAACTACTCCAAACCAAGAAAGTAAAGGAGGAAGCATTGTCTCATCTTAAAATGGATCATAAATACTGGATGTTTTAAATGGTGTGGTGCGAACTCCCGAAGAGTCATGTCATTTAGAAGAAAACTTAGGAAAACTGGAAAACAAACAATATGAAAACGCCCACTGTCTCTGAGAGTTTGTGTTAAGAAAGTTGAATCCGTGTATTAAATGCCTGGCCTTGCTGAGAGGCCGAAGTTTCCTCCGCCTTCAGGGTCCTTTCTGGCGACTGCTTCCTTTCCAAGGCTGATGCATGATAAATGGACTATTTGGACATTTAAATGTCTCCTCTGGTCTAAGATAAAGCTTCATAATTCTATGCACTTTGAAGTATCTCCTCCGTTTTCCCTGTAGAGAAGCTTCAGGACAGAAAACAGGAAATGGACCTGGAATCAGTGGTTATGCTTCTTCTTTCCTCGTCCATCCAGCTGGCTACTGTCATTGCTGCCAACTCCGCACTGGGCTGGGGGTGGAAGGATGGGAGACCACTGGCAGAGTCAGATCCCCTCCAGGGATGGGATGGGGGTGGATGGATGGGAGACCACTGGCAGAGTCAGGTCCCCTCCAGAGATGGGCTGGGGTGGATGGATGGGAGACCCCTGGCAGAGTCAGATCCCCTCCAGGGATGGGCTGGGGTGGATGGATGGGAGACCACTGGCAGAGTCAGATCCCCTCCAGGGATGGGATGGGGGTGGGTGGATGGGAGACCACTGGCAGAGTCAGATCCCCTCCAGGGATGGGCTGGGGTGGATGGATGGGAGACCACTGGCAGAGTCAGATCCCCTCCAGGGATGGGCTGGGGTGGATGGATGGGAGACCACTGGCAGAGTCAGATCCCCTCCAGGGATGGGATGGGGGTGGATGGAGGGGAGACCACTGGCAGAGGCAGGTCCCCTCCAGGGATGGGATGCGGGTGGATGGATGGGAGACCACTGGCAGAGTCAGATCCCCTCCAGGGATGGGATGGGGGTGGATGGAGGGGAGACCACTGGCAGAGTCAGATCCCCTCCAGGGATGGGCTGGGGTGGATGGAGGGGAGACCACTGGCAGAGTCAGATCCCCTCCAGGGATGGGCTGGGGTGGATGGATGGGAGACCACTGGCAGAGTCAGATCCCCTCCAGGGATGGGATGGGGGTGGATGGAGGGGAGACCACTGGCAGAGGCAGGTCCCCTCCAGGGATGGGATGCGGGTGGATGGATGGGAGACCACTGGCAGAGTCAGATCCCCTCCAGGGATGGGATGGGGGTGGATGGAGGGGAGACCACTGGCAGAGTCAGATCCCCTCCAGGGATGGGCTGGGGTGGATGGAGGGGAGACCACTGGCAGAGTCAGATCCCCTCCAGGGATGGGATGGGGTGGATGGATGGGAGACCACTGGCAGAGTCAGGTCCCCTCCAGGGATGGGATGGGGGTGGATGGAAGGGGACCACTGGCAGAGGCAGGTCCCCTCCAGGGATGGGATGGGGGTGGATGGATGGGAGACCACTGGCAGAGACGGGTCCCCTCCAGGGATGGGCTGGGGGTGGATGGAAGGGAGACCACTGGCAGAGTCAGATCCCCTCCAGGGATGGGCTGGGGTGGATGGATGGGAGACCACTGGCAGAGTCAGATCCCCTCCAGGGATGGGCTGGGGGTGGATGGAAGGGAGAACACTGGCAGAGTCAGATCCCCTCCAGGGATGGGCTGGGGGTGGATGGATGGGAGACCACTGGCAGAGTCAGATCCCCTCCAGGGATGGGCTGGGGGTGGATGGATGGGAGACCACTGGCAGAGACGGGTCCCCTCCAGGGATGAGCTGGGGGTGGATGGAAGGGGACCACTGGGAGAGTAGAGAGGTTGCCCTTTTCTTCTCTGCAGCTCGTGTCCAAACCTTACGACTCTGTTCTTGCATTTACTCAGTAGATTGAAATCAGCAGATCCAGCCCATGCTTGTGACAACCAACAGAACCTGAGCCTCTTCATGTAGGTCCTTCTTCATGACCATTGGGATTATTCCTTTAAAATCTAATTATGCGACACTGAGGATTAACCAAGATGGCGGAGTAGAAGGACGTGCTCTCACTCCCTCTTGCGAGAGCACCAGAATCAAAACTGGCTGCTGGACAATCATTGACAGGAAGACCCTGGACTTCACCAAGGAGGATACCCCACGTCCAAGGACAGAGGAGAAGCCACAGTGAGACGGTAGGAGGGGCGCAATCAGAGTAAAATCAAATCCCATAACTGCTGGGTGCGTGACTCACAGACTGGCGAACACTTATACCACAGAAGTCCACCCACTGGAGTGAAGGTTCTGAGCCCCACGTCAGGCTTCCCAACCTGGGGGTCCGGCTACGGGAGGAGGAATTCCTAGAGAATCAGACTTTGAAGCCTAGTGGGAATTGATTGCAGGACTTTGACAGGACTGGGGAAAACAGAGACCCCACTCTTGGAGGGCACACACAAAGTAATGTGTGCATCGGGACCCAGCGGAAGGAGCAGTGACCCTGGGGGAGACTGAACCAGACCTACCTGCTGGTGTTGGGGGGTCTCCTGCAGAGGCGAGTGGTGGCTCTGTTTCACCGTGGGGATAAGGACACTGGCAGCCGAGGTTCTGGGAAGTTCTCCTTGGCGTGAGCCCTCCCAGAGTCTGCCATTAACCCCACCAAAGAGCACGGGTAGGCTCCAGTGTTGGGTTGCCTCAGGCAAAACAACCAACAGGGAGGGAACCCAGCCCCACCCATCAACAGTCAAGTGGATTAAGGTTTTACTGAGCTCTGATCACCACAGCAACAGGGAGGGAACCCAGCCCCACCCATCAACAGTCAAGTGGATTAAGGTTTTACTGAGCTCTGACCGCCACAGCAACAGTCAGCTCTACCCACCACCAGAGCCTCCCATCAAGCCTCTTAGATAGCCTCAACCACCAGAGGGCAGACAACAGAAGCAAGAAAAACTACAATCCTGCAGCCGGTGGACCAAAAACCACAGTTACAGAAAGATAGAGAAGATGAAAAGGCAGAGGGCTATGTACCAGATGAAGGAACAAGAAAAAACCTCAGAAAAACAACTAAATGAATTGGAGATAGGCAACCTTCCAGAAAAAGAATTCAGAATAATGATAGTGAAGATGATCCAGGACCTCGGAATAAGAATGGAGGCAAAGATTGAGAAGATGCAAGAAATGATTAACAAAGACCTAGAAGAATTAAAGAACAAACAAACAGAGATGACCAATACAATAACTGAAATGAAAACTACACTAGAAGGAATCAATAGCAGAATAACTGAGGCAGAAGAACGGATAAGTGACCTGGAAGACAGAATGGTGGAATTCACTGCTGCGGAACAGACTAAAGAAAAAAGAATGAAAAGAAATGAAGACAGCCTAAGAGACCTCTGGGACAACATTAAACGCAACAACATTCGCATTATAGGGGTCCCAGAAGGAGAAGAGAGAGAGAGAAAGGACCAGAGAAAATATTTGAAGAGATTATAGTCGAAAACTTCCCTAACATGGGAAAGGAAATAGCCACCCAAGTCCAGGAAGCGCAGAGAGTCCCATACAGAATAAACCCAAGGAGAAACACGCCGAGACACATAGTAATCAAAGTGGCAAAAATTAAAGACAAAGAAAAATTATTGAAAGCAGCAAGGGAAAAACGACAAATAACATAAAAGGGAACTCCCATAAGGTTAACAGCTGATTTCTCAGCAGAAACTCTGCAAGCCAGAAGGGAGTGGCATGATATACTTAAAGTGATGAAAGGGAAGAACCTACAACCAAGATTACTCTACCCGGCAAGGATCACATTTAGATTTGATGGAGAAATCAAAAGCTTTACAGACAAGCAAAAGCTAAGAGAATTCAGCACCACCAAACCAGCTCTACAACAAATGCTAAAGGAACTTCTCTAAGTGGGAAACACAGGAGAAGAAAAGGACCTACAAAAACAAACCCAAAACAATTAAGAAAATGGTCATAGGAACATACATATCGATAATTACCTTAAACGTGAATGGATTAAACGCCCCAACCAAAAGACATAGACTGGCTGAATGGATACAAAAACAAGACCCATATATATGCTGTCTACAAGAGACCCACTTTAGACCTAGGGACACATACAGACTGAAAGTGAGGGGATGGAAAAAGATATTCCATGCAAATGGAAATCAAAAGAAAGCTGGAGTAGCTATACTCATATCAGATAAAATAGACTTTAAAATAAAGAATGTTACAAGAGACAAGGAAGGACACTACATAATGATCCAGGGATCAATCCAAGAAGAAGATATAACAATTATAAATATATATGCACCCAACATAGGAGCACCTCAATACATAAGGCAACTGCTAACAGCTATAAAAGAGGAAATCGACAGTAACACAATAATAGTGGGGGACTTTAACACTTCACTTACACCAATGGACAGATCATCCAAAATGAAAATAAATAAGGAAACACAAGCTTTAAATGACACAATAGACCAGATAGATTTAATTGATATTTATAGGACATTCCATCCAAAAACAGCAGATTACACGTTCTTCTCAAGTGCGCACGGGACATTCTCCAGGATAGATCACATCTTGGGTCACAAATCAAGCCTCAGTAAATTTAAGAAAATTGAAATCATACAAAGTATCTTTTCTGACCACAACGCTATGAGATTAGAAATGAATTACAGGGAAAAAAACGTAAAAAAGACAAACACATGGAGGCTAAACAATACGTTACTAAATAACCAAGAGATCACTGAAGAAATCAAAGAGGAAATCAAAAAATACCTAGAGACAAATGACAAAACACAACGACCCAAAACCTATGGGACGCAGCAAAAGCTGTTCTAAGAGGGAAGTTTATAGCTATACAAGCCTACCTAAAGAAACAAGAAAAATCTCAAGTAAACAATCTAACCTTACACCTAAAGAAACTAGAGAAAGAAGAACAAACAAAACCCAAAGTTAGCAGAAGGAAAGAAATCATAAAGATCAGAGCAGAAATAAATGAAATAGAAACAAAGAAAACAATAGCAAAGATCAATACAACTAAAAGTTGGTTCTTTGAGAAGATAAACAAAATTGATAAGCCATTAGCCAGACTCATCAAGAAAAAGAGGGAGAGGACTCAAATCAATAAAATCAGAAATGAGAAAGGAGAAGTTACAACAGACACTGCAGAAATACAAAGCATCCTAAGAGACTACTACAGCAACTCTATGCCAATAAAATGGACAACCTGGAAGAAATGGACACATTCTTAGAAAGGTATAACCTTCCAAGACTGAATCAGGAAGAAACAGAAAATATGAACAGACCAATCACAAGTAATGAAATTGAAACTGTGATTAAAAATCTTCCAACAAACAAAAGTCCAGGACCAGATGGCTTCACAGGTGAATTCTATCAAACATTTAGAGAAGAGCTAACACCCATCCTTCTCAAACTCTTCCAAACATCTACAAGAAATTCATGGAAAAGACTCTGACAAGTACAGGTTTCTGGTAACTGACTATACTGCTGAACTGAATGAATAAGCATTTTCAGAACTCTGATGAAAAACTGATGAACTCATAAAAGTGCTAACAAAAGATCAAGATGAAAAACAACAATTAATTACATGGGACTGAGTGAACTGATGAGGACGAGTATAATTTTTGTGACTTTCTGTCTGAATTAAAAAAAAAAAAATCCCACAAGGACTCAGAGGCAAAGAATATACAAATCAATTTTCACTGCAAAGTAAAGGAGCTGTTACAGTGGAGGATTACTGGACTGAATGTCAATATTATGACATAGTATGAGTGTGTTTCATGTTTGGTAATTGCAATCATTGTTGCTTTTGTTGTGGTCATCCATGTACAATGCTTGCTGACAGTCTATTTATCTCTTGTAAAAATAAAATACAGTGTGTGTGTGTGGAAAAAAAAAAAAAACCACACTGAACCTTCAGCAATTAAAAAAAAAAAAAAAATCTAATTATGCAACAGAATCCAGAATGCCAGGTTTTCATATTTTTTTGGTAAGTAGGGATATTAGTTCGTGCATAAAGTTGTTGTTGTTTTTTTTACTGAATTGCAATCAAATCTTTAAAATTGACATTTATTCTTCCTTCAAATTGTTGTTTTCTTAAGGTAGAGTATGCTCTTTTTTTTCAGTGTTTTTGTTGAGGTTAAATACACATATAAAATTTGCCATTTTAACCGTTTTTAAGGGCACCGTTCAGGGGCGTTAAGTACGTTCACATTGTTGTGTAACCATGACCACCATCCATCTCCAGAACTTTCTTATCTTCCCAAAATGAGACTGTGACCCCACTAAACACTCTCTCCCCATCCCCCGCCCCTTAGCCCCTGGCCCCTACCATCTACTTTCTTTCTCTATGATTCTGATGACTCCGGGGACCTCCTATAAGTGGGATCGCACACTAACTGTCCTTTTGTGTCTGGCTTCTTTCGCTAAGCCTCATGACCTCAAGGTTCATCCACATCAAAGTACGTGTTGGAAAAAATCCCGAACCTCCTGCCCCGAACCTCCCATGGCCACCTGGAGACAGCAGGATCCTGCAGCCAGGGTCTCCCTCCCCGAGTATGTCCTGGAGGTGAGACCTTTGCTCCCACCTAGGGATTCCCAGGGGCCAGAGGTTATGTTAGAGCCTTTTAAGCTTCCTGGACAATTCTGAGAAAATGAGTCGCAACCAACGTCAGGACAGAGAAGCAATTCTGCAAGTTTGCAAGCATCTTTGTAAGAACGTGCTTATCACACTGTCTCTCAGAGCAGGGAAACATTCAAACATCCTCAGTGTTTACACTGGATTAAATAAATCATCCATCCTCATAACAGAGGGCCACACAGCCAGCAAGAATAACGCTGCAGACCACAATGCTTTTCCAAAACGTGTCCTGGGATGTCCCCACCCCAGGTACAATCTATGTGGGATGGGCTCCGATAATAGAGCTGGGAATCCTATACACCCCTCCTGAGGGTCCCTCAGAAGCTCCCAGGTTGGGCTTCCTGCACAGTCCTTTAGGGTCCAGCCTTCCTCCAACCGTTTGCTCACAAAAACAGTTATTTTTGATTTTGTTACTTTCCCCCGACATCTGTTTAGGATTCTTGACGGTTCATGGAACCCGTTTTTGGAAACACTGCTGTGTGCGCATCAAACATAGGAGCGTGATTCCAAGCGATTGACTGGCAAGAAAAATCAGGGTGCAAAATCACGTGTGTCTGTTTCTGTAAACACAGTCATTGGTCTGAAATCGCCAACTGTAGGGGGTTAGAGCATGTCCCCCACCTCCCACCCAATGCAGGTGCAGTGGGACCTGCACACGGGCCTTCACTGGGACAAAGGTCTTCGCAGATGTGGTTAAGCTCCTGGCGGGGCTGGGGAGAATCTGCATTTTCCACTTTCCGGGAGCATCTGTGCTCTGTGTGTGTTATGTCGGGATTTCAATGCTGTTGTTTCTATATTGTGCGACTTCCTAATTTTTTTTCTTTTGTCTGCTTAAACTGATCAATGACAAATTGAGATGTGCTAGCACCTCTCGCTGTGGACGGCAATTTGTGAATTTTTGTCTTGCCTTATGAGCACAAATGAGGCTGTGTCATTAAGTGCCATACAGGTATAGCATTGTCACATCTTCCCCCTAATTGACATGTTTATAATCTGGCTGTGACTTTATCTCTTCTCACTCATTTTTTTTCTTTAAAATTCTGTTTTGTCTCCTATTGATGTAGCTACTCCTGGATTTTTTTTTTTTAGTTGGTATTTGCTTGGTATTAGCTTTTCCATCATTTTATTCTCCACTTTTCTGTGTCTTTATATTTTAGGGAGGCCACTTGCGAAGAGCATCGACCTGGTTTATTGTTTTACTTTTAATCCAGTCTAGAATGGAGATTTCAGTCCATTTACGGTGATGTCTCGATTTTCTCCCTGCAATCGTATTCTGTATTCCACAACGTTTCTGCTTTTTATATTTTTTCTCATTTCTTGCCATCTTTTGGTTTAGTTGACTCTTCTCCCCCTCTTTAACAGTTTGAAAGTAATTCCCCCTCTCTCTCACTTTTAGCATCTGCTCTAAAAATTCTCACATTTGTATTTAACATCACAGGTTACACACTTAATCTCTTTCATCTTCAGCCTGCAGAACATCACGCCTCAGAACAATTTAACACCCGTCTTCTCTCTCTGAACTTATATACCCGGCTTGAAGTTTAGTAGGAAATCAGGCAGATGGCAAGGAGTTTTCACAGAAAATGAGTTTTCAACACTAAAATACCCCAGCAGACCATCTGAAAAATTGCCCCTCAACACGTCAAGATACAGTAGTTTGGAATCTGTCTCGTGCAGTACATTTTCTCTTGTAGGCTAAAAAAATTACTAACCCAGCAATCAATTTTGCTGGTATTTACCCAGGGGCGTCGAAAACTAGTGTCCACACAAAAAAACCTGTACATGGATGTTTATAGCAGTTTTGTTCCTAATTGCCAAGACTTGAAAGGAACCAAGATGTCCTTCAGTAAGTGATGGATAAACTGTGGGGCAGTCAGACAATGGAATATTATTCAGCACTAAAAGGAAAGGAGCTATCGAGCCATGAAAAGACATAGAGGACCTGAAATGCGTATGACTTAGTGAAAGAGGCCAACCTGAAAAGGCTACAGACTGTGATTCCAGCTCTAGGACATCCTGGGAAAAGGCACAGCTCTGGAGACAGTAAAATGATCAGTGGTTGTCAGGGCTTCAGGAGGGAGAGGGAGGGATGCGTAGGTGGGGCAGAGAGGACTTTAGCACAAAGAAACTATTCTGTACAATCAGAGTCTCTGTCACCATACATTTGTGCAACAGAATATACAACACAAAGCGTGAGCCCTGATATAACCTGTTACTCTGGGTGATGACGCATCTCCATGGAGATTCATCAGCTTTAACCCATGTCCTTCTCTGGGGGGACGTGGATAATGAGGGAGGTTGTGAGTGTGCAGGGGCAGGGGGTACGTGGGAAATTTCCATACCTCCCTCCCTATTTTGGTATGAACCTAAAACTGCCCTAAAAAAATAAACTCCTAATTTAAAAAAAAAATCAACTTAGATGATTTTCCTAGGAACCCAAACTTTGGTTTCAATTTGCTGATTTTATCCACTTACTTTATCAGCTCGTAAAATACTTTTAAGGGAATTCCCTGGTGGTCCAGTGGTTAGGACTCAGAGATTTCACTGCCTTGGGCCCGGGGTCCAATCCCTGGTGAGGAAACTAGATCCCATAAAGTCGTGCGGTGAGGCTAAAAAAAAAAAAAAACCAAAGCTTTTAAATATTTTGTTAGATAAATGGCTATCTTCTTTAGAAATAAATCATATATATATTTATACATATATATATGTTTGATGTATATGATGTATGAATATATAATTTCTTTTCTTTTTTTTGGCTGCTTTGGGTCTTTGTTGCTGCACACGGGCTTTCTCTAGTTGCGGCGAGCGGGAGCTACTCTTCATTGTGGTGCACGGGCTTCTCATTGCGGTGGCTTCTCTTGTTGCGGAGCACGGGCTCTAGGCACGCGGGCGTCCGTAGTTGTGGCACTTGGGCTCAGTAGTTGTGGCTCGCGGGCCCTAGAGTGCAGGCTCAGTAATTGTGGTGCACGGGTTTAGTTGCTCCGCGGCATGTGGGATCTTCCCAGACCAGGGCTCGAACCTGTGTCCCCTGCATTGGCAGGCGGATTCTTAACCGCTGCCCCACCAGAAAAGTCCCTGAATATATAATTTAATATACAATATACTATACATCCATACTATGAATGTATTAATTAATATATTAATATATATTTTATATAATTGGTATACATTATTCATATATATGTGATAAAAGAATACGTCTTTTAAATTTTCTTAATTTTTTAAAAAATTTTATTGAAGTATAGTTGATTTACAATGTGTTAATTTCTGCTGTACAGCAAAGTGATTCCGTTATACATAGATACAAAATCTTTAATATTCTCTTCCATGATGGTTTATCCCAGGATACTGAATAGAGTTCCCTGTGCTCTACAGGAGGACCTTGTTGCTGACCCATCCTACATATACTAGTTTGCATCTGCTAGCCCCAAACTCCCACTCCATCCCTCCCCCATCCCCCCTCCCCCTTGGCAACCACAAGTGTGTTCTCTCTGTCTCTGAGTCTGTTTCTGTAAAATTTCTTAATTTAGCTTTTCCTACCAATTTTTAATATTTGGCTAACCTTCCATTCTTCACTGGAGATTCCCATCCTGAAGAATTTTTTTTCCTTATAAGGGAATCTCTGTTGAAGTTTTCAGGAACCAAGTCCCGACAAAGTCCACTCAAGGAGACACAGAGTCAAGGAAAGTTTTCTCCAGCAGGATTCTGTTCCATTTCACGCCACAGCAGAATTCAGTAAGTCCCAGCTCCATGGAACTTCCTGCCATGACAGAGATGCTCTAAGTCCTTGCCACCCAGTATGGCTGCCACCAGCCCCAGGTGGCTCTGGAGCCCTTGAATGGGGCTCGTGAGAATGTGGATCTGGAAGGTTCACATCATGTCATTGTACCCAGAGAACAGACTTGTGGTCGCTAAGGGGGAAGGATGGATTGGGAGTTTGGGGTTAGCAGATGCAAACTATTATATATAGGACAGATCAACAACAAGGTCCTACTGTAGAGCACACGGAACTATAGTCAATATCCTGGGATAAACCATCATGGAAAAGAATATGAGAAAGACTGCATATCTGGATAACTGAATCACTTTGCTGTACAGCAGAAATTAACACAACATTGTAAATCAACTATGTCAATAGAATAAATTTTTTTTTAAATTCATGTCATTGTAGCTCAGTTAATTTAATATAAATAGCCCCCCGAGGCTGGTGGGCACCCTCCTGGCTAGCAAACACCTCGACTACTGAAAAGCTGTCATACTAACCACTGACACCTGTGTATTTCTTTTCCATGGCTTGCATTAATCACACGTTCCTTTATCTTTTGATTCTCACACAAAGCTGTGAGAACTTTACGAACACCTGCATTTTGCAAGATGAGACTGCGGCTCAGAGACAGGAGGTGATTTGTCCAGAGGCGAACAGCATCATAGAACAAGATGCTTTGGATAGGAGTCCAGAACCATCCACCAAGGTGCGTGTAAACTTCCAGCCATGCCTGCGGAAGGGTTCCTCCTGGTGGGATATCCCTCAAGCCACGGCTGAGTTTACAAACGGTGTAAACGTGGAAGAGCTGGACCCTCCCATGAGGTCTTCTTGACCAGAAGATTAACTTCTCCGGCCACCCAGGAGATGACCAGGCAAGCGAGAGCAAAGCCCATGGTGACCCCCAAACAGAGAAAATAACAGCCAACCGTGGGAATTCACCTGGCAGACCAGAACACCCTGCTGATGAAAAAAGGAGACAAATCCCAAAACTTAGCCAGGAAGAGTAGGGAAATTCAAGACATACTTCAGTAGTTGCCTCTTCTCCCATGAATCAAATAAGAAAAGTGTGTTTAACAGCACAAAAGTGACACTAAGGAAGGTAATATCAATGGTTAAAATTCACTGGTCAGAGAGGAAGAAGAGGAAATTCTGTTGTTATACTTGTTCTGCAGAGAAACAGTAAATATCGTGAAAAGACGTCCACACCAAACGGTACCCTGTGACGTTTATAAATGTGAAGATGACCACTTAACAAAAAATATCCAACTTTTCCAGACATAATAAGAACAGCTCACAAAAAGGAAAGAAACATAAAATAGGAATTTTTTAATGAAAATGTTCTGCTGTATCAAAAGACGTAAAGAAGTGTATTTCATAGGTTTAAAAGAAAAAAGAGCGTACATCTGTAGAGGCATATATGTATATGTGTGTACAATGCATGTATGTATTTTTGAAGTTATCTTCCTCCACCAAAGAGAAGGTTTTTCTTTTAATGGGGGTAAAATTCACAGAACATTAAATTTACCATCTTAACCATTTGAAAGTGTACGATTCAGTGGCAGGTAGGATATTCACAATGGTATGTAACCATCACCTCTGTCAAGTTCCAAGACATTCTCATGCCCCAAAAAGGAGACCCCAGACCCATTAGCAGTCAGTCACTCCCCATTTCTCCCTCCCCCCAGGAAGCTTCTTGAAGGTCAGGACCTTGTGTAGTTTTCCTCCCCATCATTCTCCTGTCCTCTTAACAAGCCATTCCCCCTCTCCCTCCCTCATAAAAACCGGATTTGGCACAGGTAGCCCTACCCCCATCCCAGGAGATAAACCCCTTTCCTTGTGGTTGAAACTGAGACTTGGGAGAGTGTGTGACAAAAACAACAGAGGAACAGGGAGAAAACTCCTTTTGTGCCCATGCCCTTCCTTCTTGTTAGGAATTCTATCTTGAGGGCATGATGTCTGGAGCTGCAGCAGCCACTTTGTGACAATGAGGTCAGACATCACCAACACGGAGGATGGCATTACCTGTGCTCACCCTTCAGTTCTTTATGTGGATGTGACCTGAATTTCCCTGCCTGCATCACTGCAGTGGATGGTCCATGGCGCTTTGGCAGGAGGCAGAAGGATTCACACCTCAGGTCTCTCTGATTCTTCCCAGCTATTTGTGCTGATGTGACGATGCATCTATGGTCAGGGGAGACGTTTTCCCTGTCAAAGTACAGCAGACACCAGGGATGAGGGTCTGACCTGATCCACGGGCATTTCTCATAGTCCTTGTGTCTGGCTCTGTGCATTTCTAGGCAGGAGGGGACTTGCCTAACTTGAGTGAGATCCATGCCCAAGATATATGCCTCATAGGACCCCTTTTGAAGACTTGAACTCCCAAACGCTTCTACTAAAGAAAGCCCACCCCTTCCAGCACAAGGCACAATGAGGTGTTGTTACAATCCTAAGTTATTTCTCTTGCGCCAAAGAAGAGATGCCCGTCTTATGTTTTATTACGTGGCCCATAAATTACCTTTTCATACGCGGCGGCGATGCTGAAACCATGCATGCCTTCTTCTTGGTGCCTCTTTTCTTTCCAATTTCTAGGGCACGGATTCCTTTTCCAATCATTCATCTGTCGGCTACCCACTTAAGCAGCGCCTCAGAAATCCTTTCAAGTTCCGACGCATCTGCAGATAGAATGCTCGGCACCGCTCCGTCCTCAGCCTCACTTTGCATCCCTGCCACGGTCTCCACCGCGCACATCCACTTCCTCTGCTCCCACAACATGTGTTTATAATCACCAAAAACTCAAGATCTGTTCCAGCCGCCCATCATCTCCCTAACCTGGAGCTGCTGTTCTAAATGTTCTCCGATGTCGTTTACACCGGATTTGCAATTGCATTTTTCCTCTAGAATTCTTGGCTGCCTTATGATCTTTTTTTTTCCCCCTTCTTTCCTCTGACACGATGCCCTTTGTTTCGTGTACGTTGGAAACTCAGACCTGTTTGCTAGAATTCCATTTTACAAAGAGGCAGACAGAAATAATAAAAGATGATGGTTGCTTTCTGAACGAAAAAAGAGAGAGAGAGAAAGAAGAGTTTTCGAAGATTTAGCCTTGTCATTACTTTTTTTTTTTTTTTAACCAGGAGAAAAACGGCAGTTTAAAAACATGTATACCTCCCGTATACAGGGGAGCTAGCCAGAAAAACTGAGTCGCTCCCTGAAATGTCCAAAGCCATCACCTTAAATACCATATTCTGATAAAAACAAAAGAAAGACCTTGGGGGAAGGGGGGAAGGCCAGTCATGGCAGGTTTTCATGCAAAGCACAATAAACAGGGATATGATTGTTTGCAGATTTAAGTCAGGACTTCTCCATTGATAAGAATTATTTGAGATTTAACCATCCTTCTATTTCTGGTGCAAAAAGGGACACACCCTTACGAATGGAGATTCCTCTATTGTAAACGTCCTTCGTGAAAGGGCAATTTCTACTCAGTTTCCTGAGATTCCTTTTATTTATTTTTTTTTTTAAATCAGACTGAAATAATCCTTTTGCCGGAGAGGCATATTTTGAGGTGGCATATTCTGCTCGCCTTGACATGGATGTACCCCAATTTGCTTATGCATTCATCTATTGAAGGATGTCCTGATTTCTTCAAGTTTTCAGCCATTACGTATAAAGCTGCTGTGCATAATTGCATCTTTGTTTGCATTTGGACATAGATTTTCAAAGCAGTTGCCTGAATACTGGGAAAGAGATTTTTGGATCCCAAAGTGAGACGTGTTGTCATTACTTATTTTTTAAATGCTGTTGTTTCACATTTCTTAACACACTTGTGTTTCTATGAGTAAATTTAAGGATTTAATAAATTTAGATTTGGAACATTTCGAGTGCTGTTTCTACTCACTGTGATTGCAATATATTTTGTTTTCTTGGTGGTGCATTCACCTTCTGAAGCTTACTCTATACCTTTAGGAATCTGTAATCAATGAACTTGAGCTCAATCAAAATCAAATATCAATTGCCCCATTACTCTATGTAGTTAGTTGGTTCTAAGACAGTTATGTCCCTATTTGCTCAGGATTTCTTCTCTCCTGTGAGCTCCCTTCGCCAAATCAAAACGGCTGATCTCAGTGTCATTCGTTTTTATTATGCTGCTTTCCAATGCTCGACATGGATTCTGTTTTCCTAGGATAACCTGTCAAACAAGTCTCATGAACACCATTTTATACCATAGCCCCTAGACCCGCATAGCCACCCACAAGACACACACTCAAATGCATGCACACACACACACCCTCCTTCTGCTTTTCTATGAGAAAAAAAATCATAATGTGTTTATCAAAAAAAAATTCTCACAGGGAAGAGGAGATTTTGAGGCTGTGATGATTGTCAGACAGGAGGAGAAATCACTGCAGGAAGGAAAGGGGAGAAACAGACAGAGCAGGTGCATCCAAGGCAAGGACATCAGTGCTTTGGGAAGACGGTAGCAAACAGGTGGAAAGACCCTTGTCACAGGGTAGCCGTATGGCCTGGGCTACGCTGTGTTGTGGGGTGAAGAGTATCACCCAAAACTTGTGCCCACCTGGAACCTCAGAACAGGACCTTATTAGGAAACAGGGTCTTTGCAGATGAGATGAAGTGAAGGGTCTGAGATGAAGTCCTCCTGGAGGAGGGTGGCCCTACATCCAGTGACAGGGTCCTTCTAAGAGACAGAAGAGGAGAGACACAGACACAGAGGAGAAGCCCCGTGAAGACAGAGGCAGAGACGGGAGGGATGCGGCCACAAGCCCAGGGACGCCTGGAGCCCCCAGAAGCTGGAAGAGGCAGGAAGGACCCTCCCCTGGATCCTCTGGAGGGAGCTCAGCCCCGGGACACCTTGACCTCAGACATCTGGTCCCCAGGATGGGGGAGGTGTGACAAGCCAGGTGGGGAAGCCTGAACCTATGGTCAAGACACCGGACGGTATCAGAGACGCCCATCCTGATGGAACGGCGTTTAGGGAAGGGTCTCTCTGCAACCCTTGGCAGGTCTGAACGCCAGAGGAAGGAAGGGGACGCAATGGTTTTTCCTGCACAAGCGTAACCGAGGTCCTACTTTGTGTATGTGCAACATCCAGAACAGGGAAATCCACAGACAAAAAGTGGATTTATGGTGTCCAGGGGCTGGGGGATGGGGCTGAGGAGTGACAGCTCATGGGGAAGCGGGTGTCCTTTGGGGAGGATAAAAATGTTTTGGAACTAGGTAGAGGTGGGGGGGGGGGTGCACCATGATGGAAATGTACTAAATGCCCCTGAATTGTTCGCTTTAAAATGGTTAAAATGGTGAATTTTAGGTCATGCATAGTTTACCACCATTAAAAGAAAAGGGTCACCGATGACCATTTAGCAAAGCTGTCAAATCCTTTGGGGTTTCTACATGCCTGCTGTCAAAATGTAACAGAAAGCGGAGAGGATTAAACACAGACGCTTCGCCAAGTCTTCAGTTCTAAGGACACTCTGCCATCCTTGCTGACCTAGAATCCCAGCTTTTCCTTTTTTTTTTTTCCTTATAGGATTCAAAATGTAACAGGGAAGAGCCGATTCTGACTCCACGTTGGATCTGTTTCTTTCACTTTAACCTTTGCTTCCTGCTGCTTTTGTTCACCAAAAGGATACTGTCTATACACAATGGCCTGCCTCGGGGGACCCTGCCCCTCTGCCTGAAGGTTAAACCAAAGTGTCTTTGTTCAGGGAAGCATCCGGACCCCGCCCACCTGCGGAGGGCTGCAAGAAAGAAGAAATTAACACATCCCCTCCCCGAGGCTGGCCATTCCAGGGGATATTTGCAACACTTATGGCCTTTTTACTTTACTTCCTCACCTCCTGCCCCTCTCTGTGCTATAAAAGAAACTGGCATCCAAACCCCGATAAGATGGTTATTTTGAGACACTCGTCTGCCATGTACTCAGTCTGCAGGCTTTCCGAATAAAGTCGTATCCCTGCCTCAACACCTTGTCTCCGATTTAATGGCCTGACCCGCGGCAAGCAGAGCGAGCTTGGACTTGGTAACAAAACTAGAAGCCGAAACTGGCCGCAGTTGCCTCTTATAAAGTCTGGCGGATTTAATACACTTGGACTTCGATTTTTATTTACCTGTGTTCGTACCCAGAACGATTTATGTGGCTGCACGTGTAAACTTTCGAAAGGATGCCGGCCTTCACATTCTTTGTGCTAGATTTTGTTACAATTGTGAGCGAGGCAGCACAGAGGGGGGTCAGCTGACTCAATATTCTCGCTAACCTGAAACAGATTTTATTTATGCCCGTGCTTAAAACGTCCCGTGTATGCGGTTTCCTGTAAGCACACACTGACAACGTAATAATGAAACGAAATGAAGTGCAGGGCTGTAATCACAGGCTGGAATGCTGATTTTTATTTTTGCCCAATTAAGAGTCTGAGAAGTTTTGGGGGCCCTGACATTTGTTTCTGGAGAGCTCATAGAGAAATCTCAATTTACTGAAGGGAGAAAGAGAGAGAGAGAGAGAAACAGCGGGAAATCTTTGACATCCAGCTTGTCTGGCTGGGATTATTGCAGCATTCCCAAATATTTTGGAATCGCCTGGTCTTGCCTGGGTGAGATGGGTGTTTGCAGAACTTTTGGTAAAAGTGTCACTTGTCCTGGTATCTTTCCCTTGGAGTCTGCCACACTGCAGGGGATTTCGCCAATGCATTTATGGTGAAATTTAAGCAACTCTCATGTCCTCTCACCAGGAAATAAGGCAATCTGAGAGTCAGCATGTCTTCCATACCTCTTTGCCTAAAATACGAATGCCTTTAAGTATTTCTATTTATACACTAAGTATAGTTGCTTGCTCTGCCGGCCCTTTCGGGTACGTTGACCGTAAAATCTGCCTTTCTCAATGGGCTTAGGTGGTCCACCCCTCCTTCAAACTCTGCAGCAATTATTATCCGTGTGAGGTGGGCCTTCCTCCTATCCTGCCTTGTGAGTTCTCCCAATTCTCCCCTGAGACCTTGGCCAACACGAGCTAGGTTCTCAATCAACGTTTATTAGATGAGAGAGAGTTACTGCCTAGAAGTACTCCCTCCTTCCCGCAGTTCATTTCTTTCTTTTGCCTTTTTAATGTGCTGTCTTCTCACCACAGACAGTAACCGTCTCGGGCTGATTCTTCACCTGGGAGAAGCAAAGCCACCTAAAACCGTGCACCACCTGTGAGCTGAAGCCCCCTCCCCCTGCCAAGCTGAAAGTTACCCGAAATGAACATTCAGGTGGAAGAGAGGACCTGAAGGGTGCTGTGCCCCAGGGATGGCGGTCAGGACCGGGGGCAGCAGCAAAACGCAGGAGGAAGAACTCGGCCTGATTTCTACAGGACGATCAAGGTGAGTCAGGAGGGGTCAGGTCGGGGGGAGCAGTTTGCAGAGTGAATAAGAGTTTGCCCATCAGCCTCGGGGAGGAGAGTTCACGCAGAGGATGCAGCATTTGCAAGTGCCTGGAGGTGAAGGTGTCGGGACCTTTAACAAGGATACCATGGGGGATGCAAAAGGTGGAGATGTTCAAGGTGCCAGAGAAAGAGAGGACCTTAGGGAAAAAAACAAGAGATTCTGTGAAATTAGATCAAAAGGACACATTTCCATTTCTCCTAGACAAAGCAGGTGCTCCAGAAGCCAGGGTTGTTGTGATTGTTTTAACTCATCCTCAGGGGCTCAGAAGTGTGGGCAGGGACTTCCGTGGTGGCGCAGTGGTTAAGAACCCACCTGCCAATGCAGGGGACACGGGTTCTACCCCTGGTCCGGGAAGATCCCACATGCCACAGGGCAACTAAGCCCGTGCGTCACAACTACTGAAGCCCATGTGCCTAGACCCCGTGCTCTGCAACAAGAGAAGCCACTGCAATGAGAAGCCCACGCACCGCAACAAAGAGAAGCCCCCGCTCGCCGCCAACTAGAGAAAGCCCACGCGCAGCAACGAAGACCCAATGCAGCCAAAAATAAATAAATTTAATAAATTTTTTTAAAAAAGAAGAAGTGGGGTCAGGAGCCTTGGTTTCTGCATTCACATATATCTTATTTTATATTTAGATTTTAGGTTTTTTGTTTTTGGTTTTTTTATCAAAGTGTAGTTGATTTACAATGCTGTGTTCCTTTCTGCTGCACAGCAAAGTGACAAAGAAAGTCAGAAAGAGATAGATTTTAGTTATTTTTAATACTCCAATACAATCTGGTAGTTGCACACTTTAGTTTGTAAGAGGTGACTTTCAATACTCTCGTGCAATCTGTGGACACATCCACTTGTCATAAAAACGAGAATAGTTAACGATTACAGAAACCCACTGCATTGCCCTCTTCCAGCCCTGTGGGTCCCCCACTGACCACCACTCCCCAAAGAGACCCTCCTCAGCTTCTGAGGACCTTCAATTCCTCAGTTTCTTTTGTCACCTAGTTTTACTGTATCTCTGTTTTGTGTCTAACTTTATGAAAAAAGTGTATCCTGCCCGGGTAATTTTTCTGAACTCACTTCTCCCCCTGAAAATACTCTTGTGAAGATTCATCCAGACCACGTCACTGCCGTCTTTTTATTTTGTTGGCTCTATAACTAGGTGAAAATGCCACACTTAACGGATCCGTCGTCCTGCCTGTGGGTATTGGATTATTTCCAGGGAGATGCTATTTTAGGGCAGGGCTGCGAAGAACATTTTTGTACGTGGTTCCTGATGGGCAAATCAAGACTGCAATGAGACGTCCTTTTTTAGGCCGATTTGACTGGTAAACATTTAAAAAATAAAATAAAGATTCCTGGCACTTGCAAATGTTGGAGGAGGTGCCATGAACGGGCTCCTCCATGGGGAGGGTGCCGCCGTGTTGGAGAACCACTGGGTCTCATCTCCTCGGGTCGAGCAGGGCATCCTCTCCAGGCTGGGCACTGCAGTCCAGCTGTTCCCCCAGACCTCCAGCGTCCCCTGTCAACTATCTGAGACAAGCTCTTACCAGCTCACTAGGTGGTTTCAGGAACGGCATTAAGTCATTTCCTCTGTTCTGTGCCTTTCCCGCCGAGGGGAGTATGGATTAATTCACAGGCTTTTCTCCAGGAGTTATAAATTCTTTATTGAGAGTTTGTAAATATTTTTATGTAACTGCCCTAAACTATGAGAACACTATAAACGTGAGCTGGGAGAGATTTCCTGGCATTGTAGGGTGCTGGGGCAAGGACACGCCGGAGAGATTACGGGGTCCAGCCTTCCTGCAGAGAGGGCAAGCCATGAGAGGTCAGATTCCTACAGGACCTGGTTTGACTCCTGTGGGCAGTGGATAGGGGAAGCCTGGCTGTTTGGAGGCTGACTTGTCTACCAAAGGGACTTTTTTCTTTTCTTTCTTTCTTCACTTTTTTTTTTAAATATTTATTTTATATTGGAGTAGAGTTGATTTACAACTTTGTGTTAGTTTCAGGTGTACAGCAAAGTGGTTCAGTTCTATATATACATGTATCTATTCTTTTCCAGATTCTTTTCCCATTTAGGTTATTAAAAACTACTGAGCAGAGTTCCCTGTGCTATACAATAAGTCCTTGTTAGTTATCTATTTTATATATAGTAGTGTGTATATGTCAATCCTAAACTCCTAATTTATCCCTCCTCCTCCTTTCTCCCTTGGTAACCTTAAGTTTGTTTTCCATGTCTATAAGTCCATCTCTCTCTTTTTTAATTTATTTATTTATTTTATTTTTGGCTGCGTTGGGTCTTTGTTGCTGCGTGCGGGCTCTCTCTAAGTGTGGTGAGCGGGGGCTGCTCTTTGTTGCAGTGCGCGGCCTTCTCATTGCGGTGGCTTCTCTTGTTGAGGAGCACAGGCTCTAGGTGCACAGGCTCAGTAGTTGTGGTGCACGGATTTAGCTGCTCTGCGGCATGTGGGATCTACCCGGACCAGGGCTCGAACCCGTGTCCCCTGCATTGGCAGGCAGATTCTTAACCACTGTGCCACCAGAGAAGCCCTATCTCTCTTTTGTAAATAAGTTCATTTGTGTCATATTTTAGATTCCACATGTAAGTGATATTATATGATATGTGTCTTTCTCTCTCTGTTACTTAGTATGATAATCTCTAGGTCCATCCATGTTGCTGCAAATGGCATTATTTCATTCTTTTTTATGGCTGAGTAGTATTCCATTGTATATATGTACCACATCTTCTTTATCTATTCATCTGTCCATGGACACTTCGGCTGCTTCCATGTCCTGGCTATTGTAAATAGTGCTGCTATGAATATTGGGGTGCATGGATCTTTTCGAATTATGGTTTTGTCTGGATATATGCCCAGGAGTGGGATTGCTGGATCATATGGTAGCTCTGTTTTTACTTTTAAGGAACCTCCATAGTGGCTGCACCAATTGACGTTCTCAACAACAGTGTAGGAGGGTTCCCAAAGGAAGTTTTTTCTTGTGACACCCACTCTTGGTGAAGTTGGGGGCATGTGGTCATGTCTGCAAAGAACTCCTGATGAAATGACACTGCATCCAACAATCTCCTGGATCCCCTGTTTCCTTTTTAAGCTTATTGATTTCTCTCTTTCTAGCCTTCTTGAGATAATTGATATATAATATTGTACTCGTTTCAGGAACCCAACATGGTGATTTGACATAAGTATATATTGTGAATGATAATCACAGCAAGGTTAACTAAAGACATCTGTCACCTCACGAAATCACCATTTTTTGATAAGGGGTTAACATCTGAAATACATAAGGATCCCATAAAACTCAATAGTAAATGATAATAATAATAATACGATTGAAAAAATAGGCAAAGAATCTGAATAGACATTTTTCCAAAGAAGACATCCAAATGGCCAACAGGCACCTAAAAAGATGCTCAATGTCACTAATCACCAGGGAAATGCAAATCAAAACCACAGTGAGGTATTGCCTCACACCTGTCATAATGGCCATTATCAAAAAGACAAGAGATAATAAGTGTTGGTGAGGATGTGGAGAAAAGGGAACTCTCGTGCACTGTTGGTAGGAATGTAAATTGGTGCAGCCACTGTAGAAAACGTATGGAGACTCCTCAAAAAATTCAAACTAGAACTACCAGAAGCTCATTGATTTCTTCACTTCTCTGATTCTTCAAGGATTCCGAGTTTCCCACTGTCATTTGGAAATTATGTTCAACGTATTTTATGCTTGACGTCATAATGCTCTTCTGAGGGCCACCACATGCAGGAGAGCAGAGCAGGCTGACAGTCAGGAATTCACTCCGTTTTCCCTGAGTTGTCCCAATTTTAAAAATCAGGTTGTGTTGCTTTCCAGGGGATGGAAGTACGGGCTCCTTTCTCCCAAATCCCTTCTGGAGACATTACATGTCATGTCAGATTCTTAACCCTTATCTTCAGGGAGCTTTTCTAAAACTCTTCTGCAGATAATGCATTTTTTTTTTTTTTTTACAAATTTGCAATTCCTACAGTCAGAATATACGTGAGAATACAGAAGTTCAAATAACATATGGGTATGTTATAAACGAAGGATCAGTTGTCTCTCAGTGGCCATCTGGAACCTTGAGCACCCACTTCCCATGAAGTTGTCTCTTCTCAGTCCCTGAGGTCCACCTTGCACATGCAGCCTCTGAGTCTTTTCTCATGCTGTTCTTCCTACTTGCGATGCCCTTCCCTTTGCCCTGTGTGTACACCACGCCCACGTCCCATCAAATCCCATCTTCTTCCTCATGTCTTTCTTGACCCAAAGACCCAAACACGTCTACCTAAGTCTCCACTCTGCCTTGTCTTAGAGGGGGGACCCAAACACATCATTCCCTTCAATCTCCTTCTTTTTCTTTAATCTGTAAAATAGGACTAAAAAAAAAACACAACGTATGGAATATTTGTGAAAATTCAATGCAAGAGTCTTTTCCATCAATAGTGCTAGAGCAACTGGACATTAAAAAAAAAAAAAAAAGAACCTCAATTCTTACCTCATACCAGACCCAAAGTTACTTCAAAAGGGGTCCTAAACTTAAATGTAAAAGTGAAACAATAGAACTGAGAAGAAAAGAGGAAAAGTCTTCGTGACCCTTGGATAGGCGGTGATTTCTACCATGGATTACAGAAGGCATGACCACTGTTTTTGTTTAAAGGTGATAAATGTGACATTATCAACAATATAACTTTGGTCTTTGGAAATCACCTTTAAGGCAATGAAAAGGCAAGCCACATTTTTCGAGAAACTATTTGCAACACATGGGTCTGATGACAGATTCATACACAGGATGACAACCTAATGGCAAATAACTCAATTTTGAAAAAGAAAAAAAACAAAAAAGCAGTAGATGTGAGCAGATCCTTCATCAGAGAAGACACATGGATGTCAAATGAACACAGGAAAAGGCAGTCAGCATCATTAGTCATCAGGAAAGTGGAAATAAAAACCACAGCAAGATGCCGCAACATATCCAAAAGTATATTTTCTGAGAACATAATAACTTTGTAGTCAATAACCTACTACGTAGAAGTAAATACGTAAATAATACAAGGTATCTATCTGGTGGTAAAAATGGCAGAAATTAAAAACATGGATAATAGCAAGTGTTGACAAGGATGAGGAGCAACGGGAACTCTCTTATCCCACTGGGCGGAGATGCAACATGGTGCAGCCACCTTGGGAAATGGTTTGATGGTTTCTCATGACAGGAAAAAGGCACCAACCCTATGATCTAGCTGTTGCACTGCTGGATATTTACCCTACTGGATTTTTACCCAAGAGTAAAGGACATGAAATGACTTGTACACAAATCTTCTTAGCAGCTTTGTTGACAAAAACTAAGAGCTGGAACCAGCCTGAATGTCCATCAACAGGCGAATGGATAAACAGACTATATTCTCTCTTTTCAGTTCAACACAACTCAGCAATAGAAGGGGATAAACTCATTGTGCACTCAAAAACATGAATGAATCTTGGAATAATTATGCTGAGTGGAAGAAGCTGGGTGAGAAAAAGCATATACGTAGTGTGTGGTTCCATTGATGGAAAATTCTAGAAAATACCAACTCACGTGGGGTGACACATGGGTGGTTGCCTGGGTTGGGTTGGTGGGGTTGACTACAAGACGGAATCAGGAAATTTGGGATGAGGAAAGTCAATGACAATAATCTGTATCTTGATGGTGCTAATGATTGCACAGCTACTATGGATTCATCAAAATGGACTTACTGTGTGCCTAAAACGGGTACCATTCGCTGTTGGTAATCGATACTGCAACGAAGTCGACTAAAAGTTTTTAAATGCAGTGAACTTGGGGTGCATTGGACAGACTGTGATGAATGAAACCTTTTCTGGCAAAAGCTGTGGCTCCGTGTACAGCTCGGAGTTGCCTTACAGGTGGGTTTTCGATGACACTGATGCAGCATCTTCCTGACAGTCCAACCTCAATACATAGTTTTGCACCGGCTGAGTCCTAAAAGGGCCAAACCTGCCTGCCCCGCTGCCCCAGGGGATCCCCTCCGTATAGATTCCTAGAATCAGGTAAGCGCCAGCCTTTGAAACTTAGGCACCAAGTACCAGTGAAAAACAAGCATGCCCTCGTCCTCCTGTTTTCTTTTCCGAGGAGCTCCAGATCCCAGCAGACGGAATTTCCTTCGGTGCACGCCGCTCACGCCTCCCTTCCCCGCAGGTGTGAGCCGTGACCCCCAGCCTGTGACCTTTGCACTAAAGAGCTGGTGTTTCCATCGCTCCTCCTTCCCAAGATGTGCCCAAGCTACAAAACCATCCCAGCAACGCCCACACGGAGAGAGAGCATGGAAAGGACCATGTAGTTTGTGATTTCCTTTCCCAAAGTAGTCTGAGCAGGCTTCCCCCATCGCGCCCCCGCCGAGGCACGTTTTGTATAATTTATTTCCATGTCATGCGTGCTTTCTGGGGGTCCCGTTGATGGTTACTATGCCTGTCTTCTGTCGATAACAAGAGCTCGGACCCAGGACATGAATTCTTGACAAGAGGCATACATGCATAGGTTAGATGTATCCATTTTCGGGGAGTTCCTGAAAGACACTCAAAGACGCTCACTGGATGAGTCGGGGACTGAGGTGGAATGGGTGAGTCGTGAATGTAACTGCATGCCTTCCACCCCAGCACGGTGTCTGCCCTGAATCCCTTTGTGTCCTACACTTGGTCCTAATGAGATGGAGGGATACACAGGGACCATTCCTCATGCAGGAACGAGACGGCCATGTACACAAAGATCCGGTCAGAGGGTCCTGGGGGAAGGCCACTAAATGGTGGACATTTGTTACAGCTGCAACAGGAATCTATCATGAGGGGGACATCCTGGAGGGGGTGATTGGGGCGGGACCCACCCGCACACACACAGGGCGGGACCCCAGGTGTGAGAACAGAGCCATTTTCAGAGCCAACAGAAGAGAGTAGGTTTATGTGCCCTTGGGTGATTCGGGATGGAAGCTTGAGCAGCCGCTCCGGTATTTATTTAAGTGTTTGCATGTAAAAAATATTTAATTCAATGCCTGTATCATTATCACCTTCAGATATATCAAAACCTCCAAAGCATAACATGATCTGTGAAAAAATAATCTCCCTTCATTCTTGGCTCCCCACCTGCCTGGCCCTGACAGGTAACCATCACTCCTACTAACTTCTGTTCTTTCCAAGCAAAAATGAATGTCATGTATATTTTACCCTTAACGCAGTCTTCTTAGAAATATATTTTGAATATATCTTGGAGATTTTCCACTTCAGTACAGAATGAGCTGGGTTCCTCATTTTTGAAAAGGGACAAAGGACCGATTGTAGGGATAGACCTTGATGCATGTAACCGGTGGGGTAATCACAGAGGTTTGGATGCTTGTGGATAACTTTGTTTTTACAGCGTTGCCATGATCTTGGCCATGTAACCAGGGGGGTAATCTGAAGGTTTGGATGGTTGCTGATACTTTGTCTTCACAAAGTTGGAATGAATGCCCTGGGGCAAGTAACTGGTGGGGTAATAGCAGAGGTCTGGGTGATTATTGATACATTGTTTTTGCAAAGCTGGCATGAATGACCTTGGGCGTTAGCTCTTCTGCATATGTGAAGGCGTGTTGATGGATAACCTCTCGCTGGGAGGAGTTGCTGCCAAAAGGAATGTGCATCTTAATTTTCATGGAAACCACCAAACAGCACTCCCACCAGCATGTAGAGCCATGGACGACCCTTCCCATCCCCACACCTTCACTTCCAGAGAAGCTATCAGGCTTTAGAATTGACACCATTCTGGTGAAATATGGTTCTCTGATTATTGTTTTTTTAATCTCTATTATGGAACATTTCACCTACAAACACCATCAGAGAGAAAAGTGTCCTGGAACACCTGACACCCATCTCCAGCTCCAACCCATGGCATCGTTGTACCACCCTCACTTCATCTGTCACCTCCTCAGTTTTCAGTGTAACTTACATTTCTAGCCATCCTCTCATGAGTGAAGGTAAGCAACTTCCCACATTTTAAATCCTTGCATTTCCATTTCCAGGAATTGTCCGTTGGCACCCTGCATCCGTTTCCTATTGAGTTCTTCAGCCACTAGAAAAGTGTGCATCCAGTCGGCAACTTCTAGGTCTTCTTTATGTATTAGGACATCCTTTTCTCATTTTGCCATTTATTTGTGAGCGGGGGGCTGGTTAAACACATGTCCACTGCACTTAGTTTCTCTTACGAGGGTTCAGTTATTCAGTTAAATTCTCCAGATGGGTTTTAATTATTTTTTTTCAACTAAGTGGCCCACTTTTTTTAATGTTCGGTGATGTTTCTTTTCAATGGTCCATGTTGTTGTTCTTAAACTATACTGTATCGAACTCTCTGTGGGTTGGCTGGCCACAATCACAGCCAACACCTTACACTTCTGTCTGAGATCCCAGGCAAGGAAAGCGTCATAAATCATTGTGGGGTTTTTCAGGTAGAACGCACAAAACGTAAAATTCACCATTTTAACCTTTTTCAAGTGTGCGCGTCAGCGGCATTTAGTACCTTCACATGTCGGGCAATCATCACCTCCATTTACCTCTAGAACATGTCACCTCCCCAAAAGACACCCGTCCCCATCGGGCAGTCTCTCCCTCCCCCCTCACCCCCGGCTCCTGTCAACCACAGATCTGCTTTCTGTCCCTATGGACTTTCATATTTGGAGTATTTCGTATGAATACTTAGCAGCTGGCGGACACACATTGGCCACAGCCGGGTCTGTCCTTCTCAGGGGCCCAGCTGCCTGCATCCCATGCCCCTCAGCCTCCTCCTCACCCCAGGAAGTCTTCCTTTTTCTGTTTCTCTGAAGTGACGTAGCCCAGTGGGGGCTGGGGCGAGACCCAGGTAGACACAGAGCAAGGAACGGGGTGGGGACGGGGTATGAGGGCTGGGATCGAGAATGATCAGCCCCCTCCCAGCAAGCCTGATTTCAGGTCCACACTGGGGAACGGCACAGTGAGTCTACAGTGGGGGCGGTGTTTGTCCCAAAGTGGTCCTGCGGGTCGCGGGATGGGACTTCCTTCGCCCTTCCTCCACCCTGGCGGTCTCCTGATGGCACCCTCATCGAGCTTCCCCTCGGCCCCGTATCTGCACGTACACGTCTGCCTCGTGTTGTAAATACACTTGAGGTTTGATGTGTCACACTGGGGTGCCTGTGAGAGGTAGCGAGTTCCCTGCCTTTGTCTCTCCCACCATCTTTGCGGAGCAACGGGGCAGGCAGGGTCAGGGCAGCAGGAGTTTCTGCTCCAAGGCAGGGGGAACAGGGAAGCATCAGTTCCTGTTTTCTTGTAATCCCCGCTCTAAGCAGGCGTAATGGCCCTGTTATTGCCGAGCAAAATTAAGTCCTTATGAAACAAGTTACAGAGTGCCTTTGTGGGTCCCGTTGTTCAATAATAATAATAAAAAGAAAAGGGTTTGGGTCATGTTGGGCTGTCTGCTCCTTATTAGCACGTTGCCTACACGGGGCTGCCTCGCCCAGCACAGGGTTCTGTTTTCATTAAACGCCTAGTTTCGTGGGGCTGTAATCTTTTTTTTTCTTTAAACATTCAAGCAAAATGTAGAACTTGAATTGCATATGACCTCGGAGAGGAGATAGGAGATTCCAACTTCCAACTTCTCGTCCCATACGATCCCATCCCAGTTTGGCACTGTCCTTGTCACGGTGGGACAGGGCGTAGAGAGAGCTGAGTCTGCATCTCAACATTTATCCTGGCAGGTGGACATGTACGAACGACCCCCTGGGTAACTGAAATGGAGCCAAAGGGTCACCGATAGATGAGAGAGGGCAGCCTGAAAGCAGGACAGGAAAGTGGGACGAGAGAAGATATGTGCATAGAACACGCTTGTACCTGAACCTGTGATCCTTGCGGGAGACCCATGCAAGGCAGTAGAATATGTGGCCCGGCATTATTATTATTTTCTTTTTTTTGTACATTAAAGGGCAGGAGCAAATCTCAGTATAGCCGACAGTGCCAACAGCTATGGCGAAGATGTCTGCCACGGCTGTATTTTTACCCACTGGCTAAACATTGATACTGGGACGTAGCTGTGACCTGGTTCCAAGGGTTCTTGCTTTTCTCTGTCGTGTGTGAGCGAAAGCGCGACGCTTTGAGAATGAAAGTCCATCTGTCGCCGCTTCACTGGCCATGGGCCCCCACAGGCCACTTGTCTCCACCGGTCGGGGCTCTTTCTGACTCCTTTGTGCAAGTGCCGGAAACTTTCCCAGAAGATAGATTTGCCAACCTCACGGCTTGCAAATTGCCTTCAAAACCGTGTGGATGGCAACGTGGTCCAGAGGGATTTCGTGGTGTTTCCACGTCAGTGAATTTAGAGTCTGACAGGTTTGCACGTGATAGGGTGGAGGAGGGAGAACGCTTTTCAGGGACACGTAGAGCCCAGAGTGCATCCCTGCGGAGGCTCCGGCTGTGGGTGTGAGGGCCCGGGGGTCCCGGGTTCTGGGGCAGGGGCCCCGTGACCTCTCGTCCACACGTCCACACACACAGGAGACAGATCCTGAGACTCACAGCCGTGGCTCTGGGGCACCTCACCCAGCACACCACTTCCAGTCTGGGTTTTCGTTTTATTGTGTGCTCTCTCCGGAGCCATCAGTTTGTTGGGGAAGTGGTTCCAGGACCCTCTGTGAAGGCATAGGGAGGAGAGACTGGGACAGGAAAAACAGTAAAAGATGTGTTTTCCAGCAACTTTCCGCTGTAGGCGAGGGGGCACAGGCCTGCCGGGCCCTCCGGGAGGGTGTCTGCAGCACGCGGCAGGGTGGCCGTCCTCCAGGGGCCAGGAGCCGGGCGGCTCTCCACCCCCGCTGCACGCTTGCCTCAAGGGAACCAGCCCTGCTGTGATGGCCCCTCTGGCGCCCACGGGGACAGCGTCTTCTGTCACTTTTATCACACACACGTGTGTCCCTCAGAAGGTGCCTGGCACATCCTCAGCTCTGCAAGAACTGACTCAGTCGGTCCAACAAGGGCCGATGCCTGAGTCGTACAAATGTTGGAGACCCATGCATGGCCCTGCAAGACAGGGGGCATTGGGCCAAATCCGTCCAGCCATCTCCCTTCCTTCTGCCCCACTGGCCGCTGGCTCCTGCCAGGGCTTGCTGTGTTGGCTCCTTGGTTTTTCTAAGATGTTCCAGGATCCCTTCATCCACCCCAGCCCCAAGCAGCCCCTCCACCGTTTCCCGCAGCTCTTGCCGTCTGCCTCCTGGTGCAATGCTTAACCTGCATGCCCTCCTTGAGCCCCACGAGTGTCCTGGTGGTCAGCCCGCATCCACCGTGCCGTGAGTGTGGAAGAGAGGAGGTCGATCAAGAAAAGAGGTGAGTCTTTGAGGTCAGTCAGACTTTGTCTGAGGTGACTTCAATATTTTAAAAAACTAGTGAATAGAACTGCAAAGAAGCAGACTCACAAATCTAAAGAACAAAATAGTGGTTCCCAGTGTGGAGAGGGAAGGGGGAGGGCAAGATAATGGTGAGGGATTAAGAGGTACAAACTACTATGTATAAAATAAATAAGGCACAGGAGATATTGTACAGCCCAGGGAAGATAGCCATTATTTTATAATAACTACAAATGGAGTATAATTTTTGAAAATGGTGAATCATTATATTGTACACCTGTAACATATAATATTGTATATCAACTATACCTCAATTAAAAAGAAAAGAAAAGAAAAGAGGTGAGCGAGACACCAGGCAGCTCAGTGCTTAAAACATGACGTCAAGCAAACCCATAGGAAATATCAGGAGAGGAGAGAAAAAAATCCACAAAGCAAATCTATCAGCTGGACGAGGGTTCCGGTCTCTGGCTGTCAGGTAAGGGGGAAGTCATTTGGAGCATAAGTCTATCCCGTGCAGTCTTTGGGAAGGACTTATGCCAGAGCAATGGTGGGTTGTTGATGGGATGCACAATGGAACCAGTAGTCCTGGGTTTTCTCTGGTAACCCCAGGAAGGAAGGGCCACTGAAGGGGGAGACGGAAAGGTAGGAGATGCCCTTCCTGATGCCCTTCTGCTGCCCTCCTGGGGGCATTTGCTCTGGGCTCTGGCAGGGAGGGGTCCACCCTTCTGGTTTAGGGTCTGCTGAGGGCTGGTGCACCGGGGCTGGCCCTCTCTAAATAGATTTGTATTTGCCCCTTACCTCCAGCTACGGTGACTTGTTCATTAAAGCCCATCTTATACACCAGGCTGTAAGTTGGGATGGCTTGGGGACGGGGTCCCACACGGGAAGGACCACAGGGAGAACCAGGGGCAGGGCCACCCCCGCCCATTAGGGTCCCAGAGGGTCCCACCTCCACTCCGGGTCTGTAATTTCCCCCACGGGGACTTCCATGGGGTCTGGGGGATTCTAAGCAAGGGATTACAGGGATAAATGATGATTTTGGCAATCAAATGCAGTTGTAGGGACCCCCATTGATGGGGGTCCTGAGGGCACAGAACTTCCCATGGCTGCTTTCAGCTCACTTCCATTCTAACAAGGAGAGTCAGGGCAGGCTCCAAGCTGGGGGACGTGCATGGCCACACAGAGGTCACCTCGGTGGAGAGGCCCCCCCGAGAGGAGACTTGTCTGCATCCAGCAGCACCTCCCTCCCCAGGGGCCACGGGGACCGTGGGACTGGGGAGAGAGGAAATGTTTGACTTCAGGCTTTGCCGGATTTGAGGTTTGGGACATTTGTCAGTATACTATATACATATATATGGTGTATTAACACACACGTATACAAATATGTGATGCATAGGGATGTATGAATAAAGGGTACGGATATATTCATACACATATGTAAATATATACACCTGTGCAAATATATGGAATACACACATACACAAGCATACAAATATATATGGTATATGTATATATACTATATAGGAATACATATCGTATTACTACTTTTAGATACGTGTATATCGATACGTACGAACATTTATGTACATATATAGGTAGTGTGCGTATACACACATATGGTGTATATGTCTATATACACAGATATATCAGCATATGGTTTACACATATACATACACATGTGATGCGTATGTATGTATGATGTGTATATATATATGCATGCACATATGTAAATATACCATATATACATACTTACACAAATATATGGTATACCTACACAAATACATGCACATACTTATATACCTATATATGGTACATGTATATATACTATACATGTATACATGTCATGTAATAAACACAGACACACACACACACACACACACACACACAGGGTCCTTGGCTTGGAGTACGCATTCCAAGACGTTATTCATTCCCCACGAGAAAGTCTGGACCAGCCCACACCTTGATTATTCCACCTAACTGTGGAGGAGGAATGCCGGGGGGGGACCATCCTGCCCCCAGGAGGCCAGCCGTGGCCGCTGGTGCCCATGGCCACGCCCCCAGGAGCCACGGTGAGAAGTCAGCTCCAGGAGACCCGTGAGGCGTGAGGATGTAAGTCGTTTCCATGCGTCCAGATGTACAGATGCCTATGCAGAGTCAGAGGGGCACCAGGGTCCGGACTGTGCAAGCCCGCCAGGAAATCCTACTTGAGGGAGCGTTTTCCTCCCATTTTGTCACACAGCTCTTAAGGTACATGGCGTTTCCTGGGGCACGTTTCCTACCCTCAGCTGGGTATTCTCTGCACCAGGATGCCAAGGTCACCAGAGATATGGTGAAGACACCATGCCTTGTGCTAAGGGACAGAGAGAAATCAGTCAACTCTGTGGGAGAGATGCCACCAACTTAAGTTGTAGTCTCCTCCTACAACAATGTTCGAAATCCTGTTCAGAGTGTGAGGGACCATCTTACTGGAACGATGGCTCAGGCTGGCTCCGTCTTCTCTGCGTGAGACTCCTGGGAAAATTAAGGGACGATTACAAGCAATTCCCTGGACCTTGGCTGCTCCTTTCTTGGAGGGTACCCCAAAATACGCTGCACCCTTGAAACACTTGTGTCAGTGTTTTGGGATGCACTAACACCTTCTAACTCTTGGATGAGATCTGGGTAGGTTTTTCAGAGGTGCCCGCTGCAATGCCCATGATAGGATCCGAGGTAATCAACAGCACCTGTGTTTTATTACGTGCCCTCTGACGGACGGGGAGAAATGGATGCAACGTCCCTTTCATTTCTGAGCAGCAGAATCCCATTCTTTCACTCCCATGCTCCTTGGATGCAAAGCAATTCCTCTTCCCGCCGTTAATTTCAGCGGGTCTCCATCCCTCTTTCCCGGCAATAACCGTGTCCATCGGGGCGATTATTCCCGTCGATGGGATCTCATCCGAGACTCTCGTACCCTAAGTACCTGTCCTCGGCCGTGATGGAAAACTGGCTCCTCGGCGGCGCAGATACGGAAACGCGATTTGTACTAAATCATACTACTGGGAGTCGTTCTGCCCTCTAAGTGGATGCAGGCGTTTTAAAATGCACGCAGGGTTTCTGAGACCTGACTTGCCAAGGGCACTTTTCCCCATAGACCGCTGAAGCGCTGAATAAATAAACCACGTTTCCCGGCGCGTGACCCAGCGTCTGTGTCGTCCTCCAGCGAGAGGGAGGGAATTAACACCCTTCAGAGAGGCTCACATCAGTATGCAGATGTGGGTCTGTCTTGAGCACACTCGCCCTGACAAACATTTACCCTGACACCTATTATATTTACCGACACATAGCTCTCCTTTTTCATTATAATAGAAATTTGTAGGCGACCAACGGGTGCGCTGTTGAATATTAAAGGATCAGAGCCTACGTGTGTGCCCGGTGACACTTTGCAGAGTGACTGGCTTCCGTTCTTATTTTCCCCAGGTTCCCACGACGTGGGGTCACTGGAGGAGAACCGACCTGCTCCCCTTTACGTATTAGGGTCCTAGAGTGAGGCCACTGGGCGTTTGTAGGAGGTGGGCAGTGCTTCACTTTTGAGAAGTGGACTTTTTTTTCCCTTACTCCTTTTTATTTAAATTAAAACAGTTTAAAGCTGAAAATAAAAGTGCTTTAAAACAGGCAGGAGGTCTTGCAATGAAGAGCTGCGGACTTCTGTCCCATATATCTCCAAGTTTTCTTCACCCTCATAGATGGTTTTCATTCTTCTGGAGATTTCTCTATTGGCAGAGAGTGTCTTTATAACCATGACTCAACTTGGACACTGTCGATTTTCTGTTTCTCACTTATCACCCTGTCATCTTTTCTCACATCATTTTCTCCAAAATTTGCCTCACTATTGGGATATGGTGATAGAATAAGAAATATATATTTGGCCTTCATTCCTGGTCACTGGCACAGACCTCCTCAAATGCTTGAAATATCCTTAACGATAGGAGTAAGAACATCTTATAATCTGTTGTTCACAAGTTCTTCCCCACCATACCTGAGTTTATGCTAATGAGGTGACACCTGGAGGACGAGGCTGGTTATCTGTAGAACCAACCGTGTGATTAGACAGTTGGAACTTTCAGCCCCACCCCTGATCTATGAGGAAGGCGGGGGGACTCCTGATCGAATTAATCACCAATGGCCAATGGTCTCATCAAAAGCAAGAAAGTGGGTTCTGTCAGGACACTGAACGAGCCTGGAAGTGGATTCTTCCCCACATCCTTCAAGAAGAGACCCACCTGGTTGGCACCTTGATTTTGACCTTATGGGGTCCTATACAGAGAAGCCAGCTGAGTCAACTTGGACTTCTGACCCAAAGAAACTGTAACATGATGAATATGTGTTGTTTTCTGCCCTAAGTTTGAGGTAATTTGTGCTTTGGCAACAATGGAAAAGGAATGTGAAGGATAAGCTTTAAAACCACAGGACAATTCAGTAGCAACAGGACAAGACATGGGGAAGATGAAGGTGAGGGGTGGGTCCTCCACACTGGATGCTGGGACCCTAAGGGATTTTGTCTCTCTGTTCTGTTCTCTGTCTCCCAGGAGACATGAGCTGCATGCACCACACATGTGGTCCTTTGGATGAAAGGCAGTGTTATTACCAAAAGAAGGAAGACACACAAGAAGACCGAATTGGTTATTTTGCTGTTTGGGGATGTGTGCATCTTGAGTGCAAATGGCCCCGATTCCAGGTAGAGACCTGGGCGGGGGGTGAGGGGGTGGGGGGTCTCATCATATGTAGTACACCAGGGCACGGTCTGCAGAGGCTGTGGTCAGAATCAGTGTAAAGGCTCCCCAGAGTGTTAAACACAGTTACCGTGTGACCCAGCAGCTCTACTCCCAGGTGTATACCTACGTAGGAGGATTGAAAACAGGTTGCTGAACAAGAAACTTGCACAGGTGTATCCACAGAGCATCATTCACTGTGAGGGTTAATTTTAATTGTATATGTCAGCTTCACAGGGCCACAGGGAGGAGGGGGCAGGTATTAGGCTAAACATTACCTCTGGGTGTGTCTGTGACGGTGTTTCTGGAAGAAATTCGCATTTGAATGGGTGGATTGAATAAAGTAGATTGTTCTCCCCAGGATTGGGTGGGCCTCATCTAATCAGTTGAAGGTCTGAATAGAAGAAAAAGGAAAAGGAAGGGAGAATTCATTCTCTCTCCTTCTCTCTCTCTCTCTCTCTCTCTCTCTCTTTCTCTATCTATCTATCTATCTCTATCTCTATCTCTCTGCCTGATTGATAAGCTAGGCCGTTGGTCTTCTGCCTTCAGACTTGGATTGGAACTTACACCACCAGCTCTCCTGGGTCTTCAGCTGGTAGATGGCAGATCATGAAATGTCTCAGCTTTCACAATTTCAGGGAACAATTCCTGTAATAAATCTCTTTATTTATGTGTGGGGGGGTATATAAAGAGATTTATTATATATAATACAATATATAATAATGTTTTATGTATATCTCTCTAAACTAAATCTTATATGGTTCAACCTTGAACAGCACAGTTGAAACTGTGTGGGTCCACTTATATGCAAATATTTTTCAATACTAAATACTACAAGCCACACTTTCCGAGGTTGGTTGCGTCCTTTCATGCAGAGGCAGAGGTCTGACTCTAAGTTACAGGTGGATTAACCCCCATGTTGTTCAAGAGTCAACTGTATTATATTACACTTACATATATAAAATCACCTGTCAGTGCTGTTTTTCTGGAGAACCCTGACTAATATATTCACAGTACCCAAAATGTGGAAACAACCCAAGTGTCCATGGGTGCAGGGATGGACGGACGGATGGATGGACACACAGAATGGGGTCCATCCACACAGTGGAATATTATGCAGCCATGAAAAGGAGTGAAGCTCTGACCCAGGCTACAACATGGACGGACCTTGAACACACGATGCTCAGTGAGAGAAGCAGACCCAGAAGGGCACACGGTGTGGGATGCCATTGATAGGAAACGTCCAGAACGTGCAAATCCACAGAGACAGAAAGTGGCTTCCTGGTGCCAGGGGCTGGGGGAGGGGGATGGGGGGTGACAGCTGATGGGGACGGGGTCTCCTTTTGGGGGTATGAGAATGTTCTGGAAGCAGACAGAGGTGGTGGATACACAGCATTGTGAATGTGCTAAATGTCCCCTGAATTGTGCACTTTAAAAGTGTGTGCTAGGTGCATTTTGCCTCAATAAAAATTAAAAACAGTAAGAATCCGTGTGAACACAGAGACCAGTATAAAAGAAATCTAAGACTAAACGCTCCCTTCTCCTCTCCCAGGGAAGCCGGGCATCCTTCCCGCCCAAACAGGGGCAACCCTCTCATTGCTGTTTCCTAGGCAAAGACTAGGGGTGATTGAGCAGGTGGGCCTCACCGAGCAACTTTGCTTTGATGAAGTGCCTTGAAAGCACACACCTCTCCCCTTCCACATGCGCGTGGCTGCAATTGTCAGTTCTTCTTCGGGTGAGTGGAGGAAAGTCTTGTACTGAGAATCAGCTTCACACTGAGAATCACAAAAGCCCTGTGAGACCAAAGAGTCCACAAGCCAGCCTCACGGGGCCCCTTATCTGTCCTGGGGCGACTCCGTCTTGGGCCCTCAGAGGTTGTAGATTTTTCCTGGGAGCCAAGATGGAAGGGGCGGTTTCGGGTGGGAGGTTTCCAGCTCTTTTGTCAGATGGGCGTTTCAGACAGGGTTTCCTATGAATGAAAGGAAGGCTTTCAAAGGTTTTCTCTCTCTGGAGAGAGAGAGAAAGCAGAGAGAGCTTTGCAACGAGCAGGGCGTCCAGTGGGCTTTGAAAAACTTCCTCAGCGGTTGGTCTCGTGCAAGCGAGGCATCAGGTCAGACGGGGCGTTTTTGGAGAGCAGAGATCAAATGCGGGGAAAGGTGAAGGTCTCGGCTGCCAGGATGGAGTCTCGTGCGGGGGGGGGGAGGAAATGTCAACCTACACCCTCCCGGTTTGATGGCTAGGGGCACCTTGAGCTGCTCGGTAGGTAGTAAATGTGCAGAAACTTCGGAGAAGGGGAGGGTCAGACAAGCTTTTCCTCTTGAAAGATGCACAGTCGATGCCACCGAACCAGCGAGTGGGAGCGTTCTTTAACACGAGTTCTGCGTTTAGGGGAGGGTCTCCCATCTGCTTTCTCGCTAGAAGGCAGCCTCAGAAGAGCGTGCTTATTTGCTGTCATCCAACCAGACCTCTCGGATTCCTAGGGATTCTGAGAAACAGGGTTTATTCCTGTGGAACCCTCGTGTGGTAGTAATTGCTGGACATGGACCCCTATTGGACGTTAATTATTGGCCCGAAAGCATCCCGGAGAGAATGGAATGCTCCGGATCTTTCTGGAAGCTGCAATCAGCTTTCTTCTTCTACTAGGTGGTACCCAAGGCAAAAAAAAAACAACGATCACTTGTGTGAGTATATCGTGCAAGCATTCAACTGCGCAAATGGGTAACTGGACTCCGGTTTCGTTTAAGGGTATGCATCCCGCTGGCCTGCGATTATTGCTGGGGGGCTTTGGGTTCACTCAGAGGTAGGCTGTTTGAGCTCATGTTAACGGCGTGGCCGCAGCTTACAGCAGGGGCAATGCTGGTTCATGACTCACTTTTGCCTTTTGCCTTGAACTTCTTCCCCGTCAACACGGAAGAGATTGGCTCTAGACCAAGCCCTAACGCCTGAACAGAGACAACCCCCACCCACAAGGGAGCCAGATGGACAGCTCTGGATTGGTCAGGGAAGTTCTTGGGGGAGGGACAGACGACAGGTACTGCTCCCTCAACACTCATTGCTGTGGTTCATCGGCTCACTCAACAAACACCTGTCGAATGCCTGCCAAGAACGTCTTTAAAAGAGAACAAATGGGTTAGTAACCAAAGAATAACTGGCATAGTCTCTTGACCTTTCCTTTCTCCTAGCCTCAAAGCTGGACCACTCAACTTAAGTCCTCGGTGGTATAACTCACCACACAAATAAATAGCAAGTGAATTAGGATGGCCACTACAAACAAACAGAAAATAATAAGTGTTGGGGAGGATATGGAGAAAATGGGATCCTTGTGCACTGCTGGTGGGTTGTAAAATATTGCAGCCACTGAGGAAAATAGGATAGATGTTCCTCAAAAAAAAAAATTAAACATCAGTCTATGATAGGATCCAGCAATGCCAACTCTGGGTATATATCCAGAAGAATTGAACACAGGGTCTTGAAAAGATATTTGGGCAGCCATGTTCATGGCAGCATTATTCCCAATAGCCAAGAGGTGGAAGCAACCCAAGTGTCCATGGATGGATGATGGATAAACAGAATATAGAATATTATTCAGCCTTAAAAAGGAAGGAAATTGTGACACAGGCTGTATTGTGTGTGAACCTTGAGGACATGGTGCTGAGTGAAATAAGAAAGTTACAAAAAGACAAATACTGTGTGATTCCACTCAGAGGAGGTCCCTAGAGGAGTCAAGTCCATAGAGACAGAAGGTAGATGGTGGGTCCAGGGGCTGGGGGAGGGGGAGGGGGAGCGAGTGTTTCACGGGGACAGAGTCTCAGTTTGGGAAGATGAACAAGTTCTGGAGACGGACGGTGGGGATGGTTACACACAGTGTGAATGTGCTTCATGCCACCGAGCTGCGCACTTAAAAATGGTTAAAATGGTAAATTTTATGAGGTTTTTTTTTTTTACCACAATTAAAGTTTTTTAAATGTCAAATGCAAGTCAAAGAGTGTGGGGAGATTGTCACCCCTGGCCACACCTGTGCACGGCTTGGACCAGCCCACTTCACGCTGAAAGGTCTCGCACTAAACCCACTTGTCTTTATTCCCCCTCTTCCTCCAAGTTACTTATTTTGGGTCATCTGGAAACGCACATTTTCCTCTCTATGAGAAGCTGGTACTTGACCTCCCCTGTCTCGGGCATTCTTTTTCTGTAGTGCAATAAAATGCTTGAGAACTTTATTCCCAATATTTTTACAAGCTGCCTTGGGATTTTATGAGAGACCCACATCCTTCCTGACACAACTCTCCCAGAAATGTCTTTCTGTTACAGAAATGCATCCTTGGCTTTGATTTTTTTTTTCATGTTAATTTATTTGATATTGAAAAGTGCTCCTCCAACTCAGGGTTCTTTCCAGTTTAATTTGAATGTTTCCTCAAGGCGTCATGGGAGACCCAGGGCTGCTCCAGGGGCACCAGGAATGCATGAAAGCCACAGCACCACGTGGGTAGTATGGGAAGGGAAATGGGTTGTCTGTTGCCAAACCCTCCAGATACACAAACCTCAGAGGAGCTGAGAAGTGGTGATGGGCATCTTGGTGCCCATGGAGAAAGCCCTTTGGGGAGCAGGAAAGATCGTTTTGAGCCAAAGAGTGTCTGTGGACCTGTGTTCTGCTCCAGTGAGAAGGTAGAGCTTTTAGGAGGGGACCATGAGGGGACCCATAGGGCTGGGAACTGTAGGTTGGGATGTATAAGGTCGTGACTCATAGTTTAAGCTCCATAGGCCTAGGACCATAGCGTGGGGATCTACACAGCTGGCATTCTAGGGCTGGAATCTTGAATCCATAAGAATGGAATTCCCAGGGCTTGGGCCCATAGGACTGAGATCCAATGAGAGTTGGAATCAATAGTGTTGGGATATATAGGGGTGGGGCCCATCGTGTTGGGGTCCATAGGGTCCATCATGTTGGGGTCCATAGGGTTGAGATGCACAGGGTTTGATTCATAAAGCTAGGACCCATGGGTTCAGGAGCTATAAGGCTGGAATCGTTAGCATTGCAACCCACACTGCTGGGGCCCATGGTACTGGGATCCATAAAGTCGGATCCGAAGAGCTGGAAGATTCTGTCAACACGTTTTGGAAGAGTTTTTCAGAGCTTCCTCCTGAAGAAAGTGATTGACCTCCTTCCTGAGTTCGACTTTATACGTTCTCCCCACACATGGCACATCCGTGTAGGACACCCTTCTTAATCACCAGTAACCTCACTGGTGACTATTTTTTAATACTGAAGGGAAGCAATTGTTGATTTCCTATTGCAATTATTTCATTAAATAAGGTAACTGCTGTGTAACAAGACCCTACAGGAATAGGACAAGGGACTGATAAGGTTTTTTGTTTGTTTGTTTTGTTTTTGTTTTTTGTTTTTGTTCTGGCTACACCTCGTGGCTTGTGGAATCTGAGTTCCCCGACCAGGGAATGAACCCAGGTCCCGGCAGTGAAAGCACTGACTCCTAACCACTGGACTGCAGGGGAATTTGTCTTTCTTTTTGTCTTCATATTGAAAGGATATCTCTAGTTACCCATCCAACAAATATTTATTCATTAGATGACCATCTGTGGATTTAATGCCTTGGATATTCCCAGGAGCAAATCAACAGCTCTCGCTAAGCTGACGTTGCAGCCGGGCTTACAGAAATGAAGAAGGAGATTGTATTGTACAGATATTTATTGATCGCCTTCTACGTACCAGGCATCATTTTGGGTCCTTGCATGTATCCGTGGACAAATCACCCCATCCTTGATGAGCTGACATTCTAGCCAGTGTAACAGAAATGAGAACAGAGACTATACTTTCCGTTAGAAATGTGGTCTACGGAGAAATAAAGGAAGGAGGGGACAGATCAAGAGTGTTAGGTGACTTCCCTGGCAGTCCAGTGGTTAAGACTCCGCACTTCCACTGCAGAGGGCACGGGTTCAATCCCTGGTCAGGGAACTAAGATCCCACATGCCACAGGGCACGGCCAAAAGAAAAAAGGAGAGAGTTGAAGCAGAAAGTCAGTGAGGGCTTCCAGACAGGTTTCATGGTGAAGGTGCTATTTGAGCAAAGACTTAAAGAGGGGAAAGAGTGCGCCACAAATCAAGGGTGACATTGCACCTGGTAGAGGGCACAGCCCGTGCAAAGATCCCAAGGCAGACATGAGCCTGGGATGTCCTCAAGTCAGCAAGGAAGGTGGCCCAGCTGGGGCTGGGTGGGTGAGGAGAAGAGGGCGGGACATGTGGTCAGACCTCTGTCCCGAAAGAGCCTTTGGAGGGAGCAGCTGTCCCCCAAGTACGTGTCTGACATCCTCATCTTCCCATCTCATCCCACTGTGCCCATCCACTGAGGCCCAGGACCAGCTGTGCCCTATGTCCAGAACCTCAGGGTTGCAGACTGAGTTGTCCAGTACGGAGGGTTGAGCACACTATTCCCTGGGGCCAAGGTGGAGGGGCTCCATGTGCAGAACCAAGCCCTCAGGTAAGATGGGGTCTTAGACCTGCCGAGTTGGCCCCTTTCTACCCTGTTTCTAGGCCCTGAGGAGGGAGGAGGCTGGAATAGGAGGAAAGACATTGCTCAGAATCCCGCCAGCAGCAAGGGCCATGAATGCACACACCTGGTAAATTGTGCACCACGGTCTATTTTTTCCCTTGGCTCTTAATAAAGCCCCTAATAAACTTTCTTCGGTGGGTCAAGCCTCCTCCTGCTGCAGAGATGTAAGGAAAGGATCCCCATAGCTGGAGCGATAAAAGGGAGTCATGCTCTATGAGGACGTGGGGGAAGAGGCAACAAGAAGACCCTTCCCTTCTCCAAGGACAAGGTCCAAGCAGGGAACAGGGCCAGGGTCTAGAGACTGGTCTCACCCTCCCCACCCTGTGAAGCTGGATCCCCAAGAGCATGCAGAGACACCCAGTAGGTTTTGTTCAAGAAGATGTAGTTTCCCCCACAGCCTAGCTCTTGTGCCCTCTGGGGTGTCTTGCTCTTCTTTGGTTTATGTGTTTATGTTGTCTAACCCCTGACCTGAAATGGGAGCTCCTAGAGACCAGAGTCTGGAATCTTGTCTCTGTGCCTGGAGTATGCTTGATACCCAGAAGGTGCCCAATAAATGTGCTGGATAGGTGGATAGATGGGTGATAAATGGATAGATGGATGGATGGATGGATGATGGATGAGTGAGTACTGGGTGGATGGGTGGATGGATGGATGGATGGATAAGTGGGTAGATGGATGGGTGGATGGATGGATGGAAGGATGGATGGATAAGTGGGTAGATGGATGGGTAGATGGGTGGATGAGTGTGTAGGTAGATGGGTGAATAGATGAACCTGTTCCTTGCCTTCTCCAGCTACTAGAAGCTGCCCACGTTTCTTGGCCTGTGGCCCCTTCCTCCAGCTTCAAAGCAAGCAGCATAACGTCTTCTTTCTCCAACTCCAACCTCTGCTTCTCTCATCACCTCTTTTCTGACTGATTCTCTCCTCTTCTCTTCTAAGGACTCTTGTGATTGCATTTAGGTTTCATCCAGCTGATCCAGGGCCATCTCCCCATCTCAAGATCTTTAAATTCATCCCATCTACAAAGTCTCTTTTGCCATGTAAGGTAACATATGACAAGTTCTGGGGATTAGGATCTGTGGACATCTTTGGGGGCAGTTATTATACTTTCCACAGGGAAAGTTCTTTTAATACAAATTTCTAAATGTAACATCCAAGGGGGTGTGGTGATTAGAGAGAACAATGGAGAAGTCCCGGCCATAGCCAACTGGGCTCTATCTCAGTGATACGGACTGGGTGTTTGTGTTCCCCAAAATCCGTATGTGGAAGCCCTAAACCCCAATGCTATTAGGAGATGGGCTTTTGGGAGGTGCGTAGGATTAGATGAGGTCATGAAGGTGGGGCCCCCATGATGGGATTAATGTCCTTATAAGAGGAGGGAGAGACACCAGACTCTTTCTCCACCATGTGAGGGCATAACGAGAAGGTGACCGTCTACAAGCCAGGAAGAGAGCCTCGCCGGGAAGTAAATCTGCCCACGCCGTGATCTCAGACTCCCAGCCTCCAGGACTGTGAGAGATGAATGTCTGTTGTTTAAGCTCCCCAGTTAAGGGTGTTTGGTTCATGGCAGCCCCAATGGAGTAAGAGACTCAGTTAGTGAAAGAAAATTAGCCGACAGGAATTCCCTGGCGGTCCAGTGGTTAAGACTCTGTGCTTCCAATGCAAGGGGCACGGGTTCGATCCCTGGTTGGGGAGCTAAGATCCCACATGCCACACAGGGCAGCCAAGAACATTTTTTTTAAAAAGTTAGCTGACATTCCTCCCAGTGTGGTGCCTGGCATGGAGGTGGGATTGCACCAATTCCATCCCCAATATTATCAGTCTTGACCTATTTCTGTGTCTGGAGGAAAATTGCCTAAATGCTTTCAAATTATGGAAGGCAGAGAGGAAGGGTGTGTGGGTCACGGGACAGCATCAGTTTCCTAAGAGTCTTCTGTTTATTGATTAGGACATTCATTCATTCATTGACTTCAGTCTTTCCTTGATTAGGACGATTAACCTTCGCCACTGGGAACATCGACCATTGCTTCAATAACACTCCCTCTAAACCTTCCAGATGATTGCTTTGGGTGGCTTCTCTTGGTTTTCTCGTCGGTGAGTTTCCTCTTCGCTTTGGGTTTCCACGAAAGCAGAAGACTTAACGTGGCAATTACTTGGACCAGCAGGCAATGAGGCCGAGGCGGCGTCCCTGGAGGAATTGGGGGGAGCGAGGGGGGCTCCCGTGTCTGTCAGGGGCTTGATGAAGACAGCTTCTCCCCTGCCATTCTGGGTTAACGAGGCAGAAAGCATGGCGTGACAACGGCGTGCTCCCCGACAGGAGGCCAGAGATTTCCTGTCTCTGAAAAGTCAAGACAAAATAAATTGACCTCCGCATGGAAACGTTTCCAGGGGGTGCTCAGCCCACATTTTCAACCAGAAGGTTTTTTTTTTTTTCTGAGATGCCGGAGCCACGGAAGATAAGGGCTTCCATAGACATCCACACACCTGGCTCCTCATTACCAAAGTCGTTGTCATGTCCTGCGCAAAAGATCGAGGACGCGGCACAAGGGGTCTCAGGCAGGCGGACACGGGGCCACCTCCCTGTCTGGGGTGGGGACAGACACCTCCGTCTTCATGTATGCTGGCTCTGCTGGGCTGGGGATGGGGGTTCCCCAGAGTCCGATGCCTTTCCCCCAACATGCCCAGGGAGATGGATGCAGGAGACCTCTCGTGGGCAGGTGGAGTTCGTCCACGGTGGCGCCAGGCGAAGGAGGCTCCGAGGAGAGGTTTACTGGCATCGTTTTGTTTCCCCCCTCGGAGACTCAGGGTGCACGTGGCTTCCGAGCGGACCTGACGTGCGGAAATGCCAGCTCGTCAGCTTCATCAGGCGCCAGCAACCGGAGTCGAAGGTGCTTTTTTGAATGCTACCCCAGAGTCAATTAAAATACAGTAGGCTGACATCTGCAGAATGCACGATGATCAAAGGGGAAAATGCCCACACAGATTCTGACATAAAAACACTGTGTTTGGCGGCAGACTGACACAGTGTAACAGGTCAGATAATTATGAGGAAATCTATGATATATCTGTTGCAATTGCTTCTCTTGTTTCCATTATCAGAGCCATCAAACACACCAGCGGGCTCACTTCTGCCGGATCCGAAAGCCGGTGACACCCTCGCGATGCTGATACAGATGGCATCTCCTGAGCGACTGAATTAATTTGACAGTAAATAGATGATCGCAGTTACCAGCTTGTTTAAATATATATTTTTTAATTGCAGCAGGACGGGGGTGTTTTGCACTTCTGGGAATAGCTAGGAAAGCATCAGGGGTCTCAGCAATGCGCGCCCTCCTCTCCCTCCGCGGCCCGCACCGTGCACGCACACACGCCCGCCCACACATCATCGTTGCACGTGCACGCTGACAGGCTACTGTTGTTCTATCGTTTGCATGGTAATTACTCCGCAGGCGCACATTTTTTTTTTCCCCTCTCTTCCTCCAACCCCAAAACCCCAAGCTGAACACGTGCGTTAATTACGATGATTAAGGAATCCTCCCGACTTTGGCCTTGATGTGTTGATTAAATTAATGAAGGATGTGACAGATGAATCCTCGTGCTTAAGGTACAGCTGGGAGAAAGCCATGGGTGTGTTTCAGACGGCTGGGTATTTTCTGCCAGGCTCACATCGTAATTGGCTTAATGGATTTTCCGTTATGTACCCTGGCTCTTCCCCCTTCCCCAACCCCCAGCTCTCGAAAGCAAACTAATTACAGCTTTTTACATTAAATCCTAATAGATTTCAATTTATCTCCTCTAAATCATCACAATAATTACAGTAATAAATTAGACACATGGATGCCATTCATCAAAACAGCTTGGGTTTGTCATCACAGCAGCACGTTACGACGCATGCTGACTAAATGTGTGGTAATAACCGGGGGGATGTGTTTGGTGGGGATGCACCTGTGTGTGTGTGTGTGTGTGTCAGTCGTGTGTGTTTAAGTGAATCTGTGATGCATTCTGAAAATCTGCAGCTACTTCCCACACAGAAGTGGGTTCACATCAAAGGTAGGAATATTTAGAAATATGATTTTGTACAGTCCCAAGTCTCCTTTTTTTTTTTTTTTTTTTTGTTCCTGCCTTTTCCCCAAATGCGTCTTGCCCACACAAATACGCATCACAAATGTCCTCTTTGCTGAGTGAAGGAAACATCGCATTCCATTTATATTACCAGCACCTCTATTCCATTTTAATGGGCTCCCATTATTCTAGCAGAGGAGGAATGTGGTTGCCCTCAGCTCCCTTTAATCAAGACAGCTGTCCCCTCAACTCCCGGATCCCGAGGTCCCGCGGATATCGAGGCCAGGACATACTTCAATGGCCTGGACAGCCACCCCGGCTTTATTTGTCACTCCGTGCCGAAGCAGAATGTCATGTGTGGGCTGCCTATGAAGTTCATGGCCGATTCTGATATAAACTGTAACAGGATAGATGGTCCCAGAGTTTCAGAGATTTAGACAGGAGAGGTTTTTTTTTTTTTTTGAAGGGTAACTAGACCAAACTCTCAGACGTGCTTTCCAAACTCTGGAGGTGATGGCTCACAGGCAGTCGCAGCATTTCAAAGCTTATCTGTGCAAAAAAATAGCAGAAAATTGAAATACAATGCAACGCTCGGGTATGATTTAAATCCAGCTTCTTTCCAAGTGCGCGAGTGTCTGTCTTCCTTAGGTCCTTAGAATGGCAGCATGTCCTTTGAAATCATATTTTTTTAAATTTCTTTTTTCTTTTGCTTCTTGGGCTTATAAGAATTTCAAAGCAATTACTTTTATGGAGCTGCACGCAGCTATGGACAGCAATGATCGTAACTGCCCTTGTTCTTTAAGAAAACTTTCCTTAAAATGCAAACAACCCACATTTACTCTCATTATTTAGTGACAAGGTACACAAATTGTTTCTCTAAAAGGTAAGACAGTAAATATTTTAGGATTTCTGGACCCTACTACCAAACTCTGCCATTTTAGCACAAAAGCCACCACAGACAGTACATAAAGGAATGAACACACCTGTGTTTCAATGAAACTTTATTAACAAAAACAAGTAGGGGGCCGGATCTGGCCCTCGGACCCTAGTTTGCTGATTTTAATGACTCAAATGGCTTGAACACAGTAATTAATCTTCCTGCCGATTTGGGGGGACATTCGGTTGCTTCAAATTCCATCCCAAATTTATTTTTAGAGGCCCCCAGATCAGCTAAGATGGGATGCAGGGCTCCTGTTTGTTTATTCAGTGATGAGCAAGCATTCTAATGAATACTCAGGTGTGATCTAACCCAGGCATTCTTCCTCAGCATCCTTCTCAACCCAGCAGACCCAGGAAGGTTCTGTCCATGGATCGGAATGAGACGCAAGACACAACTTCCCTGCTGTCTTGACTTGGACTGAACCTTGAAGATTTCACTCCCACATCTGCCAATATTTATTTTTCTTTCTGGAAGGATATTATGTGAACCACGAACCACTCTTTGAAATGCATGTTCCCTCTAAACGTCGCAAACACAGAGACACTTTCAACCAGCCCTACATCGGCGACCCGTGGTTCCACCCAATGTGTGTCTTTAGTGCTGGAATGTGGTGTCATGACTTCACGCACATCACCTGGAGATTTTTACCAGAAACGCCTCATTCTGAGACTATAAATGAGGACGGTTAGCGGGTCTCTGATTTCAGATGCTGCTTTGTGGCCTTATCAATGAACAAGAAATTTGGGGGGTGGTTGTGTGTGATTTGATGACGTGGGGCTTGTAGAGGGGGAAAGCCCACCAAGAAAAAAATATGTTTTCTTGACCAGAGAGTTTGTAGTTGTGTGTAGATGAGGACAGAGACGTAGCAGAGAGAGAAACAGAGACAGAGAGAGACAGAGACAGAGAGAGAGACTGCACCCAGGACGGCGCCACTTAACCCCTAGGAGCTGAGTACAGGGTATGGAACAAGGGAAATTCTGTGGGCAGAGTGCCTGGCAAACAGTAAGTGATAACTAGATGCACGTGTGAACATAGGAGCTGACAGATCTGCGACACCCTGTCAAGAACGCACAGAACCTTCTCGTAAAGAATCGTGAGGGCAGCACACATCTGTCCCTTGTCTTTGGCAAAGGAAGGCACAAAACGGTTCAAACACACAGGATGTGCAACTAAAGTCCCCTTTGCTCAGAGATTCGATGCTCTATGTCCTAAAACACTCTGTGAACTCTGAACTCCAATGCCCAGAAACGCTGTAACTGTTGTCGTGCATGGTTGTCAGGCCCTGCACTTGTAAAGACGTGTCCCCAGAATGGCGGGCCCCCTCCTCCCGGAAGCCCTCTTGGCTTTGGCAGGAGACAATCAACTTTGCTTCCAGGGCTGTACTGGTGCAGGTTTCTCCTCTCTGTAGTGTGAGGACGGGAATGAGCCCTTCCTCCTCTGACCTTCTTTCCCCTCCCCCTCTCTCCTTCCCCCTCCCCCCTCCTTCCCCCTCCTCCCCTTCCTTCCCCTCCTCCACACACACATCCATAAGACCGCAGTCACAAATAGGTGGTGGGGCGCTGGAGAAAGAAGACATGCCGTGTGCTGGTGACTCCCAGTCTGGGGCTGATGTACTCTGATTGGTTGATGGATGGATTGATAGATGGATTGATTGATTCCATCTGTCATCCGCAATCTCAGGAAGACCGAACTGCAGGTCACGCCAACGTGAAAAGAGGAACTGAGTGGGTGTCTTCACGGCCTCTCCTTTTATGAGGGGAGGCCTGGGGGCATGGGAAAGTCCCCAACACCCCAAGTTGAGAGGGGAGCCTTTGGTGGACACCCCACCAGGCCCAGAGTCTAGACAGCCAACACACTTCTTTGCACGGAGACAATGCCGGCAGCCATCAGGATGCAAGGCTCAGGTGCCCCCCGGGAGGAAAACTGGGGCTGGTCTGAGGGTAAGGGGCTCCCTCTTCTCTGTTATGAGGGCGTCTGGGCTCTCCGGACCTCGTGCAGCCTCCAATGTCTGGGGTGATGTGTACAAGTAGCCCACCACTGTCAGGTGAGAGGTACAGGAGCCTTTGGGAGTTCCCTGTGGCCCTCATAACAGATTAACACAAACCGGGAAGCTTTCAACAAAAGGCATCCATCCTCCCCCAGAGCTGGGGACCTGACGTCTGAGGTCCAGGTGTCCCAGGGCCACGCTCCCTCCAGAGGCTCCAGGGGAGGGTCCTTCCCGCCTCTTCCAGCTTCTGGGGGCTCCAGGCGTCCCTGAGCTTGTGGCCGCATCCCTCCCGTCTCTGCCTCTGTCTTCCCGGGGCTTCTCTGTGTCTGTGTCTCTCCTCTTCTGTGTCTAACAAGGACCCTGTCACTGGATGTAGGGCCACCCTCATCCAGGAGGACCTCATCTCAGACCCTTCACTTCATCACATCTGCAAAGACCTCATTTCCATATAAATCCCATTCACAAGTATTGGGACCTGAACATCACTTTTGGGGGCCCCATTGGAGGCATGTGGTAGAAAGAGGGAAGAACAAAAAGATAAGCAAAAAGGACAGGTGTAGAAATATTGAGTCGTTATCTCTGATGAGTCAGAATAAAATGACTCCTTTGATTTATTGTCCTCTTTAGTCAGTTTTCTCAATATTCCCAAGGAGCAAACTCACCATTGCGACCATCCAGAGGCGCAAGCAAAACAAAGCCGTCGCTTTTAACAGGAATGGCGTGCAAAGAAACAGGGTCTTGGGAATCCTATAAAAGGCAACCGTACACATGAAGAAGCTCTCAAGACTGAAAACTGGGGAAAATGGAATTCTCCAGCATGTCTTTGGGGCACGGGGCTGGTGCTGGTGGAGAACTCCAGACACAGACCTGCTGGGGTCAAGGTTTTCCTACTGCCTCGGGGCGTGTCCAGGGCGCAAGGGACCTTCCTGGGGCCGCATCCCTGTGATGCTTGGCAGAAGGACAAGCAGATTCTCAGAACTGCACTTGGGGGGTGAGGGAGGGCCCCCCAGCGCCATGGACCATTCAACTCATCTGCTCCATGTAGAAGAGGAAAAACTGGACCCTTGAGGGGAGGGGGTGCTGGAGGGAAGCCCCAGCGTTCACGCAAACCCCCTAGAAATTCACCAGAAGGATGACAGTCACGAGGGGGAGGCAGCTGGTACCCACGGCATCTGGGCCGAGTCGCCCCGAGGGTCCCGGGCTGGCGGCTCCTTCGCCCGGGTCCTCGACCCATCTCCGCTGGAACGGTGAAACTGAAGGTCCTCCCGGAGCGGCCCGTGTGTCCACTCACGTTGCATCGCGGGCCAGGGAACAAAGGGGCTGTCCACGTCTCCTGAAGGGAGCCAACGGCCGGGTAGAGCCGGGAGGACCAGGGGGAGACAGTTTGCCTGGCCCCTGCTGGGGATGCAGCGGCCCCTGCGTCGGGGGTGAGCGAGCCTGTCTGCCGGTTCCGCCGTAGCTGCTTTCCGTGCAGGGCCTCCTCGCCTGGCCAGCGCACTCGGGCACAGCGATGCGGCCAGCAGGTGCTCTGCTCTGCCCGCCAAGGTGGGGAGGTGGCCAGAGCAGCTGTGAGGGTTGTGATGGGCCCTGGGGAGGGGGCGGGGATGTGGGAGGGGGGGGTCATGGGGGGGGTGAGAGGGGAGGAGGTGGGGAGGAGATGCCGGCACGGAGACCAAGCTGTTGTTTGGAAGAAGCCAATGAGACCAAATACAGGTGCGGACTGTAGATGTCGGACTGGAAACCGCATTGCCAGCTCTGGTCTCTCACATGGAGCCGGACGGCTATGAGGCCATTTGAACTGTCTGCTCTCTGAGAAAGAGACAGAAAGAGAGAGGCAGGGAGAGGTGTGTATCGCATTTTCTATGTACATATGCATACACACCCACACATATAGAGACATATATATACGCACACGAAATACCTTACAGATGACATACATGTGTACACAAAATACCATATGTAGAGTATATATACTATATATATTAGTATATTGTGCATATATGTACATATATGTATGTAACATTTATTTGTGTCTACATAAATATATATTTTAATAAGCATATATATATATATATATATATATATACCATATATATTCTATGTGTGTGTATGGAATGGGAGAGAATGCGGCATATGTGCTCTATATGCATACATATTTGTCTGTGTGTGTCTAGGCAGTGCTTCGTATGTTGTATCTATATGGATATATGTAGAGTACGTATTTGTATGTGCATGTTTATAGACAGAGAAAGGGAGATATAGATACATGGGTTATATGTGTATGTAGAGGGTGTTATATATGGATACATGTCACATGTATATGTATATGTTGCACATATGTAACATGCATTTATGTGTGTAAGAGTTATGGACATCTATAGTATATGCATATCTGTGTAAAAGATATTTTATGAATATGTTGTATGTACATATATAACACACATGTGTATTTGGATGTTGGTACATACAGGAAATTTATATATACAACATATACTTTATATATTATGTATTATATACGCACATATATGTATTGTGTATTTTATGTATGTATATAATACATGAACTTACATACACACATATCATATACACACGTATCTATGTATGTGTGTCTGTACCTCTATTTGTATATAAACATATCCATAGCTGTATGTGTATGTACATGTACAGCTATGTCAATAAATGCATACACTCTTGGGTACTCATATAGGTACATGGAGTGGAGTGTATTTGCTATAGATACATGATGCACATTTTAACGTATGGGCTGTGTAGAGAGGGACAGGGAGAGAGGGGGGAGAAGCTCTTCAGACGCGGGCGCCACCCCCCGCAAGCAACATGATTATTTCGCAGCATTTGTTTCTGTCCAGATCCCAGCGCCAACATCTCCCCAGCTGGCGTTTCCCCCAAGCAGCCCTCGGCCCAGGTTTGTAGCAGGTGATCGCAGGTCCTTACGAGAGGACCACGGGGCCCTGCAGTCGAGAGGAGAGCTCTCCCCTCGGGCTTCGCTCCCTATCATGCACGTGCGCGTGACGTTTGGGGACAGAGGGCCCCTGGGATCCCCGCGCCTCTGCCCGAGGTCTTTGCAGGGAGAAGACGGCCGCCCGGGTGGGAGGCCTGGCTCTAGTACAAGATGCCGCGGGGTCAGCCGCAGGGAACCCGCCCCCAGCTCCACGGGGCGCGGCACACGGCGTCCGCTGGGCCGGGCTGCGCTCAGGTCTCCCGGCGGCGGATGCTTGACCGCCAGGCGGACGGTCAGAGGTCACGGGGATGGCTGCGCACGGCTGGACGTGAGGGACAGGAGCAGCCGACTGCGTGGTCAGCTGAGCGCCCAGCAGCGGGGAGACCCCAGGGACACCCAGGCCACTGCCCCTGCCGGCCCCTGAGCGGACAGAGGCTCCTTCCCTGCGATAAAGGCCACGCGCTCCCGTGAGCCCATAAACGCCCCAGGGACGTGGCCCAGGAGGTACCAGATTTGGTGGACTTTACAAAATGCTTGTCGCACAGACCCAGGACAGGGCAGTTGAAATAAAGTTGAAGAGTTTAGGAAACCGCCGGATCAGTGCTTCTCTAACATACCCATGTGCACGCGTGAATGCCCTGGGGGTCTTGCTAAAATGCAGGTTCTGGTGCCGTTGGTCTGGATGGGGTCCACGGTCAGCATTGCTTGAAGGCTCCCCCGCCCCGGGGATGTCAGGGCCGCTGCTGCAGGACCACGGCGGGAAGGAGCTGACCGCTGGACGCAGAGTGACCGCCCAGTGGTAGCCAAGGAGCTTCTAGAACCCTCCTGGCTTCCTCGGTTCTCTGCAAACCTGCCCGCTGGATCATCTCCGCATTGTCTTGTTGCTTTTGTCCGCCAATTATGTTCGGCCAGTAGGCTGGCTTTACCCTCGATTACACCCCACTCATTCCCCTCCGTCGTCAAGGTCTTTGTACCAATCAGGTTATTACCAAGGGAGCTACGAGGTGCCAGGGCACCCTGCAAGGGACAGAGGACTGGGAGTGCCATCTATGTCCTTCTGACCCCAAACTCCCCAAGACCACAGCCCTTCCATCTGCCCCCTGCAGTGTCCTGTGCTGGCCTTCCAGAAAAGAGACCAGACCACGGAGTGGAGGCACAGTGAGGCTTCGTGTTCCGAGCTGCACTCGGCTCTGTAAGTGCTTGGCGGTCAGCACCCAGCCGACACGAGGCGATAGGAAACACAGTTCAAAAGGAAGGGAGGAAGGAGAGGTGTCTTCATCCTTAGGCAAATCGTTCCAACAGTCACTGGTGGACATTCATTACATACACACAGAGGGTGCTTTCCGGAGAAAAGCCCGTTGAAAACTTGACTAATAGTTTTCTGTGCAGTATGGGTTTGTTTTTTTTTTCTTTTATCCGAATCAAATTTTAGCACTGTATAGTCATGGCAGCATCATATAAAGGTCCAATCAGTGTCTGCCTTTGACATTAGACTCCTGTGGTCAGACATTCCAAGTCTGACACAGAAGAACAGTGAACCTCAAAAAGGCAGGGACTGTACCAGTTTACTGGTCTGTAACTGACATGTACATTGACCACGCATTTGAATGACAGGTATAATTAAAAGGACTTACGGGACCGATCTGAATACAAAAGTTCCAAGCATACTGAAAAACAAACAAACCAAAAAAAAAAAAAAAAATCAGTTCTGAGTGAAAACAAGGTAGATAATTTACTCTGACCCTGCTATTGTCAACTGTGAACTGCAGTAACTGGCCCAAAGCTGCAGGTCAGGGATGTGTGATGCCCACCTGAGCCAGGTGTGGATGGAGCAGGGTCCGCGGTCCATGATGCATGCCTGGCCCGGATGTGGATGCAGCAGGGCCTGTCGTCACAGGGCTCACCTGGGCCAGGTGAGTTCAACATTGACCATTGACTCATGAACATGCACGAGGAGGACACAGCGTTTAAATCGAGCCCAGAGAATCGTTTCATACACGCACGCCAGCAAAACAGCCTCAGATCAGAAATGAGAACCGAATAAAACTAAATGTGCCCCTCCAGTTAACTGCTTTAACCTGCTAATTGCATGAACCCAAATTAGTTGGCTATAAAAAATAACAATAGCCCGTTTCGCCTTGTAGGAGCTAAATTACTTGTTTCTCCCCACAAACCATATCCGTGGATTTATACCCATTAATTTTTTTTCTATTTTTATATACTGGAAGGTCCTAGAAATGAGGGTTAAGAAACAAACCTCCAGGGTTTAGGTCTGGCTTAAAATTAAGTGAATTCTGTTCATTATCAGCAGTTTTTCCCCAATTACAAAGGTGTAATTGCATCTCAGCATTTAGCACTAACTTCCGCCTTCTGTGTAGGTTCATCTGTGTCTGCTGGGGACAAGTGGGCCGGGCAGAAAGGCGGGAGCAGGAGATGGTGACTCATGTGAGTGACAGCAGCCAGTGGGCGAGGCAGCCTGGGCACAGGGACACATAGATGAGACGTAGATGTGGATGTAGATGCACATAGATGATAGGGGCGTGGGTATCCGTACAGGTGTACATAGATAACATAGCGATAAGAATATATAGATATAGACATGATAGAGAGAGAGAGATACAGCTGTAGATATAGAGATGATTAGAGACAGTGATAAAGGTATAGATTATGTATAGATATATCATGTGGATATAGATGCACATAGATGATGGGGTGTGGGTATCTGTACAGGTGTACATAGATAACATAGCGATAAGAATATATAGATATAGACATGATAGAGAGAGAGAGATACAGCTGTAGATATAGAGATGATTAGAGACAGTGATAAAGGTATAGATTATGTATAGATATATCATGTGGATATAGATGCACATAGATGATAGGGGTGTGGGTATCCGTACAGGTGTACATAGATAACATAGCGATAAGAATATATAGATATAGACATGATAGAGAGAGAGAGATACAGCTGTAGATATAGAGATGATTAGAGACAGTGATAAAGGTATAGATTATGTATAGATATATCATGTGGATATAGATGCACATAGATGATAGGGGTGTGGGTATCTGTACAGGTGTACATAGATAACATAGCGATAAGAATATATAGATATAGACATGATAGAGAGAGATACAGCTGTAGATATAGAGATGATTAGAGACAGTGACAAAGGTACAGATTATGTATAGATATATGATGTGGGTATAGATGTATAGATACATGATACAGGTATAGATTACACGATACAGTCGATTCTCTGTATCAACGGATACGGAGGGCCGGCTGCACCACACCATTTTCTATAAGGAACTTGAGCACCTGTGGATTTTGTGGGAGTCCTGGAACCAATCCCCTGTGGAAACAGAGGGACAACTGTATATACATATAGATACAGATGCCGATAGAGAGGTACATACAGACGTAGATGTAGATATAAATACACGTATAGATATATAGTTGATATAGATATAAATATATACAAGTAGGTATAGATGTAGGCATAGATATGATATAGATCTACACATATAAATATATAGAAGCTATAAATATAGGTACAAATATATAGATACAGATGGTATAGATATAGATGTAGATAGGATATAGATATGTAGATGATATAGATGTAGCTACGACACAGATATAGAGATATAAATGTATAGATGATATCGGTACAGATATACAGACACAGATGATAGTCACAGAGCAGTATAGACAATGGGGCTTGCACGTGGATTAGACAAGGGATTCCCGCACAGCTATAAGAAAGGGCAGACGCCCCAGAGAACAAGGATAAAGCACAAACGGCCCCTACCCACAGGAGGACGTCGGAGCGGCCAATGAGCTCAGGAAAACGTATTCAACACCGTGTGTTCTCAGGGACGCGGGGACGGAGACCCCAGTGAGATTCCAGAGCCTGCCTTAGCGAGACGCTAAGTGAGGACCACGCCCTGCCCTGTTGCTGTTTATCTCTTAGTGCACTTAGACGAGCGCATGGGCGCTACCTCCTAACAGGCCACTGCTGTGGAAACCACAGGCCACCGGACGACACCATGAGCGTGCTGCGGGCCGGGAGGGGTCCGCCCACCGGCACAGCACGTGGGGAGGCCCAAGGGCCCTCCAGACACACCATCACAATTAGCCTCGAAACCGCATTTGTTTGCTGGGGCTGCCATAACTAATTACCAAACCAGGCGGCATAAAACCACAGACCTCCATCCTCCCCCATCCCGGGGACCAGACGTCTGAGGTCAAGGTGTCCCAGGGCCGTGCTCCCTCCAGGGCCTGCAGGGGAAGGTCCTTCCCGCCTCTTCCAGCTTCTGGGGGCTTCATCTGCTCCCACGGTGTTCTCCCTGTGTGTGTGTCTGAGCCCACATTTCACGTTTTTACGGGGCAGGCAGGACACCAGCCATACTGCCTTAGGCTCCACCCTCCTCCGGGATGACCTCATCTTAACTAATTACGTCTGCACCGACCCTATTCCCAAATACAGATACATTCTGAGGTCCTGGGGGTTAAGACTTCAACCCGTGAATGTGGGGAGGGGTGGACACAGTTCAGCCCATCCCAGATCCTTTGCCTGGAGCCCCAGGATGGAGCGCAGATAAACAAAAAGCAGGTGGTCTCCCACGGGGGAGCAAGGAGCCTCCCTGCCCCATCCAAGAAGAAGGGGGCTCCTGGGACCCCATCCGCGCCAAGACTCCCCAAGACTCCCCCCTGGCCTGCAATGCTGTGATTCCACGAGACAGACAACTGTTTACAGTCGGATGCCCTTTGAGAAGCTATTTCCGTTCTGCTATTGCTTAGGGCATGTTTCCAGAAAAAGGAACTTAAGGCCATCGTGGTCATCTACGTGTGTGGACCCTGGGGAGGCACGGCCATTCCAGCCACAGAGCTCTACGTGCATGGACCGGTTTTAGAGAGACCCCCGGGTTGCCTGCATTAATATCCCGCTCCTCTTGCCTGTTCCGTAAACACAGGGACGGCCGCAGCACAAATTAAGGCGTCAGTAAATTCTGCTTCTACGATTTGTTGAATAAACAGGGTTGAAGCTCTTGCATAAATGAATCAACACGAGCTCTCAGAACCGCAGCTGAAGCCGCCCCGTTAGTGTCGATCTGCAGAAGCGGGTAAGCCGCGGAAGACCCAGCCAGAGTCGGAGAACGCGGGAACGGAGGAAGAAACAGTGCGCACACCACCCCGCTGCGTGTTCTTCCTGTTTGCGAGCATGCTTTGGCTTTTAAAGTCGCTGTCACACCGTGGGTTGGGCCACTCGGATTCATTTTGAGCTGGGGTGGCCCAGCATGACTTCAGGGGGGGAGGGCTGAGCAAGCTGGTGACAAAGAGTTCCTCCTCGGTTTAGAAGCACATGATCCCTTCCGACCATGACCTGCAGCCTCCTTGCACCGGGGCCATCGGCTGAGCGCCAGCCGTGTTCTCGGTGGCGCTGAGAGCAGAGCAAGCACCTCCCCATTTCACCTTCATTCTGGCCCCACGAGGTAGGGGGTGCCACCTCGTTTTCACAGATCAGGGCACCCAGGGCTGTGGGTGCTGCACGGAAGCTTGTCAGGATTGGGAGGCTGGCGGCTGACAAGAGTGGAACCAGGTTTGGCTGATGCCAGGGGGCATCTGGTAGCTGCTGGCTTCGCGAGAGTGGCTGGGGAGGTCACAGGGCGTACCTGGGTTATCCACGCACTACAGGGAAACAGAGGGCCACCAACCTGCCCGGAGTGAGGGGGGCAGCGCAAGGGACACCACCCTGTGGGCAGAGACACCTTTGTCCTTAGAGGCGGCTTCCTTTTCAAACGGAAGCATGAAAGTAACAGGCAGCCGGCCCCGAACGCAGGACCCTGTAGATGATGTGTGCCATCCGGGGGCTCTCTTTAGACAACAAAAATCTCAATTTCCTTTTGTGGGAAATAAACCTGACCTGGGTGCACGCGGAGGAGATGCCTATTTCAATGTTTCCGAAGGGCTGTCTTCGCCAGCCCCAGCTGGAAGGCTGCCAGGGTGTCCCATAGGGCAGCAGGGCAGGCGACGGCAGCGGGCAGCCCCAAGTGCGTGCTGGCAGGTTGACCCGCCCCAGGAGGGGGCTGCTGACAAAGGAGAACCCTGGGCGAGCTGAGACACTTCTGAGGGTCCAGGGAAAGAGGCGTGTGTGTGTGCGTGTGTGTGTGTGTGTGTGCCTGCGTGCACGTGCTATTTCCTCCTCCATTATGGAGAGAAGGGGGAGAGGTTAGATTAGAAAACTTCAATTAAGCCTTTAAAAAGACCATCTGCTGAACGGTGACTGGGGTTTCATGTAAACAAAATGCCTGTGCTGGTTACAAACAAATGATCTTATCTATTGTATTGTGTTACAAATTAAAATTAAATTAAGCCACCTACATGGTACCTTGGCTGCATCTTCAATTTCTGGCGGATCTGAGCTGTGCTCTGCACATATTCAAACCGGCCTGATGAGCCCTCATTATCTCTGTAGGAGCATTACTTACTGTGCACAGCATAATCAAAGCCTGGGGGTACGTATTAATTATCCTTTTGAATAGTGATGAAATTTTAAAAAGATCTCCTTTAGGCTCACATCATCAGCAGATGAAACAAAGGCGGACACAGCTTGTGTGCAGAGACTCACATGTGTTTTTACATCTGTTCGGGATATTTCAATTTGAAGCTCAACAAGCGGAGACTGGGATTAAAGAAGAAGATGGGGGGTGGGGGGGAGAGAAAGAATAAAGTATAAAATCCTGCAATAACAAATAGACTCCTCGTTAGTTCATCAACCAGGGAGGAAAATGAGTTTCCTCCCCGGAAAATGCACCGTTGCTTTATGAAGTGTCCATAACGACTGTGATACAAATGCAAGAGCCGTGCGTGCACGTGGAGGCGAGGGGCCAAGGAGTCCACCTGTTACCTCCAGACACCCGCTTAGCTCTTTTTTTTTTTTTTTTTTGAATTTATTTATTTATTTATGGTTGTGTTGGGTCTTCGTTTCTGTGCGAGGGCTTTCTCTAGTTGCGGCAAGCGGGGGCCACTCTTCATCGCGGTGCGCGGGCCTCTCACTATCGCGGCCTCTCTTGTTGCGGAGCACAGGCTCCAGACGCGCAGGGTCAGTAGTTGTGGCCCACGGGCCCAGTTGCTCCGCGGCACGTGGGATCTTCCCAGACCAGGGCTCGAACCCGTGTCCCCTGCATTGGCAGGCAGACTCTCAACCACTGCGCCACCAGGGAAGCCCCCGCTTAGCTCTGGAGCCTGCAAACCAGGGCAGCTCCCGATGCCTTCCGAAGGTGAGGTACCAGATTGGCAGGCTCCGTCGGCGGACTTTGTAATCTAACCTGAAGTAGCATGCAACTAGTGCACAGCAGCAGAAACGAACACAACGTTGTAAAGCAATTCTACTCCAGTAAAAAAAAAAAAAGGAATGCAACTATGAGGGCGCAGAAAGAGAAGGGTCCCCGCTGCGTGAGACGGTTTGGGTGATGGGGGGAGGTCTTTGCAAGTCGAGAGGATACTTCACGGAGTTCTGTCCACTGGGGTAGAGGTTGGCAGAGGTGCAACCAGATGTCCTGCAGACCGAACTTGTCAGCGTTGGGTTGAAATGTAGGGCCTTGCATCAAACTCTTGACGCTTACAAGTACCGATTTGCTTTCCATACCCTGTTTAACGTCGTACAGAGGGTGTCGTGAAACGCCCACACCAGGAGGGTTTTTTGGAAAGATCTTCCAGAAACTGAAACGTAATCGAAAACCATTTGAGCTGTGATACAGCTGTATGACTGAAAGCGTCTTTGAAAAGACATTTGACACACAATGCCCCCTTACATCCCTAGGCATGATGACAGCTTAACCCCAAAATATAGTTTAAAAAAAAAATCAGTGTCATTTTTTAAAAATCTCTGTACCTGTTTTTCTGGACAATTGGAGATGAAATAGTTCCCCCATTGATAGGGTAACCACGATTTAAACTAGAATCAAAATGGTGTGAAAAGAATTTAATGAAAATAATATTGTTTGGATGCGGGATGTAATCCTACTGATGTGGCAAAATTACACGCTCCTATGAGCAGCATGGCCAAGCTCAGAACAGTGAGGTAAGCCCTGTTACACACCTCCACTGTGTGCCGGCTGTCAAGTGGCATTTTTGCCCACTCTGGGTAAAATCCAACTGGGATGTCTTCATGGAGGAATCGGGGGGGACGTGGCCCATGTCCATGGCTAAGTGAGGGAGAGACAGGAGGGATGCAGCCACAAGCCCAGGGACGCCTGGAGCCCCCAGAAGCTGGAAGAGGCAGGAAGGACCCTCCCCTGGAGCCTCTGGAGGGAGCGCGGCCCTGGGACACCTTGACCTCAGAACAGGACCTTATTTGGACAAAAGGTCTTTGCAGATGTGATGAAGGGAAGGGTCTGAGATGAGGTCCCCCTGGATGAGGGTGGCCCTACATCCAATGACAGGGTCCTTACAAGACACAGAAGAGGAGAGACCCAGACACAGAGGAGAAGCCCCGTGAAGACGGAGGCAGAGACGGGAGGGAGGCGGCCACAAGCCCAGGGACGCCTGGAGCCCCCAGAAGCTGGAAGAGGGGGGAAGGACCCTCCCCTGGAGCCTCTGGAGGGAGCTCAGCCCCACCAACAAATTGACTCCCAAGTGCTGGTCTCCAGAAATGGGAAAGAACAAATTCCTGTTGTCCTAAGACCTCCAGTTGTGGTCACCCCAGGAAACTCATGGTCTCCAAACAGACTTTGGGAGGAGGGGACGGAGGGGGGGGTAGATCAAGTCGAGGTGGTTTGACCCCTGAAAACTTTCAGCGCGGGGAATGCTTTACCCACCCAAGCGCACATGTCTCCTGGCCACCCACCCCACCTGACAAATAACCACCTAATGCAACGGGACCTTCTCAGGACCCAAGGCTACCACATGGGACTATCACGTGCCATCCGCCCAGAATCAGAAGAGCAAAGGTTAGGACCTGGGAGGTCTGCAGAATCTTCTCCGAACCCCAGTCTGAACTTGTGGTTGGAGAACCATGGGTCAGAGTTCTTGTGCCTTCAAATCTGGGACGTTCATTTGCTTTACATAGAGAAACGCTGGTTCTGACCCGTCACTTTGTAGATGAGGAAAACAGGGAGGGAAGCATGGGGATTCAGTAGGGAGAAATGGATTCAGGGTTATCCTAGACCTTCTCAAAACTGACCCATGTTATAGGGCTTACGTTGTAAGTCCCCTGTGTTCTAACCAGCTTATTTTACTCTGTGCAACCCAATAGATGGCACCAAAAAATAGAATAACATGACTCAGGGTTGGATTCCTCTGTTGAAAACACTCACATTTGTTTACCTTTGGGTATGTCCCTGATTTAGTATTTTTCTGTTTGCTGGTTCACATACCAATGAGTAGAGCTTTATTGTCTTCTCAAGCATCAGTATATACGACCTCTTTCTTCTCTTTTTCCTCCAAGGATCAAGGCTCTGCCCCGCTGGATGGCATGAATATTCTGTACCATCTTCTGTTTATTTATCACTGTTCCCACCTTCACCACTCCGTGGTAGCCTCCACCAGAGCTGGGACCACGACCGAGTGTGCTTACAGATGCGTCCCCGAATCGAGCAGTCCGCTGGTGAATCCGTGGATGGTCCCGTCATCATTGCACTGGGAAGACTGAGGACAGAGAGGCAAATCTATCTTCTGCAGCACCGTTCATCTGAAATGCTCCAAGGAATCCTGAGGCTGAAGAGTCAAGATTGATTGTGGTGGGACAGCAGGGGAGGATGGAGCTGGGAGGAAACAAGCAGATCTCGGCGAAGGGCGAAGCATCCGTCTGCCTGTGACGGTCAATCCCTACACCTTAGGTTCAAAATAGCCCTGGACAAAATAGTCCTGAAGTAGATGTGGATTCATCTAGGGCCTCGATCCTAAGCTAAGAACGTCAAATGCACGGGGCATCAAGGTAAGGCTGCCCTACTTTACCTCATCAAGTGAATAGAGGTCTCACAGTGTTCCAGGGTGACCCCAGAACTGACCCCAGTCAGGAGCACAGAGAAGACACAACCTCACAGCTGACCCTATTGAAGTAGACCCAATGGGCACATCTCCTTGGGGGGGGGGGGGTCCCACAGCTGGCCCCAACTACGTGGACCCACTGAGCACATCTCAGCAGGGTGGTCCCACATCTGACCCCACTCCCAACGTGTCATTAGCTGGAAAGCTTCATGGGTAGGGAATCTTGTCAAAGGAATGCCCCAAACTTGGGGTCTTCACCTGGGTCCAGAGATGCCCAGAAACATCAGGGTTTTCCTGATGTTATAGGGGAATTTTTATGTGTGTCTTTCTAAGAGGAGATCCGTACTTTCATATGATTCTCACAAGGTCTTTATCTAAAGAAGGTTTAGATTTCCTGCCATTGGAAGTTAAGAGAATTTAGAAATGGGGCCTCCCCATGATGAAGAACGGAGTGGACATTGCTTCTAAACCCATCCTTTGGCTGACCCAGCAAGGCAGTGGTCTGGCCATACTGGTACCTCAATGGCCATGTCCACAGGCCTGCGGCCACATGGCGTTCTTACCGAATGACCCAGGAGACAGAATTCCAGACAATGGTACCTTGTTCGGTTGTACAAAATGGCAGACCCATGGGAAAACGCACCCAGGCCCCAGACTGTGCTCATTCACTCTTCCCGGTTGAAACGTCGTTGAAACTCACTCTGATGAGCTCTTGAAATGACCAGATTTATTTTTTTTATATACTGCCTTGATTTTTTTTTAATTGTTTCTTTTGCTTCCAGGCTGAAATTTTATGCCTTATTTCAGCCTACAGCGGATTTTAACAGCTGAGTTATAAGCCCCTAAAAATAGGGTTCTTCAGCCAAAGTGCTGACACCACTTTATCTCCTAAGGGATGAAGGTGGCACAGCTATAATTAAAAGGACCCAGAGTACTCTGTCTTTGACTAACCTAAATAGCTATCAGGTTAACTTAAAATAAAGTTTCTCTGCATTACGGAAGGCTGCAGGACATAGAAACCGTGTTCTTCCCTGCAACCAAAACGGATTACCCAATTCCGATGATAGGTGAAGAAAAGCAAGGTTGTCTGTGGGTTTCAAAATGACACTAATAAAATATTCTTTGAAAATGCACTGAGACTGGACAGCAGATGGGGAAACGGGACCTGCAGAGCCCGTGCAGAAACGGCTAAGATGATTCTCTCCGCGTCATCCAAAGGCACTTGTCTTGAAAGAGGTTTCAGCCGTGCTGTTTGATGGCAAGTGTAGCTGTTAATGCTTAAATTGGATATTAGGTAATAAAAATAAACATTTCCCCTCCTGTATCTCTTTTTTTTTTTTTTCAAGCGCCATACCTATTTTTTTCTCTCTCTCTTCTGGATCTGATCTTGCAGTGATTTCTTCAGCCTGTGAGAATGAGAGCATCTGGGATGATTTTTCAAGTTCATTTTTGCTTAATAATATTTTCTTCTTAAATTTCGTTGGATTCCTTGATAAAAGCCCCCCTGCATTATAACTTAGGTTTTATGACTTCCCTTCGCCGTTGTTCCCACGTTCACTCTGAGTTTTTCTTTCTTTTTTCTTTCTTTCTTTTCTTTTCTTTTTCTCTCCTCTTTCTTTCCTCCTTTCTTTCTTTTTTCTTTCTCTCTTTCTTCCTTCCTTCCTTCCCTCCTTCCTTTCTCTCCCTCTCCCTCTCTCTCTCTCTCTCTCTCTCTCTTTCCCCTGATTTGGGCTTGCTTCTCTCTTAGCTCCTGATTTCCAATACACTGTTAGGAAAAGAGGTTTTCCAAAGCTGATAAAATAAGACACGTCTTGTTTTTTATTTCATGTGGATAAATTGATCTCTGGGATGTTCTCTGTGGATACTTTTCTTCTGAATATGAAGGATGGGTGAGCCCTAAGATGGGGTGTTGAAAAAAGAAGAAAGGGAGAAAGATGGAAATTTCATCCTTAGCCCAGAGGAAGCAGAAGAAGTAGGAGAAACAATAAAATCAATGCGACTGTTCTTGGAGATGTAAAGGTTTCCACCCCACCAACATCATCATCATCAACATCATAATCATCACCATCATCACCATCGTCATCACCACCTTCATCACCATCAACACCACCATCACTACCATCACCATCACCACCATCATCACCATTATCATCTTCACCATCATCACCATCATCACCACCAACATCATCACCACCATCATCACCATTATCATCTTCACCATCATCACCATCGTCACCATCATCAACACCACTACAACAACAACATAATGACCATCTACATGAATTTGGAGCAGGTTCTTCAGTTCCCGTGTGGCTTCCCAGGTTTCAAAGCTGAGTGTTCTGAGGCCCCCCTTCTGAGAAACCCTGTAGCTCTGGATACCTCTCATCCCAATTTCTGGTGCTAGTCATCATTCAGAGCTGCCCCTGGCTGCTGCCTTCTGAGCCTGGGGGGGGTCCTGGTTCAGTCTTTCATACAGGATGATGGAAATTTAACAGGCTTTGGTGGGTTTTGACTTTTTACTGTTTTTGCACACAGCATCTCAGAATTTTGGGGAGTTGATGACCTGGCAGGTTGTGAACCTTGGAGATGGAGAAATGCCTTCATGCTTTTTATTTCAATAGAGGGTGTGGTTTTGTCCTTGAGCTCAGAGCCAGGCTCCCAGACCATGGAAGCGGTTGCATGTTCAGGCAGAGTCAGCCTCTGCAGGACGGCCAGGAAACCGGGATGTGTGTTCGTCGGATGCCCTCTGCTGGGGGAATCTGAAGCTTCTCTCTTGCTTTCACGTCCCTACATCCTGGGCCTTTGGAAGGGATGGTTGCAAAGATCCAGTTGCATGCCTTAAGAGAGGCTGGGGGAGGGGAAAAACCCAGGTGTGGATTGACCCTGAAATTCTACCTGCGGTCAGGACCCACTGGGAATGCAAAGGTAAAGTACAGGGGCTGTTGGTGGTGGTATTGGGAAATTACTTGCCCTAAAGGGCACCAAGAGAGAAGGGGTCCGTGCAGGGAGAGATGGTGGTGCTCACACCTAACTGCACGTAGCAGCAGACCCCATACCTGCTAGCCACCGAGCCCCGAGCCCCGGTCATCCCAGCCCCCACGAATAAGTGGATGGGCTTTACGTTGCTTTCCTAGGGTTGGCGCAAGAACTACTCCAGACACAGTAGCTTAAACAGCACACATTTGTCACCTTGCAGCTCTAGGGGTGAGAAGTCTCAAAGGGCTACAGACAAGGGGTAGGCAGGGCTGGTTCCTTCTGGAGGCTCAAGGGGAGAACCCGTCTCCTTCCCTTTCCAGCATATTCCCTGGCTCGTGGCCCATTCCTGCATCTTCAGAGGGCACCACTGCACCCTTCTTCCTCTCTTCCCACCTCCTCTCCTCTGACCCTCCTGCCTCCCTCATGTGAGGGTACTTGGGAGGACATTTGGTGGCTCCAGGATCGTCTCCCGCCTCAGGGTCCTTAGTGACACCTGCAAAGCTGCGTTTGCCCCGTAAAGCAACACTCGGAAGTTCTAGGGGATCAGGATGTGGACACCCTTGCGGACGTTACTCTGTCCACCACACAGGGACCTGGGCGTGGACGTCTCTGGGAACCTTATTCTGTCCACCACACAGGACCAGGACGTGGATGTCTCCGGGGACATTATTCTGCCCACCACATGGGGGTCAGGACGTGGATGTCTTTGGGGACATTATTCTGTCCACCACACGGGGGTCAGGACGGGGACGTCGTTGGTGGACATTATGCTGGTCGCCACATACATCTCTGAACTGAATGCACCGTCCTCGTTGCCAGGTTGACCCAAGGGGAATTTTCTGTCACCCAGGACTCACCATCAGGGGGCTTCGAGACATCAGACAGTGGACACAACCCACCCAAGAAGGGGCTGAGCCAAAGCGGTCAGTGTAGGAAGAGCCGGAGGGCACAGTCGAGGTGGGAACAGGGTTGAGCTGGCCTGGGCACCAATCTGCTCCTAGATCACTGCTCCCACCAGAGCCAGAGCCAGTGTCCGGAAGGTTCCAAGCTTTCACTTCCTTCCCTCAGCCGTTTCCCTACCTCCCCCTGCTCCTCCAAGACCACAGCATTAACGTCCCCAGACATCGCGGACGCGGACCATCCCGTGCACGTGCACACGTGTACAAATGCATGTTGAAACCAACATGGGAGCAGACCCTTACAGGAAAATCTCCGTGCCAGGCAGAGCGGCAGGTGCAACCCAAGGAGACCCAAGCCCCCTCCTGAACCAAGCACATTCGTCTCTGGGGACCCACAAAACACCCCCGGGTTTCGAAGATCCCTAACAAGCAAGCAAGGGTGCTTATGGGGGGGGCAGGGCCACAATGCTAGGGGGTAGAAGCCTCCCCTTCCAGCTGCAGGTCACCCGAATTCTACCGGGACAGAGGGACAGCTAAATGGCAGGAACACACACCAGAATGCCACCGCGAATAACCAGCAGAGGTAATTCCACTGTGAGCAGAAAACCCTTCTCTTGGCGTATAGGGTTAGCCCTGGAAGGCTTGAGACCCTGGGAAGAAACGTCCTTGTTTCCGATTTGGATCATTTTTATGAGTTTCAGTCGAGTTAATGTTCTGGGCTGTAGGGTTAGGGTTAGGGTTTAATTTCCTTTTCTTTTGTGCATTTGTAATTAAAAATCTGGAGTTAGCAAAAGGACAAAGGAAAGACACCTCACACCGCCCCTGTTCACGAGAACCCTGAGGAAGGGCATTTTTCCTCTTCTGCGACGGATCAAGTTTAAGTGATATCCACACTTAACCAATAGCCCAGGGGACCCCATCTTCCCTGCAAACGCCGGGCTCTGCCCAACCTCAGACACACATGGCAAGCACACGCCAGAGACCATCTGAAACGGAGGGCCTGGCTTCTGGGGCCCCGTTTCCCTCTGTGGTACCACGTCCATCTACTTAAGAGTGTTTGACCACTGGCAAGAGAGGAAAAAATAAAAAACACTGTTCTGATCTCATATTATATATCACATACAGGTCTTCCTGTTTTAAAAGGTAACAAAAATATCCGTAATGTCATACAGGACAAGCTCTCCAGAGAGTTCCACCCCTCGAAATTGACAATGCTGGTGTTCTCTTGTAAGAGCAGAAAACCACAGCGGTGCGGAAAATACCCGTTCTCAGATGGCAGAAGACACAGGGTCCTTTGTGGACGGGGGCATCCAAGGAGAATTTGGCCAAGCTGTTGGGTGATCTGTTCACAGGTCACGGTGGACACACACAGCTAACACTGGCCAGAGAGACTTGGATGGTGGTTCTGTCATTTGGGATTTATTTAAAACCTTTGGGAGTGGATGTATAGATAGATAGAAGAAGATTGGATGGATGGATGGACAAGAGAGACGATAGATTATTGATAGATAATTGATGATAGACAGATATACATATATCTACATATACATGCATATGATAGATATGTGCATATTGTATACATTATATATCATGTATATTTTAAAGTTTAGTACATATACATACATATGTATAGATACATATGCATATATACATATATATACTAAACTTTATAATGTTCAAGTTCAATATATGTGTGTGTGTATATATATACAGATAGAAGGATAGATAGATAATAGGTAGATAGATGATAGACAGGTAGATTGATAGATGTCAGATAGATAGATACATAGAGATAGAGATATATAGTATTAGTCAGGGTTCTCCAGAGAAACAGAGCCAACAGGCTATATCATATATGTATAGAAAGTGATTTATTATAAGAAATTGACTCACGTGATTAGAGGCTGAGAAGTCCCACCGTCCACCATTGGAAAGCTGGAGACCCAGGAAAGTGGATGGTGTACGTCCCAGTTGAAGGGCAGGAGAAAAACCAATGTTCCAACTCACACAGTCCGGCAGAGAAAACAAATTCTCCCTTCCTTTACCTTTTTGTTCTATACAGGCCTTCGACTGAGTAGACGGGGCCCACCTACCCTTGGGAGGGCAATCTGCTTTCCTCAGTCCATTGATTTAAAGGCTCATCCCACCCAGAGACACCATAACAAACACACCCAGAGATCATGTTTAACAAGACACCTGGGCACCCTGTGGGCCAGTCATGTTGACACATAAAATTAACCATCCCCCTCCCACCCCATGTCCCCCAGTCCATTTTCTATGTCTACCCCTTTATTCCTGCCCTGCAACTAGGTTCATCAGTACCTTTTTTTTTTGGATTGGAAAAGGTAGGGAAGCTTCTAAGGCCCCTCAGCTCTTGCCCTCCCTCTGCTGCTGGTTCTGTGGAGGTCGTCTGGGAAATAAATCTTTACTGATGAGGTGGGAAGAGAACACAGGGGAACTATCCAAATCTAATAGGAACATGGGTAGATGTTTCTTTCTTCTCCTTCAGAGGATAGGAAAATCTGGGGGACCCCATGATTCAGAGATAATGTCCCCCGAGATGTGCATGTCCTGATCCCTGTGTGATGGACAGAATAATATCCCCAAAGATGCTTGTCCTCTCCCAGTCCTGGAGGCTGGAATCTGAGATCCAGGTGTGGGCAGGGCTGGTTCCTCCCGAGGCCTCTCTCCTGGATGTGTAGACGGCCGTCTTCTCCCTGTGTCCCCACATGGTCGTCCCTCTGTGTGTGTCTGTGCCCTGATCTCCTCTTCCTATAAGGACACCAGCCGTATGGGATCAGGACCCACCCTAGTGACCTCATTGTACGTTCATCCCCTCTTTAAAGACCCCTCCAAATACAGTCACATTCTGAGGTCCTAGGGGTCAGGACTTCAATATAGGAATTTGCGGGGGGGACACAATTCACCCGCTAACATCCAGCATCCATCGCATCTTTGTGATTTGAATCCTTTGTTTCATGAGCACCTGTGATCTCGCCAGTGCACCAGTGCGGGGTCCCCAGTGAACAATTTCTAAACTCTGCTAGAACCTTCCCTCCGCTGCTCCGAACACAACCTCACCTCCCTCACCCCTTTGTTGTCTGGCTGAAATCGTGGGCTCATGCAAACCCCCGCCTCACCTGTCCCTCTCTCCATCTCTCTCCCCTTTGGCAAAACTTCCGTCACTTACATTTGACCCACTCACACATCAGCTCAGCCAGCAGCATCTGGAGAAGGGCACTCGTCCCCAGCAACCGGTCTCCCTCGGGATTTGTGACTGTGAGCCTGACGGGGTCCTCGCTGGGCATCTCTGTTCTTAACCCACCCCGCCTCTCCATCCCCCCAGTGACATCCCCCCTGCTTCATTCTGGTTGATGCCCTTGCTTCCTTTGCTCGGAGAAATCTGAAGGCATCAGAGGGGAGCCCCCCTTGCGCCCACCCACGAATGAGCTTCTGGCCTCACCCACGCTCCACACATGGGTGGACCACCGACACTCCTGTCCACACCCACACTCCCTGGGGCAGCAAGCCCTTCTCTCTCCCGATTTGAAGCAAGACACTGTATTAGTCTCGGTTCTCTAGGGGAAAGAATCAATAGGCGCTAGATATATAGAGATATCAATACAGATGTCAGTAGATATAGATAGCAATAAATAGCTGTAGATAGATATCAACACATAGATGTAGATGTAGATGATGTAAATATACATCTAGACAGATGTAGATGACATGGAGATGTACATGTTGATGTAGATGTAAATATAGATATACATTTGGATATAGCTATAGATGCAGATGGAGACATAGATGTACATGTATCTATAGATGTAGATATAAATACATATACAGATACGTAGAGATAGAAGGAGAAGGAGACATAGAAGGAGACAGATATGGATGGAGACGGAGATGTAAATAGCCATAGGTACACTATAGATAGATGTAGATGAAAAAAGATACACATATAGATATAGATAGATATACATGTAGATGTAGATGGAAATAGATATACATATACATATATAACAGATATAGATGCAGCTGAGGATATAGATGGAGATGTACATGTAGAAGTAGACAAAGATATAAATAGATATACAGATATGTATATATAGATATACGTGCAGATGTAGATATAGATGGAAATAGATGTGGATGGAGATGGAGATGTAACTAGATATAAATACACTATATATGTAAACAGAAATAGATGTAGATGGAGGTGAAAAAAGATACAGATATAGATATAGATAGACATAAATGTAGACATAGATGTAAATAGATATACATATACGTATAGATATAGATATACAGATGTAGAAGTAGATAGATATACATATAGATATAGGTAGATATAGATGTAGATGTAGAAGTAGATAGATGTAGATGTAGATGTAAATAGATATATACGTAGATTTAGATAGATATAGGTGGAGATGTACATGTAGGTGTAGTTGTAGATATAAATAGACATACAAATACATATAGATAGATATAGATGTAGATGTAGATATAGATGGAGGGAGATATGGAGGGAGATGGAGATGTAAATAAACATAGATACACTATAGACAGATGTAGATGTAGATGAAAAAAGATATAGATATAGATAGATATACATGTAGACATATATGTAAATAGATACAGATACAGACGGAGCTAGATGTAGATGTAGTTGTAGAAGTAGGTAGATTTAGAGATCTCCTATGTATTATAAGGATTGGTGCACATGATTATGGAGGCTAAGTCCAAAATCTGAATTCGGCAAGCTGGAGAGCCAGTGGTGTAAATGCCAGTCCAAGGGCAGGAGAAGACAATGTCCCAGGTCAAAGACCATCAGGCACAGAGATCGAATAATCCTCCCCTCTTCTGAATTTTGTTCTATTCAGGCCTTCAGCTGATTAGACGAGGCCCACCCTGGGGAAAGGCAATCTGCTTTCTTCAGTCCGCTGATTCAAACGCTCATCTCACCCAGAAACACCCAGAATCACGTGTGACCCGGTATCTGGGCCCCCCACGGTCCCACCAAGTTGACACCTGCAATGAACCCTCACACGTCCTCTCTGTCTGTCTCTGCTCTTGACTGCATCCTTCCCACCGGCAGAGAAACGGGCTTCTATTTTTCACTTGAAACCAAACTTCTGATCGCTTTCCCCACCAACTACTTCCCTGGGTCTTGGTTCTTCCTTCCAGCAAAGGGGTCACCCTGTTAAGTAACTCTCATCCCACCATCTCCAGCTCCCCCATCTCGTTCTCTGTCAGCCCCATCCCTGAACACACACACACACACACACACACACACACACACACACAGAGTCTCACAGCTCTTATCAAGACCCCTGATAATGCCTCGGACTGTGGAGAAGGATGTCGCCTGCCACCTCAGTAAACATAGGATGCTGCAGCCACCAAGCCCTCAGCCACTGCAGTCGCCCCCAGCTGTGCCCCCTGAGGGGACTCAGGATGGAGAAAAACAGGAAACTGGCCCCAGAGAGCTGAGGTGCAGATCAAAGGAGTGATTTCAATGAGCCCAGACTCTTGCATCTTCCCATACATAGAAAAGCACTAAAATCATTAACTTGAGATGCCTGGTTTTCTTTAATTAACAGTCGTGTTTTGATGTTCAGACTACCTGGTCTTTGCTTCAAAAACCCCTAGATGTTCTGGCCCCTCCCTGACCTCTTTGGAGCCGTCCCTCAGAGCTTTCTGAGTGGTTGTCTCCAGGACTTGAGTCCTCAGAAGTTCTGCCCAATAAAACAAAATTCTTACTAAGCCCGTGTGGCACAACTACTGAGCCTGCGCTCTAGAGCCCACGAGCCACAACTACTGAAGCCCACGCGCCTAGAGCCCGTGCTCTGCAACAAGAGAAGCCACTGCAATGAGAAGCCCGCGCACCGCAACAAAGAGTAGCCCCTGCTCGCCGCAACTAGAGAAAAAGCCCACATGCAGCAACGAAGACCCAACAAGCCCAAAATAAATAAATAAAATAAGTAAGTTTAAATAAAAGTAAAATTTTAAAAAAAATTCTTAACTTTTAGGTTGTGCTTTTTTTTCAGTCGCCAGGACAATTCCTTCCTGGACCCAGCAGCAAAGTGGACCCTTGGCTTCCAGAAACCTCCCACCCAACTCTGTTTACGTCTTCCTCCTATCCCTCTGCCTGCACCTGCTCTCTCTTCCGGAATATTCTTCCCCAGGAATCCAGCCACTTTCCAACTCACCCCTTTTCCCAGAGGCCCCCCTATTTCACGAGCAAACAGCTTACACACACCCGCCGTCCTTCCGAACCGTATTTCCACAGCCCTTACAGCGGTTTTAACACACCGTGTAATTTCCGTATTTGTTGTAGAGGATGCTTATCCCCCCACAACGGTATCAGTTTCACGAGAAGGAGCGTCTTTGTTCTGTTGACTCCAAGCCGCCGGGCCCACGATGAGGACCCAACGCCCGTGGATGGAGCGGAGTGAGTGGGGAAGTGAGTGAGTGGGTCCTTCCACGCTGCGGGGCACCCTCTTTTGAGCCCTTCGGAGCTGACGACCTCACCCGTCTCTGGTGGGGCACGACCAGCCTCGCGCTCTAAACCTGCTCTCCCAGACCGCCTTTGCTTTCGACGAAGGCGATATATTAGCCCGGTGCTATGCTCTGCCTCTTTCAACCTATTCAACTGCATTTGTTCCTAATGGGAGACAGAGAGGTCCCCAGACGGCCGGGCCCTCTGCACGCTTGCTGGCATCTGTTGGCAGATCGAGGCCTGATGAAGTGCTAATCGGATACAGTGCAGGCAGAAGGGGCCTCCGACATTTCTGGGGCACGTCTGTGTAATGTACGGCCCTGATCTGTGGGGCTTTCATGTGGCGCTCTGCAGGCACGCGTGTCACCCCGCCGGCCTCTGCCCCGACCCTGGCCGGACGCTTGGAACGTCTGAGGCTGATTTCCTCAGTACGGAGCACCTTGGGGCTGCCCACGCTCCCTGCCCGGAGAGGAAAGCCGCTGGGCTGTGGGTGCGTTTCAAGTGCTTCATCGTCTGCCTTCCTGATTGTCTTGCCCTTTCTCCCACGTTTGCACGGAAAGAGAAGCTACAGAAAGTTTCTGGGAAGCTCGGGTGCCCGCGTGTGCCTACATCCAGGCCAGGCATCCCACCCATCCCTCGTGGGGAGGGGACCAGAAAACCGTGCTCTTTGCAGGATGGTGGTACCACCTGCTTCGTCCAGATTATCCCGGAAGTGGGAAGGGAAGAAGGGTTGGGCTCAAGATCTGAAGGCCGGGCTCCATGTCTGCATCACGTTTGTTCACGCGTGAGCTCCTGTGGGGCTTCCTCTGTGTCCCTGAGAAGTTAACGGTCGTGGTAGCCGAGGGGAAGGACAGATTGCAACGGCCCCCTTGGAAACTGATTTTACTCCCCCAAGGCTGTCAAACCCTCTGTGCGTGAAATGTCAGGCTGCTCAAGGGTGAAATGGGGGCAGGAGTATCCAACGTGCTCCTGCAGTGGGTGTGTTCTGGGATGTTTAATTTTAATAAAATTGGTGTTTTTCAAGTGCACTTCTTTTTGTAAAGTTGTGGTAAAATATTTATAGCATCGATTTTACCATCTTTGCTATGTTTAAGTGCATAGCTCAGTGGCATTAAGTACATTCACCCTGTTGTACAACCGTCCGAATCATCCAGCCCTATAACTCTTTCATCTTCCCAAACTGAGACTCTGCCCCCATGAAACACTCACTCCCCGTCCCCCTCCCCAGCGCCTGGGCCCCAACTTCTACTTTCTGTCTTTATGAATCTGACTATTCCAGGGACCTCCTACAAGTGGAATTATAGTGTTTCTCCTTCTGTGTCTGCTTCTCTCACTGAGCATTGTGTATTCAAGGTCCGTCCACATCGTAGCCTGTGTCACAGCTTCACTCCTTTTCATGAAGGAGTTACATTCCACTGTATGGGTGGACCCCATGCTGTTCATCCATCCATTCATCCACCCATCCGTCCATCCGCCCATCCATCCACCCATCCATCCATCCATCCATCCGCCCATCCATCCACCCATCCATCCATCCATCCATCCATCCACCCATCCACCTATCCGTCCATCCGCCCATCCATCCACCCATCCATCCATCCATCCATCAGCCATCCATCCATCCATCCACCCATCCACCCATCCACCCATCCATCCACCCATCCACCCATCCATCCACTCATCCATCCATCCACTCATCCATCCACCCACCCACCCATCCACCCATCCATCCATCCACCCATCCACCCACCCATCCACCCATCCACCCATCCACCCACCCACCCACCCACCCATCCACCCATCCACCCACCCATCCACCCATCCACCCATCCATCCATCCATCCACCCATCCACCCATCCACCCATCCATCCATCCATCCACCCATCCATCCATCCATCCATCCATCCATCCATCCACCCATCCACCCATCCATCCATCCACCCATCCATCCATCCATCCATCCATCCATCCACTCATCCATCCATCCACCCACCCACCCATCCATCCACCCATCCACCCACCCATCCACCCACCCACCCACCCATCCACCCACCCATCCACCCATCCATCCACCCATCCACCCATCCATCCATCCATCCACCCATCCACCCATCCATCCATCCATCCATCCATCCACCCATCCACCCATCCATCCATCCATCCATCCACCCATCCACCCATCCATCCATCCATCCATCCATCCATCCATCCACTCATCCATCCATCCACTCATCCATCCATCCACCCACCCACCCATCCATCCATCCACCATCCATCCATCCATCCATCCACTCATCCATCCATCCACCCACCCACCCATCCATCCATCCATCCATCCATCCATCCACCCATCCATCCATCCATCCATCCATCCATCCATCCCTCCACCCATGGACACTTGGGTTGCTTCCACATTTTAGCTATTATGAATAACACTGCTATAGAAACAGGTGTATGGATATCTGCTTCAAAGTGTCTGTTTCGGATTCTTTTGAATATAAAAAAAGAGGAAGTGGTGAAGCATAGGGTCATTCTGTTTAATTCTTTTGCAGGAATTACCATACTCTTTTCCAGAGCACTTTCTGTCCTGACTGTGTTTTATTAGATTTCTTCCTTGGCACCCCTAAGATCAAACACTTGGATGAAACAGAGAGGAGACAGCAGGGGGTTGGGGCACGACAAATACTACACGACATTCTCACATTTACAAAACAGAAAACCAAAGGCAGGGACTCGACAAAGTGGCAAAGAGGATTATGGTCGTTTGTTTAAAGATCAAAAGGGGAAGAAAGACAAGTAGAAGAATTCAGTCTGAGGAGAAGAATTCAGGCAGTCCAGTGGTTAAGACTCAGTGCTTTCACTGCCAAGGGCCCGGGTTTGATCCCTGGTCGGGGAACTAAGATCCCACAAGCCACGAGGTGTGGCCAAAACACACATACACACACACACACACACACACACACACTCACAAGAATTCAGTCTGAGAATAAAATTGCATATCCATCCCTGCGTGGTTATCTTTTGAGAAGAAAGGGTTTCAAATGTGGCATTTTTACATAACTCCATCGTTCAGGGATAGACGGAGCTCTGGGGAAGGCAGGGCTATGGGACTTAGTACCTGAGTGAGGTTCTTTTCTTTGAGGCAACAAGGAGTCAGGGAATTGACCACCCAATTCAAGCCATTCTCCCCCTGTCCTCACGCACTGGGGGCCTGCCCGTGAGAGTGAGATGGACCCCAAGGAGAAAGTAACATTCTCTAATAAACGTTTACCATCTCTGGGCACCAAGGAGAATCAGTGTTTGCAGAAAAGCTCTGACACTTTAGCCAGGAACACAGGCGGCAGTGATGTTTGTCAGCTGGTTGGTGGCCTATACTGTTTTCAAGGGGGTCCCTGGCCAAATTCCATGCTGTGTCTGAATTGGTAGAATCAGTCTCTGAGGAACGGCCCGTGGCTGCAGCTTCCTGGGGCGGCCATGACAAACGGCCACAAACTGGGGCTTAAATCCAAAGACATCCATCCTTCCCCATCCTGGAGACCAGACGTCTGAGGTCAAGGTGTCCCAGGGCTGAGCTCCCTCTGGAGGCTCCAGGGGAGGGTCCTTCTTTCCTCTTCCAGCTTCTACGGGCTCCAGGTGTCCCTGGGCTTGTGGCCGCATGCCTCCCGTCTCTGCCTCTGTCTTCACGGGGCTTCTCCTCTGTGTCTGTGTCTCTCCTCTTCTGTCTCTTAGAAGGACCCTCATCCAGGAGCACCTCATCTCAGACCCTTCACTGCATCACATCTACAGAGACCCTGTTTCCAAATAAAGTCCCATTCCCAGGTTCTGGGGGGTCATACCTTTCCCCAGGGCAGTGGAGGGGTGCTGGGGGGCATTGTTCCACCCACAGCACATGCCTTGCTCTTAAACGATGGATGTAGCTACCACCTGGTCCTTGAAAAGGTTCCCATCTCTTGAGCACAGATGGCACCCAGGGCTCAGACCAGGGTGGTGTAACTGCTTTATGTGACCAATGTGGACACTCCTGGCCCCAGCCAGAGATCCTTGCAGACCTCCAGGCCATGTGTCCTTGTGACAGCGAGGGTGCCCACTGCCTTCCTGGAGGAAGAGGCTCCCTGGGCAGAAGCTCCCTGGAAACCCACAACTGGGAGGCATTTGAGAAACAGGAGTTAGAGCGATGAACAGGTGCGGAAGAGATTTTCATTCAAACCACAGGAACTTCTCCAGTTTTGAAGTACCATAAACATATGCAAGACACAGGAAATTAGTCTTTGGGGGCCCTTCAGGTCCACGGCAGCGCAGATAGTTGAGTTAGTAATAATCGAAATACAGGATCATAGCACTGAGTTACAATCTTTCCGGAAGTGGGTTATACCTGCTTGAACACCTATTTATAGCCTGGCGCTCTCTCTATAATAAATGGTTCATAACTGACAAAATGTATAATGTATAAATATTCATGGAAGATTTCAGCCACGCAACTCCTTCCAAGAGAACTCCAAAGGAGGGACCCCTATGAAGTCATTAATAAAATTAAGACGGAAATCTTAATAGAGGGTCCAAATGAAATTATTTCAAAACAGAAGTAGAGTCACAGACGTAGAAAACAAACTTATGGTTACCAGGGGGAAAGGAGGTAGGGAGGGATAAGCTGGGAGATTGTGGTTGACATACACACACTACTATATATAAAATAGACAACTAATAAGGACCTACTGTATAGCACAGGGAACTCTACTCAGTACTCTGTAATGGCCTATATGGGAAAAGAATCTAAAAAAGAGTGGATATATGTATATGTACAACTGACTCACTGTGCTGTACACCTGAAACTAACACAACGTTGTAAATCAACTATACTCTGATAATTTTTTTAATAAAATAAAAAAGACAGAAGAGGGGAACTCACATTCATTCTGACAAGTGAAGAGGGTGGGAATTGGCCCAGAGTTCAATTACTTGACACAACTGTGTGTTGCCAGTCTGGTGACCCCTGCCTGTGCTGGAGAGATAGGCCCACAGGCGGATGGACCCCACGATGGTCTCTCTTTAAGGTGTGTCCCCACTTGGTCACATAGAACAGTTATCCCCACCTTGGTCTGAGCCCCAGGTCCCGTCTGTCCTCAAGGGATGTGGACCTTTTCAAGGACCAGGTGGTGGCCACATCCATCTTTTAAGAGCAAGGCCACTGCTGTGCATGAAACAGTGCCCCCCCCCAACCCCTGGCAAGAAAGATATGTCCACCCAGAACCTGTGAATGGGACTTAATTTGGAAATAAGGTCTTTGCAGATGTGATGAAGTGAAGGGTCTGAGATGAGGTCCTCCTGGATGAGGGTGGCCCTACAGCCAGTGACAGGGTCCTTCTAAGACAGAAGAGGAGAGACACAGACACAGAGGAGAAGCCCCATGAATACGGAGGCAGAGACAGGAGGGATGCGGCCACAAGCCCAGGGACACCTGGAGCCCCCAAAAGCTGGAAGAGGCGGGAAGGACCCTCCCCTGGAGCCTCTGGAGGGAACTCGGCCCTGGGACACCTTGACCTCAGAACAGGACCTCATTTGGAAGTAGGGTCTTTGCAGATGTGATGAAGTGAAGGGTCTGAGATGAGGTCCTCCTGGATGAGGGTGGCCCTAGATCCAGTGACAGAGTCCTTCTAAGACAAGACAAGCAGGGCTTGTCTGGGACAAGCGTGGGCTGGCTGTGAACGAGGTGCCCACACCTGGCACTGTAGTACCTTTCTTCTTCATAAGCAAAGTCTGGGGCTGTTCTATTCTGACACAAGTGTTCATGGACGTGGGTGCACATGTTACAACCTTAGGGAGAGACTAATCAGAGGATGGAAATTCTGTCATCAATGCCCTTGGCTGGGACCAAAGTCGCCTGTGAAAGCCATCACCTCTCCAGAGCACTCAGGAGTGATCTGACCACAACCAATAAGCAAAGGCTCACGTCCAGGCTACCAGCTCCCTTGGGAAAATGTTGACAGTTGGGCCCAATGTTTGGATCAATCCCAGTTTGGGGCTCACACTCAGGTTGACTTGGACTGAGCAACTTTTTCAAGGATGCCGCGCATCGTGATGAAGAGTGGCCACTGCTCGCCGCAACTAGAGAAAGCCCTCACGCAGAAACGAAGACCCAACACAGCCAAAAATAAATAAATAAATATAAAAATAAATAAAATTTAAATTAAAAAAAAAAAAGGAAAACGGGGTTTATGGGGACTTCCCTGGTGGTGCAGTGGTTAAGAATCCGCCTGCCAATGCAGGGGACACGGGTTCGATCCCTGGTCCGGGAAGATCCCACATGCCGTGGAGCAACTAAGTCCGTGCGCCACAACTACTGAGCCTGTGCTCTAGAGCCCGCGAGCCACAACTACTGAAGCCTGCGAGCCACAACTACAGAAACCCGCACACCTAGAGCCCGTGCTCTGCAACAAGAGAAGCCACTGCAGTGAGAAGCCCGTGCACCGCAACAAAGCACAGCCCCTGCTCGCTGCAACTAGAGAAGGTCTGCACGCAGCAACGAAGACCCAACACAGCCAAAACTAAATTAATTAAATAAATAAATTTTTTTTAAAAGCGCAGTTTATGTTCTTCCCTGATGCCATACAAATGGCAACTGTTTTCCAAATTCGTGCGGGGGAGTGAGTGATTTCTTTCACTTTTAACCTACTCACACTTTCCCTCCGTTCATCTGCCCCTACTGCTGTCTGTGACGGATTTATTTCATGGGAGGTGAACTGAAAGGCCGGTGCAGCGGGATATTTTACTGGGGTCCACGTGGCCATGGGAATAGTTGATGCCATATAGAATCCACGTGTGACAGTTGTGGAGCGCTGAGGAAAGTGGACCTTGGTTCTAACACTAGTAGAGAGGCGTCTACTCTAAAGCAAAAGTCTTTAGAGACTGTGTGCATGGCTGACTACAGAGAGAGAGAGACCCCCCTTCGCGCAGGACTGACTATTACGCAGACACGCTCAAGCCAAATACACTGGACCAGGGCGTGCCCACCTCAGCACTACCGACACCTGGGGCTACATGGTGCTCTGATGTGGGGCGTCCTGGGCCCTGTGGGGTGTGGACAGCTTCCCTGGTCTCCACCCACCACATGGCAGCCGGATTCCCTTCCAGATGGGGCAAGAAAAATATCCCCAGACATTGCCCAATGCGGGTAGAGTCTTTCCCAACTGCAAACCACTGGAGAGATAGATAGATAGATAGGTAGATAGATAGATAGATAGATAGATAGATAGATAGATAGATAGATAGATAGATAGATAGACAGACAAATGGATGGATGGATGGTTAGATGGATAGATAGATAAACACATAGATGATTGTTAGAGATATATACATAAATAGATACTAGATAGATAGACAAATGGATGGATGGATGGCTAGATAAATAGATGATTGTTACAGATATATACATAAATAGATAATAGATAGATAAATGGATGGATGGATGGATGGTTAGATGAATAGATAGATAAATACATAGATGATTGTTTCAGATATATGCATAAATAGATACTAGATAGATAGATAGACAAATGGATGGATGGATGGCTAGATAAATAGATAAATAGACAGATGATTGTTACAGATATATACATAAATGGATAATAGATAGATAGATAAATGGATGGATGGATGGATGGTTAGATGAATAGATAAATAGACAGATGATTGTTACAGATATATACATAAATAGATAGCTAGATAGGGTAGATAGATGGATAGAAATAGTAAGAGAGAGAATCTCTTGTGAACTGGCCAGAGGTTCTCAGCCTCACACTACTGACATCTGGGGCTGCTCTGTGAGGCGTCCGGGGCACTGTGGGATGTGGGGCAGCTCCCCTGGTCTCCACCCACCACGTGCCAGGAGCTCCCCCTCCACCAGCCATGACAACTGAAAATGTCTTCAGACTTTGCTAGGTTTCCCCAGGAGGTGAGTGTTTCCCCATTCGAGAAATCCTGTTGTAGAGAATTGTCTGTTGTGGGTGTGTGGAAGGCACCCCACCCCTGGTGCCTCCTCGGTGCCGCAAAATGCTTGACCAGTGGGTCACAATTGCAGCCCCGAATACCCTGTAGCATTTAGAGCCCAAGAAAGGGAAGGGCTCCGATCTTTCTCCCTGCTTCTGGGTCCAAAATTAAATTTTTGCACCGAGAAAACACGACATGGTCGTTGGCCTCTTAACCACAGTGAGACTCAGTCCATCTTTGCCTCCTGATGTCCATCTGGGAAATAATTCTTCTCTCCCCAACACGATCCACATGCCCAGGGCGAATTTCCCACTTAACAGATCACCATCTATCAGGATTTGTAGAAAAGTCAAGTCTGACCAAAGCCTCGTGAAAGAAAGCTTCCCTTTCACTAATAGCCTCCAACTCTGGCTGTTTTTTAAAGGGGCAAAAAAAAAAAGCTAACCATAGAACACTTCCTTTATTTATTTTCTCCCCCAAACAATAAACTATTTAGCCAATGCCGTCCCTGGCTTCTCACCTTGGTGGTCAACTCGTTAATTATGAAGCCTGGCTGGCTGCTAAAAGTCTCTGCTGGCCACTCCTGCTGGGGATGCAGAGAGCGGTAACAGTGGCGGTTTGTCTGGCCTGGGGGAGGGCAGGGGGCCCTAAAAGGGCTACTGTGGCTGCAAGGAGAGGGAGGGAAGACAGGCAGCCGGCCGTGCATGACTGTGTTCTCTTTCTGCGCCGCTGCAGGAGGGAGCTGGTGGGGCTCGAGGAGGGCATGGATTTTCTGCAAACTCACGCTGAATTGAATCAGCGCCCCACCGTGACTCTTCACCGGTACAGGACTTGGAGCTTCATGGTCTGGAGCTGGAGGGTCGTGCCTTGCGGAGTGACCCTTGCCTCTAGCTCTTCCCCATCAGAGACAGCCAATGAATACACAACGGAAATCAGTGAATAGGAATTTCAGCCCCACAGGCAACTTGGCCTCCCTCCCATCCATCCGGCATGTTTTGAATCTCTCTGGGTGATTCTCACCTACAGCCTGGATTCAGAGCCCCCTCCAGCTGAGGTGTCAGGGTTTCTTCTTTCTCCCCCATCTCTGTTCCCTCCTCCCTGCTCCCCCCCGCCCAGGACCTTCCATCCTGCAAAATGGAAGTGAGCCCTGGTCCCACTCCACTCCTAGGAGTTGACCATGGGTAAGCACACTACATGCCCCTCCTGGTCCACAACACAGGATGCCACGCAGCTCCCTGGAGAACGAGGGGGCACTACATTTCTTGGGGGGATCAGCTCACGCTCAATGGCTCAGCGATGTCTTTGGTCCTAAGGAACAAGGTACACAGGTTCCAAGAGGCACATGAAATGGCATCACCGCCGTCCTGGGTGAGCCTCAGCACACACGCCGGGTACATGAAAAAACGTGGCGGGAGGCCGTTCTTCACGGTGATGTTAAGATTCTGAGTGTCCATCACTGGCCAGTTTGTAGGCTGTGAACTTTTCTCTTCTCTGTCCCCTCCCACAGTTAAGTGTCCATCTTGACTTCCACGACTCACAAGTCACATATCACCTTCAGCCACTCCCACACCTGCCCAAGCATTTGCTGTTTTCATCTTGACATCATGCATGACTGACTCTCTACCCATGAGAATCTAAAAGCCCCTTTAGCTGCTTTATAGAGATGATTTATAGTATCCAAGGGAATAAAATGTGAGTGTTTTTATTAGAAAGCTAAATAGAAAGTTTATTCTATTGACCTGAGTTTATTCTTCATAGCGAGGTATTTAATTCATTGAAAGCTCTAATCTCACCCTGAATGCTTCTTACCCATGAAGGCTGCATTCCTCCAAGAATCTTTCATGACAATATGTTGGACATATTTTAAACTCCACCAGCCACTAAGACCTCATGGAAATTTTTCCTTCCTGGATACAGTTCTTCATGATTTAAAAAAAAAAAAAGATTTAAAAAAATGTTAATGGGGACAGAGTTTCAGTTTGGGATGATGAGAATGTTCTAGAGATGATTGTGGTGATGGTTGCACAGCAAAGTAAAGGTCCTTAATGCCACAGAACTGTGCACTTAACAGTGATTAAGATGGTAAATTTTATGCTATATATATTTTATCACAACAAAAGAAGACTGTTACATTCAAAAATTCATTTGAGGGCTTCCCTGGTGGCGCAGTGGTTAAGAATCCACCTGCCAATGCAGGGGGACACGGGTTCAAGCCCTGGTCCGGGAGGATCCCACATGCCACAGAGCAACTAAGCCCCTGCGCCACAACTACTGAGCCCGCGTGCCACAACTACTGAAGCCCGTGCACCTAGAGCCCGTGCTCTGCAAAAAGAGAAGCCCCCGCAATGAGAAGCCCACGCACCGCAATGAAGAGTAGCCCCTGCTCGCCGCAACTAGAGAAAGCCCGTGCACAGCAACAAAGACCCAACGCAGCCAAAAATAAATAAATAAATAAATAAATTATTCTTTTTAAAAAATTCATTTGATTCTTCTATTTTTCATTGACTTTCATTGTATATCCTTGGCTATAAAATGAACAAACACTTAAATATGTGTTGCCCTCAGGATGTAATAAAATCCCACTTAAGAATAATATAAACCATCCTTTTTCCTGTGAGAATTAGGCCTTGTGAAGAATTTAGGCTGGAGTCGTCAACTCAAGCATTGTTTAGATTGAAAACCTTGACGTCTGTGGTTAACCTTTAGGAATTCAGCTTGTTCTGTTTTGAGTTTTCACAAAGCCCTATTAGCTAGAGGAAAAAAGGTCCTGACTCCAACCCTGGCATCACCCCGACCCAAGCACTCACCCAGATCCTGCCACGGCACCACACCTGCTCCGCACATCCCCTCTGTATGTCCTGGCAATGTCTGGGCTGGCTCAGATGCTGCTTCTTCCTGTGCTAAGAAAACAGGACATTTTCAGAAACAAACGGGCTAAAAGGGAAACTTGTAGATATTAGAAATGTAATCACATCATTTTACCAGACCCATCAACTCAAAAATACCAGGAGAAAATCTGCAGCATTTTAACTGGAAATAGTTTGGGCGTTAAGAAGTTATATAATCATAAATCCCACTTATAGAGTTTGACCATTAATGAGTTTCACCTGCATTGGGTAAATCACACCAGACCCCGAATTTCAGAACTTGGGCAATGAAATCTAAAACTCACCCTTGACGGTTGGGTTACATGACACGTAATTGTGCATTGCGTTTTTTGAAACAGAAAAAAAAAAAAAAAAATCGAGAAGACTTTGAATTATTTAAGTATACAGAAAAGATGACATTTCATTTTACGTGGTTTTTAATAATATTTTTTATGAGGCTTAATCCAGTTGCAAATGTTCTCCTTCTTGGAAAATTCTTCACAAGGATCATTTTGCTTGGATTATCAAAAGCCCAAAAGTGCAGAGCCAGCATAGGGACAGACCCTGCTTGAGCGCCTCACACGTGGCCTCCTACGGGCTCCGGATCCAGTGTGTAAGGACAGCCATCAATTCTGGGTTTTGCTTCAGCCTGGAAGAAAAACATCGGGGATGGCCCCTAAGGGTCAGGGATCTGGAAAAACACCCTGGTGAAGGTTCTGGACTCTTGGTGGCTTTTTTCGCCCCTGAGCTGACTGTGGTCCCAAACAAAGGTGCCCAGTTTGAATCAAGCTAACAAAACCGTTTACACCCTAATGCATGCCTGGGGCCAGCTGGACACACTGACCTGTAAAATCAAACCTCTCCTAATCGCAGCACCCACCTGCCCATCAGAGGTGGTGGTGCCTTTGCCCCAGAAGCTCTCCTGGCCGAGGGCACTTGGAGGGGAGGGGGGAGAGGTCACCAGGGCACAGGTCAGAATTAGAAAGTGTCCATCTGCCCAGGTGCACATGGCTGCCCTCCACGCTCTGGAGCTCTCTGCAGATTTGGGATCCTTCCACACGCTGGGGCTGTCTGCTGGATAGGGGCTCCTCCATGCCCTGGGTCTGTCTGTAAGATTGGGGGACCCTCCATGCCCTGGATCTGTCTGCAGGATTGGGGGACCCTCCATGCCCTGGATCTGTCTGCAGGATTGGGGACCCTCGAGGCCCTGGGTCTGTCTACAGGACTGGGGACCCTCCATGCCCTGGATCTGTCTGCAGGATTGGGGCTCCTCCATGCCCTGGGTCTGTCTGTAAGATTGGGGACCCTGCATGCTCTGGGGCTGTCGGCAAGATGGGTGAACCCTCCAGGCCCTCGGTCTGTCTACAGGACTGGGGACCCTACATGTCCTGGGGCTGTCTGCAGGATTGGGGACCCTGCATGCTCTGGGGCTGTCTGTAGGATTGGGGACCCTCCAGGCCCTCCGTCTGTCTGCAGGATGGGGGACCGTCCATGCTCCGGGGCTGCCTGGGGCTCGGGGGACAAAATAACACGGCTCCACCTCTTAAAACTCCATCTTCCTGAAAACAGGCTGACCCCAGTGCTGTGCCCGTTGAGACCTGGATAATGCATCACCCGAGCAAACCCGGGGGGGTGAACAGCAAACGCTCCCCCAACTGTGAAGGGTCCCCAACCCCCGTCCCTTTTTCTTCTCCAGGTGCAGCCCCTCCTTAGCCCCACATTGATTTCTGAACTACTTATTTAGACAGAAACAGGAAGGTCCCTGGCTCTCTGCTTCTCTTCAATCCCACTTTTAACCCGACGCTGCGGTGTTCCAAGTGCGCCAGGACATCTTTTGAGCCGATTGACAAATGCCAGCTACCTGAGAGCCACGGACAAACCACCGTTTTCCCTTCGATGACATTGAGCTGAACCAGGAACGCCCAATTTGGACACCTTTGCCCCGGTCTGGTGTCCCTGGGCTGTCGACTGCTACAACGGTCCCATACTAACGGGGTCGATTTTGAGAAAGAGAATGGGTTCGTTTGGGATGACTTGATTACCCATGGTGGGGGGGAGGGTCCATCTTTCACACCCGCCTTGGAGTTTGGGGGCGTGAGATGTGTACAGTGGGCTCTCAGCAGACCTTGCACTTTTCTTAGATTTTTTTACCCACATAAGGCTGTTTTGAGAAGCCGCGGACATCTGCTGCCCCCCAGTGGCACTTGGGGAGTGTGGTCCAAGGATTCGGTCTGAGAAGAAACACCTCCCACCTCCATCTTGCCTGTGGAGTCGACCCTGAAACTCAAGGAAAAACGGGAGGTATTTCTAGAGGGGTCCAGGTGGGTATTCCAGACAAATGCAAGGAAACTCCCAGAGTTTCTGCAATTTTGCATATTCTCCCTGTGTCTTGGTCTCCGGCAGAGGGCTGAGCATCTTTTGTAGACCCTTAGTTTGCAGCTTTCTCTGTCAGAGACGAAAAGGAAATGATTCATTCATCTCCCCAGCCCAGCTTTCGGGAATAAAGAGGCTCGGCAATAGGAAGTTGAATTTCTCTGACATCCTGAGGAAGAGTTGCTCGTCTGCAGGGACAGACCTGTGTTAATGGCCACCCATGAGTGTCCCTCTTCGTGAGAAGGCAAAGGGGGCTTCATGCCCCTCAGAGGGGATGCTTATAAATACTGGTCCCCAGTGACCCGTCCCCCGTGGGCTCATCACCGCCTTCGGAGACGCAGCCAACTCAACCCTCATCCTTCATAACTTGGATCAAATCTGTAAGCAGCCCTCACCTGCCCAGACAGTAGAGTGGTAAATGCACCAGGACGCATTCATGTCTGTGATAAGGCCATGTGGGAAACTGAGGCCACAAGCGCTGGATTTCTTTTTTCTTTTCTTTTTTTTTTTTTTTTTACATATACATGTATCTAAGTGTTTTCCATGTATTAACTTACTTTTTTAAATTTTTATTTTATATTGGAGTATAGTTGATTTACAATGTTGTGTTACTTTCAGGTGTACAGCAAAGTGATTCAGTTATACATATACATGTATCTATTCTTTTTCAAATTATTTTCCCATTTAGGTTGTTACAGAATATTGAGTAGAGTTCCCTGTGCTCTACAGTAGGTCCTTGTTGGTTATCCATTTTAAATATAACAGTGTGTACCTGTCAATCCCACACTCCTAATTTATCCCTCCCACCCACCTCCCCCACACCCCATAACCATAAGTTCAAGTTCTCTAAGTCTGTGAGTCTGTTTCTGTTTTGTAAATAAGTTCATTTGTATCAGTTTCTTTTTTAGGTTCCACATATAAGTGATAACATATGATGTTTGTCTTTCTCTGTCTGACTTACTTCACTTAGTATGATCATCTCTAGGTCCATCCGTGTTGCTGCAAATGGCATTATTTCCTTCTTTTTCATGGCTGAGTAATATTCCATTGTATATATGGGCCACATCCCCTTTATCCATTCATCTGTCCTTAGACACTTAGGTGGCTTCCATGTCTTGGCTATTGTGAATAGTGCTGCCGTGAACATAGGGGTGCATGTATCCCTCTCATTCTTTAGATTCCACGTATAAGTGATATCATACGATGTGTGTCTCTCTCTGTCTGACTCGCTTCACTTAGTATGATCATCTCCAGGTCCTGGAAAAAACGAGACTCTCTCTTAGCATCCCTCCCTTTCCAGGAAGGAGGCGGGGAAATGCATTATCCTGTAAAGGCACAGAATTATGGGTCACGCTGCCGTGATCGGTGGAACTTCCCACACCTGCCGTTTCCCAGAAGCAGAAAAGTGCCTTTCTTTTTTAAGAAAAATTTATTTTAAAGACAGAGGGGACAGCTGGAATGATATCCATAAAACACTAGCAAAAAAAAATATTACTCAGCCATAAAAAAGAATGAAATCATGCCATTTGCAGCAACATGAATGGACCTAGAGATGATCATACTAAGTGAAGTCAGTCGGACAGAGAAAGACAAATACCGTATGATATCACTTATATGTGGAATCTAGAAAAAATGATACAAATGAACTTATTTACAAAATAGAAACAGACTCACAGACATAGAGAACGAACTTATGGTTACCAAAGGGGAAAAGTTGGTGGGGGGGATACACTGGGAGTTTGGGATTAGCAGATACACACTGCCATATATATAGTAGATAAGGACCTGCTGTAGACCACAGGGAACTCTACTCAAAATTCTGTGATAACCTATATGGGAAAGGAATCTGAAAAAGAATAGATCTATGTGTATATACAACTGAATCACTTTGCTGTACACCTGAAACTAACACAACATTGTAAATCAACTGTACTTCAATTAAAAAAAAAAAATCAGTGCATGTCTGTTCTAGGAAGGGCCATAATATTTGTGAATGGGTTGGGTTTGTTCTGATTTTGCATGGGGTGAAGCAGCAAATATGGTATTATTCTCGGTAGCAAAGACTGTGTCATCGGAAGGTAATGTTTTTCTATTTCGGGGGCCAGTTTACCTGCTGGAAGCTGCTTTAGGAGAGCACATGCATTTCTTTGGAAGGCGGGTCTCATTAGACATAGAATTAAGTGCGTGGGTGAACTCAGGACCCAGTGTAGGATCACAGAGCGGGGTTCTGCAGAGAAAGGGCTCACACTCTCCCAAGTGTGGGTCTGCAGACAGAGGGGAAGGCGGGGACCAGTGCCCCCTTCACTATGTGATCGGAGCTCAGCCGCCCAAACTGAGCTTGTGAGCGTCTGTGCCTCAGGCATCGCTCTGCCACCTCAAGGCCCACGACATCAGCAAGACACATTGGTACCAACAAGACCTACTTCCGGGGGCTGTGCTAGCCGGGCAGAAGTGACCTGATGACAATTTTTCACCAGACACTTCACAGCAGCCTTTTGCAGGATTATGGACATAACTGTAGAAATAGAAAGTAGAATACGCTGTATGGAACCTTATGCATTTAGGCAGAAATAAATAGCAGAATAAACAATATCAAATTGTATGCATTTAGGCAGAAATAGATGGTAGAATAAACTATATCTAATCTTATGCATTTGGGCAGAAATAAATAGAATAAACTGTATGGAAACGTATGCATTTAGGCAGAAATAAATAGCAGAATAAATAATATCTAATTTTATGCATTTAGGCAGAAATGGATAGTAGAATAAACTATCTAACTTATGCATTTTAGTAGAATAAACTCTATGTAACCTTATGCATCTAGACAGAAATAGTGTAATAAACTATATCTAATCTTGTGTATTTAGGCAAAAAATGAATTGTAGAATTAAAACTATCTAATTCTATGCATTCAGGTAGCAATGAAGTGTGGACAAAATATATCTAATCTTATGGGTTTTGGGGGGGTTTTTTTGCCTAAATTAGTACCGGGTGAATGGCCTGGCTCCCAAGAGGAGGCTTTTTGTGTAAACGAATGATAATCAGAAAAACGAAGATTTTACGTCACATCTGACACCTTCCTTCTCACCCCCAGAAGCAGGCTCCCTAACAAATGAGGCTATTGGCTCTTTATAAACAGGCATCTCAAACCTCGGCTGCCATCTTTGGGTGTCCTGTCCACATTTCCCACCTCGGGCATGCTGGGAAATTCAGCATTTGAGATGCTGTGCATGGCACCAGGGTCTGTGGGGGGCAGGGGGGGGCGTGTGTGTTCAGATCACAAAACATCGGTTTGCAAATTCCCCTTCATCATTTTTGAAAACGGACAGAAAAATAAAAGGGGGGCGGGGTGGCAACTGCTGCCATCAACAGCATATTTTCCATCACGAAGACACGTGATTCTCATCAAGCAGCTCAGAGGAAGCAACACGTCAGGGTGGAACTTGGGGAGGTGCTGACCTTCTTGGGAGATGAGGAGGAAGTGAAGGCAGGTACCTGCCAGGGCGTGAAGAGCCAGGTGCATTCCTTTCAGAAAAGGGATTTATTCACACTATTTACCATGCCCAGGGAACACAAAGCAGGAGCACAGAAGTCAGGGATATTCGCCCCCGGCCCTGGAAGGAACTTTGAAAGCAAAGCAGTACCCAGATGCTGCAAGGAGGGGCTGGATTTGCAGCTACATCCGAAAGCCAGCTTCCGGCGAGGAATCTGGCAGAATGGAGAAAATGAGCATTGGCAACGGTGGGGGACAGAAAAAAAAAATGCTTTGCACATGTGGCAACCCGCCCCCGGGGACAGAGGGCTAAGGAAACAAGGGCTGTGCTCCCAGGCGCCCACAGGATCAGGGGTCACCGTGGAAGGCTGGTACCCAGAGCCACATCTGGAACCAGGATGGAGAAACGGTCCCTCCCCTCCAAGGGGAGAGGGCTGCAGGTGGGGAGCGGGGCGGGCTCCGGGTCAGGAAGCAAGGAAATGTGCCCCCCAGGAGAATAAATTAGAAGAGGTTAGGATGCACTCGGCATGGCTTCACCCAGTGGACCACCACCTGTCCAGCTGGGTCACCGGACCTTGGAATCTAACACAGGTGTGATCTCATGTGCAAATTCTGCACAGATTCGGTGTGCATTTGTGGTAACACGAAACGTTCCCTTTTCCCCTTCGTCCGCAGGGAAAGAGGACGTCTCTCTAACGTGGAGCTGGCTGGTGAACGTACACGCTAGTTCAGTTCTGTGCAGACGCATCTCTTCCTGGGGAGGGCAACCGTGTAGATGAGGGTGAGAATGTCCAAGGTGAGCTGGTAGAACCATCTTTTGAAAGCTGTGGGTTGCAGGTAAAATCGAACAATTGATGTGAATATTCATACAATGAAAATGTATTGATTACTGCATAGTAGGGGTTACTGTGTTGATAGGGAAGGGGTCCAGGATTAGCCACTGTGGCATAAAATTATTTTGAGCTCCGGAAATTCTTTATCTGTCTGAAAGCAGAGCCTCTGCCAAAACCCAATTGTCATAAGCCCACTCTGTGGAAGCAACTGTAATCTTGTTTCCTCGGCAATGAGGTTGGTACCATACCCAGACAGACATTATTACACAAATATTGTATCTCCCATCTGTTCTCCTAAGGGCACATTTATCTTCCCAAAGAGTCATTTGTTTTTCCATAAGTGCCCTTTCTCTCCCCATTTCCAAGAAGCCATTTGTTCTCCCAGAAACACTCTCTTTTTCTCTTCATTCCCTATTAATATGGTATAGAAAGCCTGAAATTCTAACCACCTCCATGAGTCAGATTTCTCTGTGAACTCCTGTGCATATATGCATCATGTAATGTTTTATTCTCTTGCTAATCTGTCTTTTGTCAGTTTAATTTGCACACCCCAAGGACAGAACATAAGAGGGTAGAGGAAAAGTTTTTCCTCCCTGACAGTAGCAATAGAGGGAAAGATGATACAGAGTGGCTGGATCCAACATTCCCTCACTTTCTCTCCTCCCCCAAATTCATCTTTGCTCTTTTTTTCTTCATTTTCCCCTCTTCAAATTTCTGCCTCCCCAAATACAAAGGAAAGCTAAGCTTTGAGCTTCCTTGAACTCACTACTCTTGTGACCCTGAAGTTGGCCCACAGTGAAGGGCTCCCCTTTGCACGTGTCTAGGAAAGGATCCCAGGGATGTTGGTGATGGGCAGCCCTGCAGGAATGGACTCCAGGGGTGAGAATCCAGGTGGCCCTAACAGGTAAGTTGAGAAGCCATATCCAGACCCTTGAACAAGGACCTCTCAGATCCTTAAATCTTAGTGCCAAACTTCTCAGATGACTTTGGTTATTGTTCGGGCTTCTCTGTTGCCCAGCGTCTGGAGGGTGAAGACTCTTCCATGCCAGAGGCTAAGCTACTGTCTCTGTAAACCAGTAGATGACCACAAGGGCATCTGCTTCAAGTCTGTGTGAGTTGAGCTAACGTGAGTCGGGCCTTAAGAGCACAGTCTGGCTTTGGGAATTCTGGTGAAATCAGATTTCTGAGTCTGTAAGGTTTGAGGGGGCAGTTCCACTACTGGGGTAAATCCAGCTAAGGAAACCCACCCTTTAGGTCCTGGGCTGCCATCCAGAGGACTTTTTTTTTTTTTTTTGGCTGTACCACATGGCATACAGGATCTTAGTTCCCTGAGCAGGGATGGAACCTGTGCCCCCTGCAGTGGAAGCACAGAGTCCTAACCACTGCACCACCAGGGAAGTCCCCTAGAGGACTTTAGTTATAAAGACCTGGCCACCCTGCACAAGGACCTTCCACCCTTTCTGGTCTCCTGAGAAGCCCCATCCAGCAGTTGAGACGTACCCACACGGCAATCAATCAGAACCACCTTTGCTATCTTGAGATCAATGAGAAACCCCGGTGTCCTGTCCCGACCTGCCGTTAAAGCAGGTTTGCCCAGGTCTGCAGCCCTGAGATTGATTTGCAGACCAGGAACTGAGGCTGTTGCCTTCATCTCTATTAAGTTCTCGCTTGTTCTCTGCCAGTGGCTTCAGGCTGGCCAGGGGCTGTCCCTGAAGCCTTTAGCTGACGCTCCCTGACCTGGCCAGCTACATTCATGACCCACTGCGGCATCCAGGTCATGACCTCCCAGGGCTGGAAACGGGGGACCTTTTGTGTTGGCCATTGTCTTAAGAACTCCCAACACCTTTAGAATGTACATTCTCTTCCAGGACACAGAAGACTGTATGATGATTGACCATGAAGGAGGTTAGGACACATGACCCAAAACTGTGTCGCTTTGGTATATTGATTATTTTGAGTGGACGTCACTAGAAAACCGGCAGATGCCGGGAGGGTCTTTCTCTGAACGTAGCTACCTAATGTTCTTCCAAAAGGAACCCGGTTGTCATCAATCCCCTCCAGGGAGTGTCATCAATCAGGAATATTGACTCTTGTCCCGGGAAAGGAGGTTCAACTTCAGCTCCACATCCAGAGGGACATTGTCACAAATGGTCATACCTGCCATCTGTTCTTTTTTTTTAATTAATTTTTATTAGAGTATAGTTGATTTACAATGTTGTCTTAGTTTCTGCTGTACAGCAAAGTGAACCAGTTATATATATATACATATATCCACTCTTTTTTAGATTCTTTCCCCATTTAGGTCACTACAGAGTACTGAGTAGAGTTCCCCGTGCTCTACAGCAGGTTCTTATTAGTTATCTATTTTACATGCAGTAGTGTATATATATCAATCCCAATCTCCCAATTTATCCCTTCCCCCCCTTATCCCCTGGTAACCATAAGTTTGTTTTCTACATCTGTGAGTCTATCTCTGTTTTGTAAATAGGTTCATTTGCACCCTTTTTTTAGGTTCCACATATAAGCAATATCATATGATATTTGTCTTTCTCTGTCTGACTTACTTCACTCAGTATGATCATCTCTAGGTCCATCCATGTAGCTGCAAATGGCATTATTTTATTCTTTTTTATGGCTGAGTAATATTCCATTGCACACATGTACCACATCTTCTTTATCCATTCATCTGTCTATGGACATTTAGGTTGCTCATGTCCTGGCTATTGCAAATAGAGCTGCAATGAACATTGTGGTACATGACTCTTTTTGAATTATGGTTTTCTCAGGGTATATGCCCAGTAGTGGGATTGCTGGGTCGTGTGGTAGTTCTATTTTTAGTTTTTTAAGGAAACTCCATACTGTTCTCCATAGTGGCTGTATCAGTTTACATTCCCACCAACAGTGCAAGAGGGTTCCCTTTTCTCCACACCCTCTCCAGCATTTATTGTTTGTAGATTTTTCCATGATAGCCATTCGGACCGTCTCTTCTTCTAAGGACTGAGCCATCTTTCCTAAGAACGTTTTAGTCTGCCTGAGAGGCCCACACCCCCTCCCTTCCCCTATTAAGATGGTCTGTAACCTCTCAAATCTCACCACTTTTTTGGGTGTTCACCTCTTCTACTGTGAGGTCCTCGTGCATGTAATGTAATGTTAAACTTTAATGGGTTTGTGTACCTTTTCTGCCGCTAGTCTGCCTGTTGTCAGCTTATTTCGTAGGCCCAGCTATCGCACTTAGGAGGGCAGAGGGAAAGGCTTTTTTCTCTGGCAACCCATACACCAAGGCATAAAGTGAATCTCAAGAAGGCTTCAAAAAGCTAAAACCAAATAAAGTGTATTCTCTGAAAACAATAAAATTGTACTAGAGACCAATGACAAAAAGATAACACAGGAGTTAGAAGGAAAAAACGCAGTAAAATAAATTCAAAGGAAGTATTAGAAAGGAAATTATAAAGATTTTTTAAATGGGGTGCGAGGGCTTCCCTGGTGGCGCAGTGATTGAGAATCCGCCTGCCAATGCAGAGGCCACGGGTTCGATCCCTGGTTCAGGAAGATCCCAAATGCCGCGGAGCAACTAAGCCCTTGCGCCACAACTACTGAGCCTGCGCTCTAGAGCCCGTGAGCCACAACTACTGAGCTCATGTGCCACAGCTACTGAAGCCCACGCACCTAGAGCCCATGCTCCACAACAAGAGTAGCCCCCGCTCGCCGCAACTAGAAGAAGCCCGTGCACAGCAACGAAGACCCAACGCAGACAATAAATAAATAAATAAATAATAAAATAGGGGGGAAATACCACCAAAGCAAAAACATGCTTTTACAACAAAACTGACAAAGTTGATAAACCCCCGGTGAGGCCAACAGAGAGAAAGAATGAACAAACAGCAGATAGCAGAAACATAACCAGGAGAAGAAATAGAAATCGTGATGTCAGCATTAGAACAGAAGAAATAGGGAATTCCCTGGCTGTCCAGTTGTTAGGACTCCGCGCTTCTACTGCACGGGGCAAGGGTTCAATCCCTGGTGAGGGAAAAAAGATCCCACAAGCTGCAGGAGTGGCCCCCCCTCCAAAAAAAAAAAGAAAGAAAGAAAGAACAGAAGAAATAAAATAATTATCTGCAGATAAATAATTATGTACCTAGAAAATTCAAAATAAAGATGAATGAATGCCTAAGAAAGTTTATCTGGCAAGAGCCGGACACAAAAACAATATACAAAAATCACTTGTTTCTACCTAGTATCAAAAAAAAATTTTTTTTAACACTAAAGAAAAGATGCCATTTAGGAGAGCATAAAATCTAGGAGCTTAGAAAAAATTCCAACCAAAGATGTAAAACACTTCTGATCGGAAAAATTTCCAAAACGTTACTGAAAATGGAATCGGGTGATAATACATCGTACTTAGGTTACCAACCGGGGTTCTTGGCCACCTCAATCAACAGAAATTGATCAGAGGGCAGACAAAAATTTCAGGCCAGGCTTTATTTGGGCCCCTGACGCAGCAGGGTGAGCGCGAGGGCGGCGAGCTGGTTCCTTATACGGGGGGAGGGTAGGGGTGGGTCCAGGGGTTGGGCTGGAGGGGAGGCTTAGGTGGTCTGCCCACCCGTTAGGTGGTGTTGAGTGCAGGGGGCATGCCCAGGACCCTGCTTTCGCTCCACGGTCTTCAAAAGTGGCAACTGGGTTTTTTGGTCTCTTTGTATCTTTTAGGGCCAGAATTTGTCCCGACTGCGCATGCACGCAGTTATTTTTGGTCCCATAGAGTTTCTTTGTATTTTGTTGTGTCCAGGTGCAAGCATCGCCGCCCTGCAGCAAAGAGTCCCAGGTCCCAGCAGAGGGTCCCAGGTCCCAGCCTGTCTCCCTTACAGGTTAAGATGCTCTGTATTTTCAAGAGACTGATTGTCTGCCCAGCATCATCTGGAGATCCCACCCAAGTCCAATTAGAATTTCAACAAGTTTTTTTTCCGTTGTTATTGACAAGCTGTTTATAAAGGGTGTGTGGGAATTCAAAAGGGCTCAGATTCGCCAAATAGAGGGGATGGGGGGGAAGACGGAGAGAAAACCAAGAAACACACAGTGTATCAGCCAGCCAGATGCCACGTTTATTAATCAAGCTGCAAAATTAAGTCAACCGGCCACGGGGCAGGGTCTGGAATGAACCCCGCAGACCCCAAGAGAGTCCAGGACGGGGTCCTGGGTTACAGACCTTATGTGACAGCAGGGGGCGCTGTAGACACGTCAGGACCGGCTGCCTCGGAATAGCTAAAAATGCGTCCTTCACTCCCACCTGACTCAGAATCTCCATCCAGGTGGATTATAAACCTCGGTGTGAATATTAAACCGTAGAGCGCTCAGAAACTCAGATTGGAGGGCTGATGCACCACCTCGGGGAAGGGGGATTTGTTTATACGAAAGTGTGAAAAGGACAAAATAAGCAGGAAAAGACTCATCAATCGAGTTCTACCAGCCAGAGGGCTGCAGGCACCCCAGGGAGGTAGGGTGAAAACTCATTTCCTGCTGGCTTTTTCCCCAAGGCCCTTCCAGACGTCTCCATTGTGTTTCTAATGTATTTCTTGCTTATGCTGTGAATTGCACCCTCCTAGAATTCTCCAGGTGTGGGCGTGTTTATTTTTATTTTCTTGGAGCATCGTTTTATTTTTTTAAATGGTATCCTGTCATTGTAGTATTGGCAGAATTATTTTCACTGTATTTGGCGGATTATTTGGCATGGTGTCAGGACACATGCCCCTTGTGCCTGTCACAGAAATGTGCTGATTTAGAGCTTGATCCTGGCCCACGCCCCCACCCCTTGCCCCAGGCGCCATCGGCAGGCGACCCTGCCTTGCTGCGCAGGAGAAAACAGGGTTCCACAGAAAGGTCCGTTGATTTTCACATCTGTGTGGCCAGACCCATTAAGCATAAAGATAACTAAACACATATTTTGCTTAATCGTTGGCTTGAGTTTCTCGCCTCTTTTTTGTGTCCTTTCACTCCGTGGAGACTCAGAGTTCGCCTGAAAATTAGTTTAAGCTGAAGACATTTGAGATTCAACAGATGCCGGGAAGAAAAAACAACAACTTTCTAGAGCTTCCCTTCTCTGACCCAGAGGGGCAACTGCTAGGAAATAAGGCTCCATAAATTCCTCTTCAAGGTGGATCTACTCCCAGAATTCAGAACACCAGAAAACCTCCCCTCCTCCCCAAAAAAACTAAAACTTAAAAACCTCCCCCCAAATCCCTTCTCCAGGGGAGTTTTTGTCCCCAGAAGGAGATGGAAAAATCACTCATACCCATACAAACATCATCACAAACTTTCTTATCTCCTGTTTGTGCTCGGAAAACCCACTTCTCTTTCCAAAAAGTTACTTGTTTTCCCCTCAGTGCTTTTCTGGCCAGCCTCCCTTTCACCTTGAAGCCACAGAATTCTAACAATCCTTTCCGGTTACTCAGAACATGCCACCCCCAAGTATGCCGCTTTAGCCTGTGGATGATTTGGACCTAAAAGCCACACAGAACCAGTAGACTCCAGATAAGTAAGGAGATTTCCACGTATAAAGGAAATGCTCATTTGTAAAGATGTATGTCTCTCCCATACCTGGAAAAAGAGGCCGCTTAAGAACTCTTATCAATAGAGAAGGTTCCACTTAATCTACATAACAAGTCCTGATAAATACCCTCTTTCACCATAGTTTCCTAGGCAGCTCCCCATAATTTGCCTTCTCCCCCCAGAACCCTCAAATCTGTTTTCCTTTGTTTAGCTTAAAAAAGGTATATATAACCACCCCTTGGAATTACTTGCCTCTGGGTACCCCCAAGTGTAACCGAGATGCTGTGCTAATAAACTTCAGTTTTTCTCCTGATAATCTGTCTGTGGCCAATCTCAGTTATAAGGCCCCACCCAGAGAACCTAAAATGAGTACAGGAAAAATTTGTTTTTTCCTCTGTACACTCACCACTGAATTCTCCTCTAAGTATGCACATTGCATGCATAAATCACCTCTGGTGTTTTGTCCCTTCTTGTTAATCTGTCTTTTGTTGGTTTAATTCACAGGTCCCAGGCACTGAACCTAAAAGGGTAGGGGGAAAATGTTTTTCCCCTACAGTTCAAACCTCACTGTGGAACGATCATTATATAAAGATTCCTCTTAAGAACCATTTGGAAGCAGAGAATTCTGCAGTCGTCCAGTCCTTAGACCAGATTCTGGGGTCTTGTTCCCAACACTTCATCTGTTCTATGTGCCCAGTTGGCTTGGGGTGTGATTGACATGCTAAGAATGTACCCAGGGCAGCAGGAGGGTCCATAATGGGGACCTTGTTGGAATCAGGACAGGTTATCAAAGCCTATAAATATTCGGAGAGGGGAGCCTGGATTCCAGGGGCCCTGATGTGGCCATATTTTTGTCCCTTTATCACTCACCAGGAGCCAGTGGCTGACGTGGCTGGGTGGGCTTCGTCCAATCAGTTGAAAGCCTGAATAGAACAAAAGCATGATCTCCCCTGAGCCAGAAGGAGGTGCCCAGGAAGAAATTTAACAAACGGCATACAAATCCTTTATTGAGAAAATTACCTGTTTCTACAGAAGATCTACGCAAATGGAAAGATATACCATATCCAAGGATGAGGAAGTTTATAGATTCATTGAATGAGTTTCTAGTTAAGTCCAGGTGGAGTTTCTCAGTGACTTGGAAAGATGACCCTGAAACTCATACAAAAGAAAAAAGGATTTTTTTTTTAATTATTATTTATTTTTGGCTGTTTTGGGTCTTCGTTGCTGTGCACAGGCTTTCTCTAGTTGCAGAGAGCAGGCGCTACTCTTTGTTGTGGTGCGTGGGTTTCTCATTGCAGTGGCTTCTCTTGTTGCAGAGCACGGGCTCTCGGCGCGCGGGCTTCAGTAGTTGTGGCTCGCGGGCTCTAGAGCACAGGCTCAGTAGTTGTGGCGCACGGGCTTAGTTGCTCCGCGGCATGTGGGATCTTCCCAGACCAGGGCTCGAACCCGTGTCCCCTGCATTGGCAGGCGGATTCTTAACCACTGTGCCACCAGGGAAGCCCAGAAAAAAGGATTAAGACATTTTTAAGAAGAAAAAAATGGGGAGAGATAGAGGAGTACCTTCCTGAACATCAAGATTAGGGTTATGAATAGGCAAATAGCTATATTCTTATGTTCTTTACATAAGAACAGAAACACCTTCTTATGTAAACGGAAACTCTGTTTATGGCAGAGACGGCCACATAGTGGGGAAAGGATGGGTGCATCAGTAGAAGGTGGTAGACAATGGGCCATCCATAAAGAAAAATAAAATTAAATCTCTGTGATAGGCGTTAATCTTGGTCCCTAGATCCTTCTCGCCCTGATGCCACACCCATGAATATGTTCCATTGCTTGTCAGAAATCTTTGCAGAGGTAAATGAGATTCCTACTCAGTTGTGTTTAAGATAAATGACCCTGTGCTATATAATCACAAAAGCCCTTCAAAGAAGAAGAGGCAGGTAGAGCGATTCAAAGCATGAGAAGGAATAAATTCTGCCAGGATGCTGAATGACCTTGGAAGTGGATTCTTACCTAGTTGCTTCCAGAGAGAAACGCAGTCCTGCCAACACCTTGATTTCAGCTGTGGAAACAGATCCTAAGCAGAAAACCCAGCTCAGAAATGTGCTTGTGCACACCCAGAAATGTGAGATACAACGTCTATGTTTTGGTGTCCCCATGTTCGTCATAATGTGTCATAATGTGTTATGCAACATAGCTACCTAAAACAATCCCTAACTCAGAATTTACATGCAAACCTATCCAGATGGAATAAACACAGACTTACAAATAGGAAATTATTACAACTTCTGGGGGGAAATAGGAAGCTCTCTTTATGGCATCAGGATAGGAAATGACTGTTTAAACAAGACAGCAATGTGGAGTCTACAAAAATGATACAGATGAATTTATTTGCAAAGCAGAAATAGAGACACAGATGTAGAGAATGGACGTATGGATACCAGGGGGGGAAATGGGGCTGGGATGAAGTGGGAGATTGGGATTCACACATATAGACTATTATACTACGTATAAAGTAGATAACTAATGAGAACAAACTGTATAGCACGGGGAACTCTACTCAATGCTCTGGGGTGACCTAAATGGGAAGGAAATCCAAAAAAGAGGGGATATCTATATATATATGTATAGCTGATTCACTTTGTGGTACAGCAGAAACCAACACAGCATGGTAAAGCAACTATACTACAATAAAAATTAATAAAAAATAAATAGATAAAAATGAACAAGACAGCAGACGTTCACCCTAGAAACCAAAAGTGTTGTAAGCATCCAGGTGAGTGAGTCAGTAAAAATATTCTGTTACACGTGAACCAGCAAAGGGATTTCCACGTAGGTCATCGGTCATCAGCCTTCGGATTTTATGTTTGAAGGAATCCAGAGAAGTCTGTAACCGGCCAGAATTCCTAAGACCTGGGTGAGCCCGAGATATCTAATGACCGTAGTTGTATGAGAAACACCATCTTCCGAGGGGACGCTTATGACCCTTTTTCTCCAAGGGGTTTCAGATGCAAACTTATGGACGCGAATGATGCACACGTCAAAACGTCCCTCACTTCTGCTGAAAGGAGCTTCCCGAATCCCACATTTCCAGCAGGATAGGTGGGGACCACCCAGATGTGAGAATCGGGAGTGGGGGGGTGGGGGAGTGGAAGAAAATCGAAACGTTCACTCTTTACCAAGTTCTGGGGCTTGTTATAAAATTTAACTATTTGCAAGAATGCCTGCGCTATGATCTGGGGGTTTTAGAACGTGAATATGTGAGCATGTGTGTCTTAAATTGATTTTGCATCGACGAGCTTGGTAAAAAATGTGATTTTGACTTAACACTGGGAGCCTCTGAATTCATGAAGCTCAACACCTCTTAAATTCATGGGTTTTCTTGGCAGGCGTGCAGAGCCTGCCTGTGGAGCCTTCAAATATGCCTCTTAGGGGATTTTTTTTAATTGAAGAAAATGTGAAAATGTAGTAAGCGGTGATGTTAACAAAACATAGACATTTTTACGATGTATTTTTCCAAAATAACCAGAGGCCCCTTGCTAGTCCTGGCAGATGTCTGGAATTTTTTTTGTTGTTTTTCTATTAAAAACCAAATTGTTTGCCCTGTATCACAGAAGCACCCACAGAGAGCATCTGACACTCCTCGCTTCATGGGTGATAGGATACAAGAGATTCTGCTTCCAAATGCAGACAGAACGTTTCATTAAAATGAGGACTGATTTGTCCTGTGGGATTTCTGAGCGTGTGTTTTCATGGCTAAATTCTGAACACACATAAAACAACGATAATTCAAGCATGGGGTGTGTACTTCGTGAAACTGCTTTCTGTGGATTCTGGGCTTAAGCTAATGAATGGATTTAATGAGGGTGATGGGAATCTTGTTTCTTGCTGTCGGACAATGGATTTCGCACATGGAGAGATGGGACTTGGAATGAATGCAGGCCTGTTCTCGGTGGGTGAGTCTCCTGGGGCCGCTGTAACCAAGTACCCCAAACGGGGGGCTTCAACCAGGAAGTCCATCCTCCCCCATCCTGGAGACCAGACGTCTGAGGTCAAGGTGTCCCAGGGCCGCGCTCCCTCCAGAGGCTCCAGGGGAGGGTCCTTCCTGCCTCTTCCAGCTTCTGGGGGCTCCAGGCGTCCCTGGGCTCGTGGCCGCGTCCCTCCCGTCTCTGCCTCTGTCTTCCCGGGTCTTCTCCTCTGTGTCCTCATGTGGTCTTCCGTCCGTGTGTATCTATGTCATAGTGGAAGATATGGGCCTTCTGCATGGAAAGATTCAGGTAACCATTGTGGACAAAGAATGTCACCTGCCATTTCAGTGAACAAATGACGTTTCGGCCACCAAGCCCTCAGCTACTGCAGCTGCCCCGACGGTGCCCCCTGAGGGGACTCAGGATGGAGAAAAACAGGATCCTGGCCCTAGAGAGTTAAGATACCTATCAGAGGAATGATTTCAATGAGCCCAGACTCTTGCATCTTCCCATACATGGAAAAGCGCTACACTCATTTACTTGAGATGTCTGGCTTTCTTTAATTAGGAGTAATCTTTTGATGTTCGGCCACCTGGGGGGTTTTTTGGTTTGCTTTTTTGTAAAACTCCTATATATCCAGGCTCCTCCCTGACCTCTTTGAAACAGTCCCTCAGAGCCATCTGGAAAGCCGTATCCCAGGCTTGAGTCCTCAGGAATAACCCCGACTAAAACATAACTCTCAACTTTTAGGTTGTGTTTTTTTCCCTTGGACAGAATCATTCACAACTTCTTCCCGTGAGTTTAGGGATCTGTGTCCCTGAGGCTCGTCATGACCACTGGTGGGCTGGCGTCAGCTGGCACCTTTATCTGGGGGAGCTGAGAGGAGGGACATTTGCCGGGGTTCTTGTCTGCGACCTCAGGGAGCCCACAGTCCTGAGATGCCCGACCCCTCTGTGGGGTGCAGGTGACCAGTGGGCAGACGGAGCCCAGAGCAGCCTCTGCGGTGGCCCAGAAGCACCGGGGAAAGTAGACACGGTCCCTTCATCCCACAGGGGGGCGCAGACCCCAGCAGGGGGAGATGGATGCCCAGCGCGTGGTGCAGGGCGGGGCCACAGCAGCAGTGCCCCGCGGCCACAGACAGGACTGCCACGCGGCCACGGCCGCAGGTGTCCCCGTGGAAGGGCAGCCACAGCCAGGACCAGGTGCAACCGTGGACAGGCCCACGGATGCCAGTGTGGAAACCCACAGGAGACCACACTCCTGTCTGCCGGACCAGGAGGCCCCGAAACCCCAGCCAGGGAGCTTTGTCACCTGTCCTGTGCAAAGGAGCAAGAAAGAAACACCCGTGGGATCTTCCCCAGTGAACCCCCAAAACTGTACCTACTCAGAACTGAATAGGACACACTGTTTTTTTAAATTGAACTATAGTTGATTTACAATGTGTTAGGTTCAGGGGTACAGCATAGTGATTCAGTGACACTGTTTCCACATTCTTTTCCATTATACGTTGTTACAAGATACTGAGTATATTTCGCTGTGCTATACAGTAGGACCTTGTTGTGTGTCTAGTTTATATATAGTAGTATCTATCTGTTATTCCCAAACTCCTAATTTATCCCTTCCCCCCTTCCCCTTTTGGTAAGCCTAAATTTGTTTTCTATGTCTCTGGGTGGGTCTATTTCTGTTCTTTAAAAAAATGATACAAAATGACGCACTATTGTATTTCTGCCCTCCTGGGAAAGGCAACGCATGAGATACATTTGTGCTGCGGAGAAGGAAACGTCTCACACTTCGCTCAGAGTGTGGGCGGAGGTTTCCCCATCCCCTGTAAGTGGAGGATGGAGGTGTCATTCTCTGAGCCTCCCCCCGAGAAAACACTTGTTTCTGTGCTCACAACGCTTCTCACACCAGGGGGGTGTGGCTTCCACACGGCGAGTTTCTCCGATTCATAGTGGACAGCGGGCGGTGTCCCAGCATCCTTGGTGACCCTGAGTTCCCCGGGGTTAGCGCAGACCCCTCAGGGTCAGGGATCAGCCCCGCAAGACCGGCCACACTTCAGCCAAATGTTAGGGACGCACAGGGTAAGTTATGGGGTGAAAGGGCTCCCCTGCCCTCTCCAAGGGCACATCTCCCTCCCAGCACCTCCGTGAGTTCACCAGCCGGAAGCTCTCCAAACCCCATCGTTGAGGGTTTTACGGAGGGTCCACGGTGGATTAAATCACTGAGCAGGGCTGATTAATTCAATCTCCGGCCCCTGTCCCCTCCCCGGAGGTCAGAGGGTGGGGCTGAAATTCCAACCCTCTAACCGCAGGGTTGGTTCCCCTGGCAACCAGCCCCATCCTGAAGGCATCCAGGGGCCCCTGTTGAGTTGAAAAGGACTTATTATGAATAACAAAAAAGTGTTTCTCCCCCCCCATCCCCCCCCCACCCCTCCCCGTCCCTCAGGACATCCCGAGGGTTTTAGGAGCTCTGTGACAGGAACCAGGGCAGAGAACATATATTTCTTTTCTTTTCTTTTTCTTCCAGGCATTTCACACACCTCTCACCCCCTGCCTCTGGCAATCATCAATCTGTTCTCTGTATCTGTGAATTTGTTGGGGTTTTTCTGTTTGTTTTAGGTTACACATGTAAGTGATAACGTGCAGTATTTGTCTTTCTCTGTCTGACTTACTTCACTCAGTATGATCATCTCTAGGTCCGTCCATGTTGCTGCAAATGGCATTATTTCATTCTTTTTGTGGTTGAGTAATATTCCATTATATATATAGAGAGAGAGAGAGATGATAGAGATAGATACAGATGATAAATGATAGGTAGACAGATGATAGATAGGTAGGTAGATAGATGATAGATGATAGACATAGATGATAAATGATAGATGATAGGTAGGTAGGTAGATAGATGATAGACGATAGATGATAGGTAGACGATAGTATAGATAGATATAGATGATAAATAAAAGATAGGTAGATAGATGATAGATATAGATGATAAATGATGGATAGGTAGATAGATAGATAAATGATGTAGATAGATATAGATGATAAATGATGGATAGGTAGATAGATGATAGGTAGGTAGGTAGACAGATGATAGACGATAGATGATAGATGATATAGATAGATATAGATGATAAATGATAGGTAGATAGATAAATGATATAGATAGATATAGATAAATAAATGATAGGTAGACAGATGATAGATAGATAGATAGATATCGCTTTCTCTTTACCCCTTCCTCTGTCGATGGACACTTAGGCTGTTTATGTATCTCGGCTATTGTAAATAGAGCTGCTATAAACATGGAGATGCAGACGTCTCTTCGAGATCCTGACTATTTATTCTTTACATAAAAGCCCAGAAGAGTGGGATTGCTGGACCGTCCAGTATATTTCATATTTTATCACCACGTAACATCATTTTCTAGATTCTTTCCATCATGACTGCCGAAGCCCCGCTTATCCCGCCTCGACTGTTAAAGCCACACTGTCATCCAGTGGAAACTGGCGTTCTTTCATCCAAATCCAAGGCTGTTTTCCGATCACCAAAATGAAGAGGGGAAAATGTCATTAAGACATGTCGACAGGGATAGCAGGACATTCGAAGGCAAGAGAAAAGAAGTTTTTTTAAAAATACCCATCACCTCGAGTGCACGTATAATACGTTGATTTTGGTACAAGCCATTGCAGCTCCCAAGCCTGTGCTGGAGAATCCCAGGGCCTTTCTGTAAAAGGGATTCCTGACACTTCTGTGCATTTTTTCTTTTGGGTGACTGCACAGATAAGACTTCTTGAACCTGGAGACAAGAGAAGTGGGGTTTTCTTCTGGTTTTCCAGTGGTTGCAATGAAATCCCACCCAGACCTTGGTGCTGAGCCTATGGTCCCCTCTTAGGAGACCAGGCAGTGTCTAGCCTGGAGGGCCTGGCAGTCTGTCTGTCTCAAGGCTCCACTGCTCGCCCAGAGGGAGGAGTGGAGGACACTGGTCTGAATTTTTGCCGTATCAGGTAGACAGAGAGGGTTTCCTGGGCCAGCGGGGTCAGGCCAAGGATGAGGAGGGGGAGGTGGACCCACAGGCTGACCTTGTTAGATAGTTGCAGCTGGAATTGTGTCTCCCCCCAGAGTCCTATGTTGAAGCCCTAAACCCCAGGACTTCAGAATTGGCTGTATTCAGAGATAAGGTCTTTAAAGAAGTGATGAAGGTACAATGAGGTCACTAGGGTGGGTCCTGATCCCATAGGACTGGTGTCCTTATAAGAAGAGGAGATCAGGACACAGACACACACAGAGGGACGACCACGTGAGGGCACAGGGAGAAGACAGCCGTCTACACGTTCAGGAGAGAGGCCTCGGGAGGGACCAGCCCTGCTGACCCTTGGATCTCAGACTCCAGCCTCCGGGACAGGGAGACATAAATGTCTGTTGTTTAAGCCCGACCCCCCTGCCCCAGTCTGGGTTACTTGTTACAGCAGCCCTAGCTGACGAATACAACATCTGTCCACCTCAGTGATGATTCTAGAGCCAACTTGTTTCCTGAATCACAGCTAAAATCCACATGCAGGCAACTCTCAGGAATATCTAATGCTTACCCCGTTGATGGGACTAGAGTCTGGAAATCTCCACGCACTTCCCCCAGAAAAGCCTGGTCTGAAGCAGAGGGCATTGTGCCCACCTGGGACATACAGTCAGGGGATTCCAGATGACCACACATCTCGGCTCTGTGACCCCAGGGGAGGATCGTCTGCAGCCTCAGGTCCCCGGGAGACGGAGGGCTGCTTCCCTGGGCAGTGCCGGCCCCTTGCTCCCGAGGAGGGGGCTTAAGCGTCCAAGCAGCACAGACTAGCCCTCCTCTGTCTTCCAGGATTCAGTGGGCATCTTGCTGTACAGCCCCCTTCTGAGTGCAGTGCACACACCGGCCATGTCAGCTCCCCTCCAACCACCCCTGGGGGGGCTTGTAGAAACGCAGCTGCTCTGACCCCAGAGGCACCTGCTGAATCAGAACCTCTGGGCAGGGGGACACAAGCCTTCCCGGGGCACTCCAGTGTGTGAGACCCCCTCTTTTCACCCCAGTGAGTGAGGAGAAGGGAAACACTGCATGATTCCCAACTCGAGGGAAGAAACATGGACCAGGACACGAGGGGTTCAACGGTGGAGACACAATTAAAACCTCCAGGGTGGGGCTCCCCTGGTGGCTCAGTGGTTAAGAATCCGCCTGCCAATGCAGGGGACACGGGTTCGAGCCCTGGTCCGGGAAGATCCCACAGGCCGCGGAGCAACTAAGCCCGTGCGCCACAACTACTGAGCCTGCGCTCTAGAGCCCGCGAGCCACAACGACTGAGCCCATGTGCCACAACTGCTGAAGCCCGTGAGCCTAGAGGCTGTGCTCCGCAACAAGAGAAGCCACCGCGATGAGAAGCCCACGCACCGCAATGAAGAGTAGCCCCCGCTCACCGCAACTAGAGAAAACCTGCACACAGCAGCAAAGACCCAACACAGCCAAACATAAATAAATTAATTACTTAAAATAAATAAATAAATAAAAGCCTCTCGCAGCCCAGAAACAAGGTCCCAGGTCCAGGCGTGCAGTCCACCCTGAAATCTTCCTCAGGGAAAGGTGACTTCTGGGGTTCCTGCTCTCCCACTTCCAAGCCCCGCACCACAGCTCTGACCCAGGAATGACCTTCCCAGACGGGAACAATCACATAACGCCCACCTCCCGGCTTCCAGGGAAGAGAGTGGCCTTACCGCAGCTGGAAACCTCGCCCCAAATTGCAACACCTACATCCTACAGAGAGGAGACAATTAGCAATGTTGTCTTGAGAATGATGGGGGAACGGGTTGCTGAGCTCAAAAACAGGGTGAGAGTCCTTCTGTGTTTGCAAACCCTTAGCGGGCTGCCTGCAATGTGTGTTGTATTCTAGCTTAGTGTTTGTTCACTAATAAAAGTGTTTTCTTTCCATTTCTATCTTTGTGGAGGAATTTTCTGGGGGTGGGGAGAGATTTTGTTAAATTATAAATCCCCAACACCACACACACACACACACACACACACACACACACACACACACACACACACACACACACACACGGACTCCAGGTATATCTGATCAAGTTTATTTACTGCACCCTGCAGAGAGAGACAAGATAAACTCAATGCCGGCCTGAAAAAAAAAAAGAAAAAAACAACTAGATCTCAATAATCTAGAAATCTAGATACATCCTGTATGTGAAGCTTGAGGGCATCAAACTAACATTGTCCACTATCTCCACAAATATCAGCAAGCTGTTTACATCTCACCGTACTTCTCATGCCAACATTTTTTTCTTTTTATTTCAATATAAAAAATAATAATAATGCACACTCAGCGGGGAATGTTTCAAATGTTCATGCAGGGTTTTTACATTCAAATATCTCTTAGAAGTGATGTCCTGAGTGTGGACTCAGGAATTAAAACAGAGTCTGCTTAATAAAATGCCTCAGTGGTTGCAAAGAGGGTTTTTCCCTTTTGGAGCAAGAGCCGGGTGGCTGGTTGGTGTTGGTAACGCAGAATTCCTTTTGTACCTGGGGGTGCCATGCCTCACCTGCTGGGTACGTGTGCCGCGTAGCAAAAGATCTGAGGAACCACTCAGGTGCAAGTAGTAATGGCGAGAGGGCAGGACTGGGTGGGCACATGCGAAGGAAGGTGGTCTCAGGCCGTTGGCTGTCCTTCCTTACGATTTAAGTGAACCGTGACAACGTGCCAGGTGAGAGCAAGAACAAGCCCAACCAACAGTCTGCCACCTATAGGGAATCCGCCTTCAAGCCCTTGCATATCGACAGAGATGGGATGCATTGGTTGGATGGTTGGGGTGTTGGGTGACCCCAGACACCAGCATCCTCGGTTCTGGGGAGTTCCCTTCACAGTGGTTTTTAGTCCCTGAGATGTTGTCCTGGGTCCTACAATGTCAACGTAGATTTTGATGTTGGCTTTTGAGTTTGCACCCCCTCAGAACCTCACGTATGAGTCGTCACTCATCACAAACGTAAAATCCCCGAGAGAGACCACCTCGCCGTCCTGGGGGGGCTGGCGAGGGAGCTGGCCGGCCTCCCCGGTGGCCTCTTCCTCCTCTGTCTGCCGGTACACAGGGCTCGTCACTGCTGTCATGGGCATCTCTGCCAGCTGGACCACCGCGGCCTCTTCCGGGATGGACTCCTGCTCCCCGTCTTCCATCTTATTCAAGTGAGCCACGTTCTGCGTGTCCTTGATCCACTCCTGCCAGGATGAAACATCGTGACTCAGGCTCCGTGCAGCAAACCCCTCCCCTCGGGGCCCGTGCATCCCCGGGACCCTGGCAGCCTCCCTCCGGAGGGGATGCCACCCACAGCAGAACAAAAAAGCTCTCATGTTTAGCATCTTGGCATAGAGCTTGTGGTTTCAGACCTTCCTTTTGTCATCAGCCTCAAAGCGCTGGCCTGTGGTCACTCCTCACACATGAGGACTGCCTGAAGGGCTTTTCTGGAACCCAAAACAGGAAACACAGATTCCTCTCCCCCACCCCCACCCCGCAGGTATGTTCTCTGAGATGGGGGTGACTTTTCAGAAGGAGGATTATCACTCAGCAGGTCCAGGGGGCCCAGATGCTGAATTCTAACAAGTGCCCTGGGGTTTCCTGACGCTGGCCGGAAGCACATCTGGAATAGGGTCTTCCACGAGTGACTCCTCTGTCCCCTATGACATCTCCCTTCCCCGGCCCAGCCTCCCCCGTCTCCTTCTTCCAGCCCCAAGTATTGAAAAACTTCCGATTTCCTGTCCTAAGCTCTGCTGTAACCCCCTCTCCTCTCCCTTGAAAGGAACTGGGACACCCCCAAATATGTCGCTTTGGCACAAGGATTATTTTCAGCTGAAGGCAATGGAGAATGAACCGCTGCAGAGAGGATTCTCTGCTCTCCGTTTATCCTCCCTAGAAGCAGGGCATAAATGTCCCTTTTGGAAAGGAAATGTACATTTGTAAACGGTCACCCCGACCCTTCCAACTCCAGAGACGACACTTATCACCTGGGAGAACTTGAGTCTGCATAAAATCTTACTAAAGAACCCTTATTTCTCATGCATTTCCTAGTCACCTTCTCATATCTTGCCTGCCACCCACAAGTCCCCAACCCCTTTTCTTTTACTTGGTCTCTCCTCCACACTCTATCACCCTTTGTTAAAATGGCACATCACCCCCCAGGTCTGTAACTACTTCTTGGGGGTTTTCACTTGTTTTCATGTGCATACAAAATAAACCTTTTCTCTTCTTAATCTTTTTCTTTTTCTTTTTTTTTTTTTTTGTCTATTTAATTTGCAGGCATCAGGGACAAAACTTAACAGGATAGAGGAATGTTTTTGTGGGTTTTCTTTCCATTTTTTTCCCCTCTCCTACACCTAAGTAGTTTTAAAATTCACCTTGCTCCTGTGGAAGGTTAAATAGTGCATCCCTTCCAAAATAAAGATATGCCCAAGTGCTAACCCTCAGAACCTGGGAATGGGACTTGATTTGGAAATAGGGTCGTTACAGATGTGATGAAGTGAAGGGTCTGAGATGAGGTCCCCCTGGAGGAGGGTGGCCCTACATCCAATGACAGGGTCCTTCTAAGACACAGAAGAGGAGAGACACAGACACAGACGAGAAGCCCCGTGAAGACGGAGGCAGAGACGGGAGGGATGCGGCCACAAACCCAGGGACGCTTGGAGGCCCCAGAAGCTGGAAGAGGCAGGAGGGACCCTCCCCTGGAACCTCTGGAGGGAGTGCGGCCCTGGGACCCCTTGATCTCAGATGTCTGGTCCCCAGGACTGGGCGAGGATGAATGTGTGGTGTGTTGAACCCCGCAGTTTGTAGCAGCCGCAGGGAACTGGCATAACTCTGATCCCAGGGTCCTATAAAATCCACGCCTGGGGGTCCACTGCCTGGCAATCTCCTGGGGACGGGGGCGCTGATCCCCTCTCTCTCATTCCTCCCAACTCCTCCTCAGCCCCCCTTTAAGCATTTATCACATGAATGAAATAACAACCATAAAGTTTGAAAAAGGAAGTGTAGGTTTTGTTGTCAGCCCTGCAGAGGGAACAGATTAAGAACACAACTTCCTGATGAGATCAGAAAGCGATTAGGCTGGAAAATCCCGTAGGGGGGGCCGCTGATCTCTGGGGCTGATTTCAAGAGAAGCCACCCTCGGAGGCCCTTGGATCTACTCTCTCTGACCAAAAGAGAAAAGAACATGCTGCTGCTTTCAAATGCAAAAAGGCTCACAGGCATTTAAAGAGGCCGCTGGAATAAAAGCGGGTTTTTAAATGGTGCATAGGGGAGATATTAGGACAGCACAAAGCAAGCCTGTTTTTCATGCCCAAGGAGATGGCGCTTACCTGGAAGTTACCTTGGTGAGACTCAAAGAGCCCAGAGAAGGTGAATCTCGGATCCGGCACACTGGGCATGAGAACCTTCTTAACCCTGAAATGGACATGGAGAGTCTGGTCAGACAGGCTGGCGCCCCTGAGCAGGGCTGTGGACGTCCAGGCGGACAGACGCGCCCCCCCCTCGCCCCGCCATGAGGGGCCCAGGATGGCTGCAGATTTTGACCCCAGAGGCTGCACACCTTGGCGGAATTGCGTCCCCAATTTCAAAACATGTGCCCCACTCCTATCCCCCCAGGTACCCTGCTCCCAGCAGCCACGTGAAGCCCTCACCAGGAATGTGATGTTAGGGGCATGGAGCCCATCTCTGCAAAAGAGCAATTCTTATTACCTAGGAATCACTATTTCTATTGACATTATGGACTGAATTGTGTCCCCACCTCCCCAAATTCATAGCTTGAAACCCTAACCCCTCAATCTGACCGTATCTGGAGGCTGTACTTCTTAGGAGGTGATTAAGGTGAAATGAGGTCATAGACATGGGGTATGAAGGTGCTCAGGATACACCACCCCAAAATATGCCACTTGAGGATATTGTGTATTTGGAGGTGAAGGCACTTGAGAAACAGCAGAGACAGGAGAAGCCCTCTGCCCTCCCCCGTCCACCTAAAACCAGAGCACAAATTTCCCTCTTTACAAAAAAAAAAAAAAAAAAAAAATTCCATTTGTAAAGGTACCCCCCCTCTCCTTTACCAGGAAATGGGCAATGAGTCACATCACTGAGATGGCACCAAGATGCTTCCACATAGACAACCTTTATCTGCCTGTAGTTTCCCCCACACATTTCTTAGTCACCTTCCCACAGTTTACCCACATCCAAACTCCCTTTTCCTTTGTCTTCCTTTTCCACAAATTATTACCTTTTGTTAAAATGGTATAGAAGCCCCCAAATTAACTGCCTTGTTAGGTGTTCACTTCCTTTCTACGAATCTCCATGTGCTTAAAAATATTACATCAGTAAAGAAACATGCATTTTCTTATGTTACTCTGTCTTTGGTCAGTTTAATTTGCAGGCCCCCAGGAAAGAACCTAAGAGGTTCTCATCTAATAAGCTGCTAACCCTATGTGACTGGTGTCCTTAAAAGAAGAGGAGATTAGTACACAGATGCACACAGAGGGACGACCGTGTGAGGACACAGGGAGGAGAGGGCCGTCTGCACACCCAGGAGAGAAGCCTCAGGAGGAACCAGCCCTGCCCACACCTGGACCTCAGATTCAAGCCTCCAGTACTGGGAGAAATAAATGTCTGTTGTTTGAGCACCCCTAGTCTGGGGTGCTTTGTTATGGCAGCCCCAGGAAGATAATACAGTTGATTTCACCACTCGTCGTGAACAGGGACTTCCTTGAAGACAGGACAAGTGTTAGTTTTTTCCAAGAAGTGTACTCCTCAGATTCCCTCAGGGGTGATTTCAGTTTTGTATTAAAAACATCAGACATGTCACCTGTCAACACACTTATCTGACTGCTTCATCTACTCCCTTGCAGAGAAGCATATTGCAGGCATCTGTTTGAGCTGGTCAAAGAGAGAGCAGACTGAAGAAAAAATGGGGCGATTTGCAAGAATTAAGGGAAGATGCTCCACGCTGTATCCAACCACGATGGGACGTCCTTGAAATTGTCTAACTTAGCCTAGCTCAGACCCAGCCTGAGTGGTCCAGAATGGCGGTCCGTGTTTCTCTATTCATCACTCCAGTCGTTGCTATGGAAACCTCATCCTAAGAAACAAAGATGGCACCCACGGCCCTGGGCATCAGTTCCTTCAAACATCATCAAGAAGTAAAAGGCCCAGGCGCAAGTACGTTTAAAGAAAGATGGAAATAGCGGTTGTTAAATTATTGCATGGAAGGTTAATGGGGAGAAATATTTAATATCATATTTTTGAAATGCTTTCTATGGTCTCAAAGAATATTGTTTTGCTGTATCGGTAAATGGATTTACAAACCAGACAAGCTTTCTTCTTGTCCAGCTCTTCTCACGTCACTCACCAAATTGTCTCATTTAATAAATCTCAATAAAAATTAAAAGGTGTTTTAAGTACCTGTCATTGTAACATGACAGGAGGACACAGCTCAATGGGGCATGTGTTTGAAGCAAGGTAACGCTCTGATAGGAATGAGCATTCTTGTATCCTACTGTCTCCACGAGAATATTTGTCAATGAATTCTGCAGATATCTCTGCACCTTTGTCATTATTTCCCTCTCAATTTTCTTGTCATATACCACTGGCAAAGTGTGTATTATAGAGAAAGTGATATTCAGCTAAATAATCATATCAGACAATTCTTTTTTTCCCCCCCAATTCATGGACATATTGGAACCAAAGCCCGTGTGTCTGAGGATTCTGGCAGGGTCATCCTTACCTCCGTAGTTTCCATAAAGGCAGAAGGAGAAGGGAGGCTATCAGGAAGGTGAGCATGCCAGCAGCTAAAATAAAATTTGGGAAAAGGCTGTTTTCCCGGCACAAATCTAAAGCAAAACAGAATGAGGGCTGTAAGTTACCAAGATAATTTCAACATAATACTAGATCACACTCCAAACCCTGCCACCCCCATTTTTTTTTTCCTTTATAAATGTCAGGGTCAGCAAATCTTGATTTTGGTGTGAAATATCCTGGAAAGAGAGACGGTGACACTGGACAGGCAAACATTAGGAAGGAGGGAGTGTAGATTTAACTCACTGCCAGGGGTATTTGAGGATATCAGGGCTTGCTTTGGTCTATCCATATCTATCATCTATCTATCATCTATCTATCTATTTACCTACCTACCTATCTACTTATCTATCTATGATACATATCTGTCTACTTACCTATCCATCTATCTAGCTAACTATCTATCTATCACCTATTATCCATCTATGTCTATCCATCTGTCTATATCTGTCATCTATCTATCATCTATGTATATCTGTCATCTATCATCATCTATCATCTATCAATCTAGCTATCCATTATCACCTATTTATCTATAGATCTCTCTATGCATCTATACCTATATCCATGGAACCACATTCATAAATGACATATTTTTCTTGCTATGTTCATCGAAATAAAAATGAACATTAGTCCAATAATGATGGAAACCAGAAGAAGAATTGCTTCCACCGTGACCTCTGGAGCAGGACTTGGGGTCATCGTGCTTTCAGGTGCCCCATTCCACCCTCCCCCCAACGTAGGGTGCTGGACCATGTTGTACAGCGATGCTGCGTGACATTACCTGTTAGCTTGCCCCTCTGCTGGTGTATCACCTCTGACCAGTCACTTGGATATGTGTCAGAGCCGTAGCTGGACTCCAGCGTTTTCACTCTGGCCCGAAAGAAATAACACTTCTCAGCATCCAAACTGTCGAGCGTGACATTGCAGGTTTTTGCCTCCTTGGACTAGAGGGAAAAAGAGACACGATGACCCATGATTGACCCAGACTTTTTCATCTTCTACCAGGGATTCACACAAGATTCCTCCTTGCAGGATTTCCCTCTCTTGTTTCACTTCCTCTCTCTGCCCAGATCTTTATCCTCCAAACAACAGCAAAAACAAATGTGGCAGCACCTCTACACCTGCCTCCAAAAAGGAAAAAAAATTCGTTATGACAAACATGATGACAGACGCTTTTGAAGAATTACTAAGTTCTTTCCTTTAAAAGAAAGTAATTTTTTAAAATAGAAGTATAGTTGCTGTACAGTATTATATGTTACGGGTGTACAGTATAGTGGTTTACAATTTTTAAGGGTTATACTTCATTTACAGTTATTATAAAATATTGGCTGTATTCCCCAAGTAACTTTTTTTATGAATATAAAAGTAATGCATGCTGCGGCTTCCCTGGTGGCGCAGTGGTTAAGAATCCGCCTGCCAATGCAGGGGACACGGGTTCAATCCCTGGTCTGGGAAGATCCCACATGCCACGGAGCAACTAAGCCCGTGCGCCACAGCTACTGAGCCTGCGCTCTAGAGCCCGCGAGCCACAACTACTGAGCCTGCGTGCCACAACTACTGAAGCCCGTGCACCTAGAGCCCGGGCTCCGCAACAAGAGAAGCCACCGCAATGAGAAGCCCGTGCACCGCAACAAAGAGTAGCCCCCGCTCGCCGCAACTAGAGAAAGCCCACATGCAGCAACAAAGGCCCAACACAGCCAAAAAACTAATTAATTAATTAAAAAAGAAAAAAAAGTAATGCATGCTTCCATGTGAGACTTCAGAAAACACACAGAAAACCACACACACACACACACACACACACACACACAAGGCAAAATAAGACACTTAAAACCCGTCTTTATTCTAGCTCCAAAATACAATCACCATTAACAAATTGATATCATTTCTCTCCTTCCAGGGGTATAGTATTCATTGAACACAATATTTAATGTACGCATTGCTTCTTATCACTAAATATTCTTTAAAATACCTTTTGGTGGTTCTTAAATATTTTATTATAAATGTACCATAATTTGTTCTCCCGCTGTATGCCACACAGGTGGCCCCTGAGTCCATGTACTTATTTTAGATAATGCTTCGATAGACGTCTTTGTGCATACAGCCTCATCCACATTTTGAATTATTCCCCGAGGATTGATTTCTGCAAAGGGAATCAACTGATGAGAATAAGGACCATGACGGAGGTCTTAAAGTTTCCTGATGTTCAACGTCATCAAAAATGACCACATTTTATGATCAGCTATTTAGGAGAACTCCAGTATCCCTCTATTTTTTTTAAACTTTAATTTATTTATATTATCTATTTTTGGCTGCGTTGGGTCTTCGTTGCTGCACACGGGCTTTCTCTAGTTGCGGTGAGCGGGGGCTACTCTTTGTTGCGGTGTGTGGGCTTCTCATTGTTGCAGAGCACGGGCTCTAGGCACGCGGGCTTCAGTAGTTGTAGTTGCGGCACGTGGGCTCAGTAGTTGTGGCTCCCGGGCTTAGTTGCTCTGTGGCATGTGGGATCTTCCCTGACCAGGGCTCGATCCCGTGTCCCCTGCATTGGCAGGCAGAGTCTTAACCGCTGCGTCACCAGGGAAGCCCAGTATCCCTCTATTTTAATGTGTATTTCTTTGATGAGCAGTGATTCTAGTCTACTAATTCCAGCCATTTGTCCGTCTTGTCCCTTTTTGGATGAGTCCCCCCCGCTTCTGTCACATACACCAGGCTCCACAATCACATGACCAAGTCCTTAAAATAAATCTCAATATCTTTGTCTCTGTGTCTCTCCATCTTTCTCCATCGTTCGCATCTTGGGGATACTTACGCACACCTGGCCTGAGAAGACGTCCCTGCCCTCACCTGCCACTCGGTGTCAAAGGTGCTCTTGTGCTGGATTTCATACACGAGACCTTTGTACCACAGGTCAGAGCAAGTCACTGTCACTGCTCCCTGATGCCACTGGAAGCTCAGGTCACTCAGGGATCTGGGTTTCACTAAGAAGGAGAAATAGCACATCTATTGTGACTAACACCTCTACAAAGATAAACATTGCACATCTCTAACATTACAGTGGTAACTGGGCTTGGGTTCACTGTCCCCTGACTGTTCCAATCCCTCCTCTAACACCTTATGAGATTTGGGGTTTCCGTGTCTTTAGTACATTGACAATAGAACTTTTAGCCAGCTCTCCAAGGACCCGTAGGTGTCTCATGGAAAGAGCTCTCTGAAACTGCTTGAAAAACTTTTCTGTATCTGTTATGGGATGAATTGTGTCCCACCAGAAAAAGACACTTTGAAGTCCTGGACTCTAGCACCTCAGAATCTTTGGAAAGAGGATCATTACAGGTGTAATTAATTGTTTAAGATAAGATGAGGTCGTCCTGGAGTAGCGTGAGCCCTAATCCAATATGGGATGTCCTTATAAGAAGAGAAGAGACACAGACACACAGAGGAGAAGCCACATGAAGACGGATGCAGAGACGGGAGGGATGTGGCCAGAAGCCCAGGGATGCCCAGGATTACCAGCAGCTCCCAGGAAGTGAGGGAGAGGCTTGGAGCAGATTCTCCCTCAGAACTTCCAGAAGGAACCAACCCTACCCACATCTCGACTTTGGAACTTCTGGTGTCCAGAACTGGGAGACAATGTTTATTTTAAGCTACCCAATTTCTGATCATTTTTTATGACACGAGGAGACTTATACGATGTCTATGAGGGATTTTTTCAGTAGGGGGTCCATAGCTCTCACGGGATTCTGAGATGCACCTGTGACATCCCATCCCTCAGAAAAGGGGGGGAAAAAAAGAAACACTGCCTCACAGAAGTCCCGACCAAAACATGAATCTTTGGAGAGAGGGTTTCACCACCTTTGTAAGATGTACCCTAATCCAAAACGGACAGTCACCCCTCAAGGTACCAAAGCACGTACGGTAGTTGCTGATCCACAAACTCTTGCTGAGAAGGGGCTGAGTTCCATTCCTGATGGAAAAATGTAGAACTGCATCTTTTTCTACTTTCAGGAGGCACCCGGCAGTGTAACCTTGTTGAAGGGTATACTTGGAGCATGGTCTGTATGCCTCATTGCCGCTTAACCTGTGATTTAAAAAGAGAAAAATTCAGCTATGTAGCATCTTTTTTTTTTATATATATATAATTTTATTTATTTATTTATTTTTGTCTGTGTTGGGTCTTCATTGCTGTGCACGGGCTTTCTCTAGTTGAGGTGAGCGGGGGCTACTCTTCGTTGCGGTGCGCGGGCTTCTCATTGTCGTGGCTTCTCTCGTTGCGGAGCTCGGGCTGTAGGCGCGCAGGCTTCCGTAGTTGTGGCACGTGGGCTCAGTAGTTGTGGCTCGTGAGCTCTAGAGCTCAGGCTCAGTAGTTGTGGCTCACGGGCTTAGCTGCTCTGAGGCGTGTGGGATCTTCCCAGGCCAGGGCTTGAACCCGTGTCCCTTGCATTGGCAGGCAGACTCTTAACCACTGCGCCACCAGGGAAGCCCTGTAGCATCTTAAAAAGAACATCTTAAGGGCCGTTCCTTTGCTCCATGACTCTGTCACTGACTCAGATTAGGTACCATGTCACTCGCTTCAATGACCCCCTTCCCCTTACAACTACAGCAAGACCTGTCGAAACAGAAAAGTACCCCTCTCTCAAATGTTTACACGCCTTGTATGGATCTTGTAGGGCTTGAATTGTGGCCCTCCAAGTGGCATGCCTACGTATCAATACTAACCCCGGAACCTGGGAACAGGACCTCATTAGGAAATAGGATCTTTGCAGATGTGATGCAGTGAAGGGTCTGAGATGAGGTCCTCCTGGATGAGGGTGGCCCTACATCCAATGACGGGGTCCTTCTAAGACACAGAAGAGGAGAGACACAGACACAGAGGAGAAGCCCCGAGAAGACAGAGGCAGAGACGGGAGAGACGCAGCCACAAGCCCAGGGACGCCTGGAGCCCCCAGAAGCTGGAAGAGGCAGGAAGGACCCTCCCCTGGAGCCTCTGGAGGGAGCGCAGCCCTGGGACACCTTGACCTCAGACATCTAGTCTCCAGGATGGGGGAGGATGAATTTTCCTTGTTTTAAGCTGCCCAGTTTTTGGTACTTTGTTGCGGCCGCCCTAGGAAAGTAAGTGACCTGCAGAGTAACCCAGCCCTTGACTCAAGGAGGCATTTTCATTTTATATCGGAGTAGAGCTGATTAACAACGCTGTGATAGCTTCAGGTGCACAGGAAAGTGAGTCAGCCAGGCATATACATGTATCCGTTCTCCCCTCCCATCCAGGCTGCCACATAACATTGAGCAGAGTTCCCTGTGCTATACAGTAGGTCTTTGTTGGTTATCCTTTTTTTTTTTTTTTAATAAAATTTATTTACTTAGTTTTGGCTGCATTGGGTCTTTGTTGCTGTGCACGGCCTTTCTCTAGTTGCGGCAAGCGGGGGCTACTCTTTGTTGCGGTGCATGGGCTTCTCATTGCAGGGGCTTCTCTTGTTGTGGATCACGGGCTCTAGGCGTGTGGGCTTCAGTAGCTGCGGCTCACGAGCTCAGTAATTGTGGCTCGCGGGCTCTAGAGCACAGGCTCAGTAGTTGTGGCGCAAGGGCTTAGCTGTTCTGCGGCATGTGGGATCTTCCCGGACCAGGGCTCGAACCCGTGTCCCCTGCATTGGCAGGCGGATTCTTAACCACTGCGCCACCAGGGAAGTCCCTGGTTATCCTTTTTAAATGTACCAGTGTGTACATGTCATTCCCAAACTCCCTAACTATCCCTTCCAGGAGACACTTTTAATAGGGATGTCCCAAGATTGGGTATATCTTTGAGGCTTCCCTGCAATATTAAGAAGAAGCCTGGGCTTCCCTGGTGGCGCAGTGGTTGAGAGTCTGCCTGCTAATGCAGGGGACACGGGTTCTAGCCCTGGTCTGGGAAGATCCCACATGCCGTGGAGCAACTGGGCCCGTGAGCCACAACTGCTGAGCCTGCGCGTCTGGAGCCTGTGCTCCGCAACGGGAGGGGCCGTGATAGTGAGAGGCCCGCGCACCGCGATGAAGAGTGGCCCCCGCACCACGATGAAGAGTGGCCCCCGCTTGCCACAACTAGAGAAAGCCCTCGCACGAAACAAAGACCCAACACAGCTAAAAATAAATAAATTAAACAAATAAATAGAGTAGCTATTAATTTAAAAAAAAAAAAAAGAAGAAGCCTATAGGACCCAGCGTGAGACCAGCTTATACTCCATCCTTAAGATCTCAAACCCAAGCAGTGACGAGACCAAGAATTATCTCCTTTATGACTAAAGAAACGGATGCGGGACTTCCCTCGTGGTTAAGAATCTGCCTGCCAATGCAGGGGACACGGGTTCGAGCCCTGGTCCAGGAAGATCCCACATGCCCCGGAGCAACTAAGCCCGTGCGCCACAACTACTGAGCCTGTGTTCTAGATCCCGTGAGTCACAACTACTGAAGCCCACATGCCTAGAGCCCGTGCTTCGCAAGAAGAGAATCCACCGCAATGAGAAGCCCGCGCACCGCAACAAAGAGTAGCCCCTGCTCGCCACAACTAGAGAAAGCCCGTGCGCAGCAAGGAAGACCCAACGCAGCCAAAAATAAATAAATTAAATAATTAACTAAAAAAAAGAAAAAAGATATAATCAAATATCTATTTAAAAAAAAAAAAGAATCTAGGTGGTTTCGAGCGTGAGTCAGTCATCACTCCGTTAGAAGGTCTGGGAGCTGCGGCTGCAGCTGTGGTGAGGCCTGAGGGCACACACATTCGCACTTGCACTTTCTGATTCTTCACACGTTCACTTCCTGGGCCTCCCAGTTGCTGACATCTTAGAAGACGAAATATTTTAGCCATAGGCATGGTTTTCCCTTCCTCAGGGCACTTACTTTAGGAGGAATGTCAAATTAGTCCCAGAGTATTCACTTGCATTCCACGTAACCTTCACAGTTTCGAAATTAAAGTTGATGATTTGAAGCTGCAATGCTTCTCCTGGGTAAAAAGAGACAAATAAAGTAGACTTTGAGGCAATGCTGGAAAGAGTGAAATTTGTAAAATGATGTCAGCACTCATGTTATAAGAATGATATAGTGCTTTTTAAAAAAAATTTGATGATATATTTTATTTAACCCTATATATCCAGAATACTATCATTTCAACATGATATCTATCTATATCTATCTATCTCTATTATCTATCTATCTATCTATCTCTATTATCTATGTATCTATCATCTTCATCATCATCATCATCTACTACCTATCTACTATCTATTTATGTATCTATCAATCATCTATCATCTATATCATCTATCTACCTATCTATCATCTAACTTACCATCATCTATCTGTTATCTATGTCATCTATCTGTAATTATCAACAAGATAGTTTATATTCTTACTATGTATCCGGAGTCTGTTATGTGTTTCATACTTATAATACAAGAATGATAGAGTGCTTTAAAGGGACAGAGAAAACCAAGATTCTCACAAACAAACCGGTCATGACTTATGTCAGTAAGAACTGCAGGATCTATGAAGGTCGGTGAGAAAACTCAGTCACTTTGAGAGACAACAGTCAGTGTAAGGTTACAGCTGACTTTCTTCTCATGTTGGCAAGAGGTAATGATCATCGGTTAGTGTGAAGAGTAAACAGTGAGTGCCGACTGTGTGTCCAGCGGCACCACGTTTTGTGGGCACACAGAGAGGAAGTGGACACTGTCCCCCGTCCACCAAAGTCGCTGTCTTACTCAGAACACCACACATGACGAGTCGAGGAAAAGCTCAAGGTCAAGTGAGTCCTTCAATGTTTGCTTTAGACGTTACTTAGGCTCCACACCTGTCAGAATGGCCATCATCAAAAAGACCACAAATAATAAATGTTGGCGAGGGTGTGGAGAAAAGGGAACCCTTGTGCACTGTTGGTGGGGATGTAAATTGGTGCAGCCGCTGTAGAAAACACTATGGCAGTTTCTCTAAAAGATAAAAATAGAGCTCCATAGAATCCAGCAATTCCACTCCTGGGCATTTATCACGAAAAAACGAAAACTCTAATTTGAAAAGATACATGCACCCCAATGTTCATAGCAGTACTACTTGCAATAGCCAAGACATGGAAGCAACCTAAACGTCCATCAACAAAGGAATGGATAAAGAAGACTTGGTACATATATACAATGGAATATTACCCAGCCGTAAAAAAGAATGAAATAATGCCATTTGCAGCAACATGGATGGACCTAGAGATGATCATACTAAGTGAAGTAAGTCAAAGGAAGACAAATATCACATGATATCACTTACATGTGGAATCTAGAATATGACACAAACTAGTGAATGTAACAAAACAGAAGCAGACTCACAGATACAGAGGACAAACTAGTGGTTACAAGTGAGGAGAGGGAAGGGGGGAGGGGCAAGATAGAGGTAGAGGATTAAGAGGTACAAACGATTACGTATAAAATAAATAAGCTACAAGGATATATTGTATAACACAGGGGATATAGCCAATATTTCATAATAACTATAAATGGAGTGTAATGTTTAAAAAATTGTGAATCCCTATGTTGTATACCTGAAACATATATAATATTATAAATCAACTATATCTCAATTTTAAAACTCATATATTTTTATAAATTTATTTATTTGTTTGTTTATTTATTTATTGGCTGTGTTGGGTCTTTGTTGCTGCGCGTGGGCTTTCTCTAGTTGCGGCGAGCCGGGGCTACTCTTCGTTGCGTTGCGTGGGCTTCTCATTGCGGTGGCTTCTCTTGTTGCAGAGCACGGGCTCTAGGCACACGGGCTTCAGTAGTTGTGGCACGCGGGCTCAGTAGTTGCGGCTCGCGGGCTCAGTAGTTGCGGCTTGCGGGCTCTAGAGCGCAGGCTCAGTAGTTGTGACGCAAGGGCTTAGTTGCTCTGCGGCATGTGGGATCTTCCCGGACCAGGGCTCGAACCTGTGTCCCCTGCACTGGCAGGTGGGTGCCTAACCACTGCGCCACCAGGGAAGTCCCAAAACTCATAATATATTTAAACAAAAAGAAAATGTGTAAGTTTTTTCTTCATCCCTTTGAAATATATGTAGAGACTTCTAGAAGTTAGCGAGCTTTTGCCAGATTTGGGACCTAGGCGTATCTCTCTCAAGGGAGCCAACTCTTTGAAAAGCACACATAAACGGCGTGGTGCCCCATTTCTGTGAGGGGCTAGGGGTCTGGCTCCAAGTCGTAAAAGCACCTTCAGTCGTAAAGACAGAAGTTAATTTTTCCTTTGGATAAAGCCAATGATCTGACCCAGGTGGTCCCTCCCACTGGAAGGTGAGTTTAGGAAGAATTACGGTTACAGATGGTGCTGGGACGTCCTCCCGTTTGAGAACGTGGGTGCAGTGGCTGGTGTCCACCTTGCTCTAGAAAAGGGTTTGTGCCTTGCCAATCTCCTTCTCAAAAGGCATGTGCATTAGAGCTCAGTCTTGTTCAATGCTTACTCAGTCATGAAATCGTGTCTCTCTTATCTCTACCTTTGTGGAGAAGAATTCTGGGTTGGCGAGAGATGCCAGTTTTGATTCTATTTCTGCAGTACCATAAGAAACACCTCCATCTCTCCAGAAATTACCCGCCAACCTGGGCCATCGGTGGTTAACAATCCTGGTGGCACCATTGCCACTGAGAGATACCGTCTCATTCCCGTGATTTCACTGTTCCCACCTGAATGTCGGCTCCTGAACGGAAAGAACTCAGGGCCACCAGGACCCGTTGTTGCTTAGAAAGTATGTGCTGATTTCATGGAATATTATGAACTTATTCGGAAATTTTAAGAGATGAAGGTGTAAATGGCAAAGTGTACCAGGACAACCCTGGTGACAAAGGTTGTCTGTACCAAGGCAAGGGCGGTGGGGGGGGAGCTGTCTTTGGGTGTCGATTTCCAACCTTCCTCAAACCCTCCCTGAAAACCCTCTGAAGATCATCATGGGACCACACAGGACACAGCAAAGCAAGAGCAGATTCCATAAAGAGGTGCTCAAGTGTTCTGGGGCGTCTGCAAGAAATGACCACAGACTGAGGGGTAAAACAGCAGGAATTTATCCTCTCTCAATCCTGGAGACCAGACCAGTCTGAGGTCAAGGTGTCCCAGGGCCGCGCTCGCTCCAGAGGCTCCAGGGGAGGGTCCTTCCCGCCTCTTCCAGCTTCTGGGGGCTCCAGGCTTCCCTGGGCTTGTGGTCGCCTCCCTCTGTCTCTGCCTCTGTCTTCCCGGGGCTTCTCCTCTGTGTCTGGGTCTCTCCTCTTCTGTGTCTTAGAAGGACCCTGCCATTGGATGTAGGGCCACCCTCATCCAGGAGGACCTCACCTCAGACCCTTCACTGCATCACATCTGCAAAGACCTTATTTCCACATAAGGTCCCATTCTGAGGTTCCAGGGGTCAGGGCTTGAAAATATCTTTTGGGGGGACACAATTCAATCTTCAACAGGAAGATACCCGACACACAAAGGTTATTTGGACAAGCATCCTAGGCATGTCTGCGCCTGGGACCGTCCTACCTACTCTCTGCTGTGAAAAGGCGGCTGATGGGACTTCCCTGGTGGCACAGTGGTTGAGAATCTGCCTGCCAATGCAGGGGACACGGGTTCGAGCCCTGGTCTGGGAAGATCCCACATGCCGCAGAGCAACTAGGCCCGTGAGCCACAATTACTGAGCCTGCGCGTCTGGAGCCTGTGCTCCGCAACAAGAGAGGCCGCGATGGTGAGAGGCCCGCGCACCGCGATGAAGAGCGGCCCCCGCTCGCCGCAACTGGAGAAAGCCCTCGCACAGAAACGAAGACCCAGCACAGCCAAAAATAAATAAATTAATTTTAAAAAAACAACAACAAAACTCCACTTACTTCTATCATCATTTCAAAAAAAAAAAGAAAAAAAAAGGCGGCTGATGTCAGCAGCATTGCTGGGTGTGCTCTGAGCCCCTCCGTGTGCACGGGGACACACTTGCCCCTGGGGTCCCCGTAAGCTGCACCTGATACCGGCGACATGGCAGAAAAGGTGAAATCAGCATGGCCACGTCTCCTTGGAGCAGTGACAGCCCAAAGGAAGCAGCCACACACAGGGGGCTCGCCCAGCACCTGCAGGGAGCACGCTGGTGTCTGACCACTGCCTCACGTGCAAGTGGCCGCCTCACTGTTCCCCACCCACAGGCTGGTCCCACGTCCCCGAAAAGAACACCGTCCCGACTATCCCGTCGCCCTGACCACACACAAGGAGAGAGAAATAAAATTCATGCTTTATGGCAAGACAAGAAAAACTTAAACATAAAAAATGTTCTCTGCCCTTTGGCCTCCTGTCTCCCCTCGCTGTGCATCGTGTGTCTGCGTGAGGCATCGGCCAGACCTCCCCCATCGGCGGAAATACCTGCTCGGCCATGAAGAGTAACATTTCGCCTGGCGCCACCCAGACACTTCCTTAAAGGCAACGCTCCCTGTTGACCTCGTAAGGGGCCAGGACGACGCTTAGATCTGGAGTGCATAACGGTCACTAATACGTCACTGGATGCACAGCCCTGTGCCTCAAAAACCTTTGGGCGGAACCATTCTCAGAGCTTCCTGAGATGCTCTTCCCATTACCATCCTCAAATTTGGCTTGAATAAAATTTTCCATTTCTTTCTCAGATCGCCTGACTAATTTTTCATCGACAGCGTCTTCCCCCTTAAGAACACTTTTTAGGGCCACCAGGAGCTGTCAGGTCACTTTCGTCCACCGCCTCCCTCCACGCTTCCCGCCCAAACCCAAGCCTGAATCCCTGCTGCGTTTGGGGTAAGCAAGTGGGCTCGGGCGGCAAACGTCTCCCGAGTTATTCCGGGGCGTCAGGACATGTATAGTGTGCCCGCCTTTATCCTTCTTCCATTCCAAGCTCTCCCTTCCCCTTCATCTGCCTCCATCCCCGACTTCCCTGGTCTCCCCGATTCTGCCCGACGCCCCCTCCCTCCTTATGTGCCCCCGATGTGATGAACACGATTCCAGCCCACACGGCTGCTGGTCAGTGAAACAGCCTGGGGATTGTCTGAAGACTCAGGGTGTCTCATTCTGTATGGCTGGTGGGGACACGCTCCCCCCTCACGCCTGAGCCTTTAATGAGCCCCCCCTCCGATCACTCCCACTCACCGCCCCTCGTGCTTCTTTTGACACCGGTTCACCAGGGTTCACGAGGGTTAGGCGTGTTCGGGGCAAACGCGCATTCTCACTAGCCCCATCAGAAACACACAATAGCCTCAGATGGAAATATGATCTGAAAGCCCAATGGAGTCGTGAAGTCTGAATCTGTTGGTTCAAAATGGATCGACGGGGTGGAAACGGCCCCAGAGGGACCTCCCTGCGCAGCTCCGGGACCTCGGGTGGGATGGGGGAGGCTTTCCTAAGACTGTGCCCAGTGGGACCGCAGGTGTTCACACACCTGTCATGACCTCGGGTAAAAGAAAAGCAGGCAAACCACAAAGGCCTTTCGTGAAGCAAGTTCTGCATTTTCCAGGAAGTTCCTACAAAGGTTCTGAGCGAGCCCGGCTTCACAGGGGGATGAGAACCGCCTCGGGTGGGACCCTCTGTCCATCCACGACCTGAACCCCTACCTCTGCCCACGGATGTGCATCAAGTGGGTCAGAATCCAGAACTGGTCTAAAGGGCTCTTTCTTCACTCAAAGTCCACGTGCGCAGTGGTGGCGGGTATAGGGGGGCTGTCAGGAGGAAACTGTGGATGTCAAGGATTGTCTGTGGCCGTGGGGAGCTCCGGTCACAGCCAAACCTCTCCTCCCTCTGCCTTCTGTCGCTGGCAGATGGAGTCCTGGATTCGGCCACGTGAAAACGGAGCATGGGGCATTGCACAGAGCTAGGGAATTATGTAGGTGCCAGCCCTGGGGACATCCCACATCCAGGCTCTCTCACCCTCCTCACCGTGTCCCCTTGATACGCAGTTTGCAACCCCAGGGCTGCAGCAAAGAAGGCCCCTAGGGACCCTTCCCAACCAGGCAGGCGAGAGGCCAGCTCGGACGTGGACGGTCAAGCATGGGGTGATGGCTGGGGACAGTTCAGAAGCTAAATGTCACGAACGTGCCATCACCAGCTCCCATCCGGGCCTCCCCTGAGCTGGAAAGCAAATCAAAGCTGTCTAGTGCAAGACGGGACCAGACCCCTCCCGTCCGCCCCCTCCTGTGGCTGCCTTTTGACAAAGCTTGTAAGGTGATCATGCAGCCTGGAAACAGTTCTCTGGAAAAGCCCCGGGAACCAGGCTCTGAGGACAGAGAGCAAGGTGACACTGATAATCATTCTCAGAAGGCACGGCCAGCCGTGGGATTCACAGATGACCCCGCGGACCGACGGGTGACTGGGGAAGCCCTTGTCTTTCTCGGGGGCACTGCGGCCGCATGATCTCACCACGGGAAGGTAAGTATTAATTTAAACAAAAGCCTTTCACCTCTTTGGAGGCAGACAGAACAACAAAGCAGCCCAGATTCTCAGTTCTGCAGACAAGGGCTCTTCTATTGATTTTTTTTCCATTCAAACCTAATCCTGAACTCACTCAAGAGTGGGTCCTTTGCAACAGGCAAACGGGGCTTTGCCCGAGACTCAGAAACCTGCGTAAGCCCTTGTCACTTTCACAAAGAAAACAGTGCATTTGCAAAAGACACCATAAAAAGAAAAAAGCAGAGATGTTCAAAGAACAGGCATTTCACGCAGACAAATGGCTACATTTGCCAGCTGTTGACTTACCGAGCTCCTTTTCTTCTGAAGCCATCACACGTCCCAGCAGGAAGAGAGCTGAGGCTGCCCAGGGCAGAAAGATACGCCTCATGCTTGAAGGAGGAGAAGTCAGTGAACAGAAGGTCAGCGCCTCCAAGGTCAGCGCCTCAGTTCATCGTACAGAGTCACCCCGTCTTTAAAATGTGGAAAAGAAACTAGGGAAATGACTACAGGAAAGAGTCATGCTTTATTTTAAAAGATGACTCTTGTCAAAAAAAAAAAAAAAGTGCAGGATCATTTTTTCAGCCCCGCCGAGCACTTTTGCAGCCCCGCCGGATACATCTCACTTGAAACATTATCAGATATGATCTACACCCAGGATTCTCACCGTCTGGTGGGTCGTGAGAATCCTGTGTTTGGAGATCGAGGTCCAAGCGCTGTCCTGCAGCCCTCATCTTGCTGAGGTTTCCTGGCCGCTCACCCAGAAGCAGGGAGACTTGGTCCCCCTCCCAATGGCCTCAAGCCAAGCAGGGGACAGCATGGTATCCATAAAGGACAAAGTTTGGGGACTTGTAGAATCCCAAGGAGAATCGTTTCCCAGATGTTACCAGGGAGATTTGTAGGTGGGCTTTTTCCCACGGAAGGGAGCCTGGATTGGCCCTCAGCGGCCAGTTTATGGCCCCCATGTCTGCCTCCAAATGTGCCCCCGGGAGTGGGTGACTCTAACAAAACACAACACCCACCGTGGTAACTGCGCTTGTAAAATCATGTCAAAACTACAAAGCCCTTTCACAGGCAGCCACGGACAGAATCTGTGAGCAGCGCGAGATGGGCAGAGTAAACACGAATTGCTCCATTGCGGAGTTAAAAACGCAGTTTCCCAGAAGCAGACAGTGGCCGATGGACTTCCAGTTGCGTCTTGCAGGGCAGGCTGAGACTCGGGTCTTCCCGGCCCCAGATCAGGGGTGCTTCCACCGTGGGCATCCTTCTGGAGGTCAGAGGTCCAACACTGCTGTCCCGGGGCTGAAATCCAGGTGTGAGCAGGGCTGGCTCCTTCCGGAGGCTCCAGGGGAGAATCTGTCTTCTTGCCTTTGCAGCTTCTAGAGGCGCCCACGTTCCTCAGTTCATGTGCCCACGTGACACCAACCTCTGCTTCTCTGACTCTGAACCTCCTGCTTCCTTCTTACACGTAAGGGCCCTTGTGCCCACCTGGAGAACTCAGGACACTCTCTCCATTTCCAGATTCTTTTTTTATGGCCATGCTGTGGCGGCTTGTGGGATCTTAGTTCCCTGACCGGGGATTGAACCCAGGCCCCCTGCAGTGAAAGCGCGGAGTCTTAACTACCGGACCGCCAGGGAAGTCCCCATCTCCAGATTCTTAATCACATCTGCAAAAGGTCTTTTGTCCTGTAAGGTAACATATTTGCAGTTGCCAGGGATTAGGATGTGGGCATCTTTGGGGACATTAGTCTGTCTACTACCCAGGGATTATGACGTGGACACCTTAGTGTGATAGATGATAGACTGAGAGACACAGACATGCATATGTATATATGTACATATATGTACATATATGTACATATATACTCATGTACATTGATGACAGATTGATGATAGATAAGTAGATAGATGATAGTGAGATAGATAGATGGTAGGTAGGTAGGTAGATAGATGATAGATAATTGATAGGAAGTCTCTCATGCTGGGTCAGGGCTTCTCAGCCTCAGCACTACTGACCTCTGGGGCTGGGTGACTCTCTGATGTGAGGCGTCCCGGGCCCTGTGGGGTGTGGAGCAGCTTCCCTGGTCTCCACCCACCAGGTGCCAGGGGTTCCCCTCTCCCCATCCCCCCGCCCCCAGCCAGGACAGCCAAAGGGCTCCAGGCATCCCCAAGCTTCCCTTTGGAGGGGGGACCCTTATCCCTTCATCTCCCCCCCACTGCTCCCTCCTTCCCGCCATCCAGGGCAGCTAGAGCTTCTAGCTCTTTTCCAGAGCGGACCTTGCCCAGCAGGAACTGTTCATTTCAGAAATTTTACCTAAAAAAAGGAAATACTCAGGCAGACCACACGGGGAGAAAAGGCCTGGGAGGCCACTCTGAGGTCGGAGAAGAAAGCCAAGCCTCACCGTGGCGCTTCTGCAGCAGGGACGGGGCTCCTGTGAGATTAGGATTTTATGGGAACAGAGACGGGTGGTCCCCGAAGATGGGTTCCCGCAGCTCCCCGGGTCAATGACGTGAAAGAGCGTTTGCCCTTTGGGAGGACCGAAGAGGCACAGAGAGAGGGTAGGAGTCCGCGGTGCTCTCCCGCACTTCCTGGAAAACTGTGACAGGCTGTGCCCCCATGTTTTGACGGCTCCGAGACACTGAACCGCTCCGAGAGGGGTGACCCGGTGGGAAAGGCATGATGGCCGGGGTCGTGCTACCTCGGTGAACTGCGCGGGAAGGTTTTACCTTCTCTGGCCTTGCCCTTCACGGGGGCATAAACCTGGGCGGGGGGAGAAGATGGGCAGGCGAGACCTCCCCTCCCTTGTGGATTCCAGATTGGAAACAAACTGCACGTGAATCCCGGGGTCCACGGTCATCTCTCGTGGAGATGACACATCACCCCGCGTGCACCTTCCTCCCCACCGTCCGCCCTCTGCGCTCAAAGCCACAAACGGATACTGTGCTGTGCGTTTTTCTCCGTATCGGACGTGCAGGGTGAGTCAGCAAGCGAGAGAAGCAAAGAGGAGGGAGGTTATAAAACGTGTGTGTGAATGGAGCTGAAAACGTCAGGGCTGCTGTTATTTCTTCTCTTCTGCCCACTCGCCCTGCACGTGGGAATGATTGTGGCGATCTGTGGACGTGGCACAAATCACCCCGAAGCTTACAGGCACCCATGACAGCAGCTTGTCGTGTCTCCTGATTCAGAGGCTGGATGGAGCAGGTGTTGGCTGGGTCCATTGCCAACGGGAGGATGGACTGAGTGGGAATGTTCTAGAAGCTTCCCTCACACACCTGGCCTCTGGACTGAGTAGTAGCTGACAGCTTGACTGGTCCCTTCCCTGACCGGAAGACTTGACGGCATGGAATGTTCCACAAGGTCCGGTCACCTCCGCTATCTTTGATTGGCCAAAGCAAGCCACGGGCCAGCCCAGACTCAAGCGACAATGAACCCCCTTGGGAGCAGCTGTAAAGAATTCACACCCATCCAGATTTCTCCACAAGAGCGATCTCTGTTTGCTCAGGTTCCACGTGATTTCCAAAAAAGACAGTTCATTGTTACATGAAGTCAAGATAAGATGGGTTCGCAGCAATTATAATGAACCACAGTGTCGGTTCCACCGGCCTTAAACGTCAAGCTTCTGCCGCACCGAGTTGTGTCAGAACGCGCAGCGTGACACGACCTCTCACCTCTACTCCGGCACGGGGCTGTTTCTGAATCTGCCCAGCGCTGCTGGATGTAATCTCAAAAAGGCACAGGGGGGGCAGCCGAACGCCATGAGCCGCGAGCTTTGCTATCAGATTCATCTCAGCGCAAGCGTGTCAGGGTTTACTGTGTACCGAGAACTATTACATAACAGGAGGATTTCCTCGCCCCAGCACAGAGCAGAGGCCTGGGAGCGATGGACGTAGCACAGCGGCATTTTTACAGCACAGAACCATGTGGGAGGCTCTTGGCTATTTCATTTGTTTGAGGAGAGATTTGAAGATGGGCAGCTGTGCTGATCTAGAACCTTGGAAACGGAGGGATTGGCTTCAGAGGCAGCGTGGGTGGAACTCGGGGGGCCTGCGTATCTGGATCTGGGAGAAGGATGCCTTGCCCACATGTGGTTACGTTAACGGCTCTGCGGACGGGCCAGCAGACACCATCGGTGTAGACCATGGACCAGTGCACAGTGCTTACTTATATCACAGGCCAAAGAAAACTCACTTCTTAGTTGCATGGTGTGTTCTTGGCCAGAGAGTTACAACGTTGAGCGAAAGGGCCTGCCTCTGCTGAGTAATGTTGCCTTCATAAACAACTGAGTCTTGGAAAAGCTGCCATTTTTGTAGCCCATCCCAGCCTCCTGTCTTCCCCTGCTCCATCCCACCTACCCCCAAACCCAGCCTGGCTCCGCACAGAAATACCAGGAAGGGGTGGAGGAGGTGACCAATGACACGGGCAAAAATGGGAGAACCAGAGCAGTTCTCCTGGACTTCTCCTAGAATGAGGAAATACAATTTGGCTGAGGAAAAGATCTTTATTTGTGATGTGATAAAGTCTCATAAGTGAAATTACAAGTTCAACACTAGCTAAGTGGAGGCCTAAATAAATGTAACGTGTTGACGTAGTCGTGCAATGATGATGGGCTTAGTAGGGCTCCGTTGGTCTGTGTCTACACGTCCCGGGAGCATGGTGTCCACCCTGTTTCTGACACACAGAAAGTGTATAATCCTGAAAGCTGACAGAGGGACAAATGGAGGAACATATGGGTGGATGGATGGATGGATGGATGGATGGGTGAATGATGAATGGACGGATGGGTGGCTAGAATCATGGAAGATCATCCAGTCTGGGTTCTGGAAGATCCCAGAAAGATGTTATTGTGGGTTCAATTTCCCCCTAAATACATATTGAAGCTCTAACCCCCAGAACCTATGACTATGACCTTATTTGGAAATAGGGTCTTTGCAGATGATCGATTTACGATGAAATCTTTTGAGTAGACCCTAATCCAATATGATTTGTGTCCTGCAGAAACGGGACCTTGGACATGCCAACAAACACACAAAGGGAGGGGCATGTAAAGACACAGGGAGAAGATGGCCATCTACAAGCCAAGAAACCCCTGAGGCTCCTAGAATTAGCAGAGAGGACGTTGAAGAGATTCACCCTCACGGCCCTCAAAAGGAACCCACCCTGCTGACACTTTGATTGTGCACTTCTGGCGTCCAGAACTGTCAAGACAGTAAGCCCCCCTGCCAACCACCCCCCCACCCGCTTGCCATCTGTGGTGCTTTGCTACGGTTGTACCAGGAAACTCATACAGATGTCACCCTAAGTCTGGGAGGGGCCACAAGCTTGTTACGGAGAGAACATTCCATCTCGTATCCGAATGGCTGCAATGCACAGAAAGTCCACCTGTTCCCCCCACCCAGCGTGTCCTCTGACCACACAGAAAACCCATCTCTGTGTGAGCCCCGTTCAGACAACTGAGGATGGCCAACGCTACCTTGATTTCCAGGTTAAACGAGCCTCATTCTTTCATGAGCTCCTAAGCTTTTCGGTAGCCTGATCTCCTGGCAATGAGCCCTCAGATTCAAGATGGTGGGTGACCCTCCACAGAGCTCATTCACGTGGCTGAACAGTAATACGGGAAAGGGAATAAATCCATCACAGGGAGGGGGACAGAACAGGCAGGCACTAGCGGAGCACAGGGTTCTATAGGGTTCTGGACTAAGAAAGAGGATTGACTCTTACAGGGATGGAAACATCCAAGTGGGGGAAGGTGAAACTGTAGGGGAAGGAAGGAAAAAAAAAAAAAATCTTTTTCCTCTATCCTCTTAGGTTCTGCTCCTAGGCCCCTGCAAATTAAACTGACAGCAGATAGGCTAAGAGGAAAGAAGAAAGCAGAAGTTACACATGCAGCATGCATACATGGAGAAACTCAATGATCAGTAACTCAAAGGGACGGTTAGAATCTGGGGTTTATATACCTAACTTAGCAGGTGATGGGGAGGTGGAGAAAGGACACTTAGGTGAAAACAAACGTCTTTTGAAAAGATAAGTGGGTTTTCAGGTGAACTAACAGGAGATCAGAAAATGTGGGATAATGTTTGTTTACACAGATATGAGTGATCTTTCCACCTCCTTCATGGCCATAAAATCCCCTGGAGAAGGGGCTGGGGGGTGGATTTTATTACCTTTCCCCTTCTGGGAGTAGATCCACCCTGAAGAGGAATTTATGGAGCCCTATTACTCAGAAACTGCTGCTTTTGTTCAGATAGGGAAGCTCCAAGACATTTTTTTTTTTTTTTCCCCTGCATCGGTTGAATTTCAAATGTCTTCAGGTTAAAATAATCTTGATACCAAAGTGGCCTATTTGGGGTGTGGCATATTCAAATCCCCTTCACAGGCCTGAGTCGAGGAGTCTCCAGGAAATTTGGGAGCCCCTTTGCCTGGAGGAGCCTGGGTAAGGCATAAGGCGGAAGCAGATGTTAGGAGAAGGATGGAGAGCCAGCAAGACAGAAGAATCCACACCAGCTCCTGGACCCACCAACCCAGTGTCTTGGCCTGAAGTGGGGTTGACCAGCCAGCACAACTCACCTGGAACACCTGAAAAAGGGAATCAGCTGTTATTCTTCCCCAAAAAACCTGTATAAGCATAATCTTTTTTTTAAAAGTAAATTTATTTATTTTTTATTTTTATTTTTGGCTGTGTTGAGTCTTTGTTGCTGCGCGTGGGCTTTCTCTAGTTGCAGCGAGCGGGGGCTACTCTTCGTTGCGGTGTGCAGGTTTCCCATTGCGGTGGCTTCTCTTGTTGCGGAGCACAGGCTCTAGGTGCGTGGGATTCAGTAGTTGTGGCGCACGGGCTTAGTTGCTCCGCGGCATGTGGGATCTTCCCGGACCAGGGCTCGAACCCGTGTCCCCTGCATTAGCAGGCGGATTCCCAACCACTGCGCCACCAGGGAAGCCCCTGTATAGGCATAACCTTTAGAGTTCTGGGTTAGCCAGAAGAACTGGCAAAGAGAAAGAGGGGCTGCAGGTGTGCAGGGGTGACTGACAAAGTCCAGGACCTTTTCTCTGGGACGCTGTCTAGATTTGGGGTTCTAAGCCTTGCCTAGGATGCGGAGTAATTCTCTAGGGATGGTAACGCATCACCCCCAGTTTGCCAGAGACTGAAGGGTTAACGTCCAGGGCTCTGCAATCTGGGGTCACAATTTCCTTCTTAGTCCTTTCACCCCTCAGCCACAAGCTCAGAGACCACACTACATCTCTGACCTGTGCGCCCAAAAGGGTGTCCTGAGCACAGGGGTGTCACTGGGGCCGTGCCTGGCCTCGGGAGCCCTGAAGGCTCTTCCTAGGGCTCCAAATACCCCTGTGCTGACGCCGTTGTTCCAAGGAGGGGGCAAGGCCAGCACCTAATGTCCTGGGCATCACTGGCCCCATGGTCCATCTCTGTAGGACCTTTCCTGTGTTCCTAAAGGAATGGATCCTTTATAGGGCGATATTGGATGAACTAAACAGTCTGAGAGGACCAGATCCCAGCCTGGGTCCTTGGAAAGGGATCTCTACCTTCTCAGGTGCAGATGCCTCTGAACAGGATTACGTTGTCCGTGAAAAGGAGTGAAGCCCTGACACAGGCTGCCACGTGGATGGACCTCGAACACAGGATGCTCAGTGAGAGAAGCAGACCCAGAAGGGCACAGTGTGTGATTCCGTTGACAGGAAACGTCCAGAACAGGCAAATCCACAGAGACAAGAAAGGAGATTCATGGTTGTCAGGGGCTGGAGGAGGGGGAGGGGGAGTGACTTTTCATGGGGACGGGATCTCCTTGGGGGGATGGGAAGGTTTGAGAGAGGTGATGTTTGCACAACACTGTGAAAGTCCTAAATGCTTCTGAGCTGTTTACTTTAAATGGTTAAAATGGTCAGTTTTATGTTATGTGCACTTTACACGAATAAAAACCTAAGAATATGGTGTTTTGGCTTTTTCTTTGATTTCTCCTTTCCCGGGTTCTTGGTCTAACTCTGTAACGGAACCAAACTCGGGTCCGCTCACCTGTGTGCAGTAAAGCCAATCTCCTTCACCCCTGTGGTGAAGGAAAGTGCAGCTTTATTGCAGGGCCCAGCAAGGAGAACAGGGCTGGTGCTCAAAAAACCCAAACTCCCCGAAGGGTTTCGGCAAAGCACTTTTAAAGGCAAAGTGCGGAAGGCGTGTCCCAGGATGTGTGATCAGCTCCTGCACGACTCTCTGATTGACTGACGGTGAGGTACCAGGACGGGGTCACAGGGGTTAACGTCATCAGTCCTTAGGTGCCAGTAGGTCTGGGGGCTGCGTGCTCACGATCACAGAGGTTTAATTTTATTTATTTTTTCTTTATGGATGGCTCACTGTCTACCACCTTCTACTGATGCACCCACCCTTTCCCCACCGTGTGGCCCTCTCTGCCATAAACAGAGTTTCCGTTTACATAAGAAGGTGTTTCTGTTCTTATGTAAAGAACATAAGAATATAGCTATTTGCCTATTCATAACCCTAATCTTGATGTTCAGGAAGGTACTCCTCTATCTCTCCCCATTTTTTTCTTCTTCAAAATGTCTTAATCCTTTTTTCTGGGCTTCCCTGGTGGCGCAGTGGTTAAGAATCCGCCTGCCAATGCAGGGGACAGAGGTTTGAGCCCTGATCCGGGAAGATCGCAGCAACCAAGCCCATGCGCCACAACTACTGAAGCCCGCGCGCCACAACTACTGAAGCCCACGCGCCTAGACCCTGTGCTCTGCAACAAGAAAGAGAAGCCACCGCAAGGAGAAGCCCGCGTGCAGCAACAAAGACCCAACGCAGCCAAACATAAATAAATAAATTTATAAAAAAGAAAGTAGATGGTGGGTCCAGGAGCTGGGGGAGGGGGATGGGGAGTGAGTATTTAATGGGGACAGAGTCTCAGTTTGGGAAGATGAACAAGTTCTGGCAATGGACGGTGGGGATGGTTACACAAGGTGAATGTACTTAGTGCCCCTGAACTGTGCACCTAAAAATGGTTAAGATGGGAAATTTTACGTTGTGTATTTTTATCACAATTAAAAATAAATTTTTACAAGTATACGTTCTCCCTCTGAAATATGAAAAGAGTTTTCTTTTAGAGGAAGGACCCAACGTTGGAAGGAAAGGCCAACAGTAGGAAAAGCCGGCAACCCTAAAGAATCCGACGTTTGTAAAACAGCAGAAAAGTGACTTTATACGTCATGCCTTAGGTACAGTTGGCCCTTATTTGGCACTGAGCTTTGTGTGACATTAAGCCACATTCAGCCATGGTGTCTTTCCACTCCCACTTTTCGTGGCTCCTGCTTCCCTTTTGCGGCAAACGTCTTTTGGGGCTGGCCGCTGGGAGCTGGGCGGGGATGCCTTTGTGGGTGTTTGTGGGATGCGTCAACTACTTTCCAGTCACAGCCGTGTCTAACTCTGTGGTCGCTAGCCAGCCCAGGGGTGTGTCGTCTATGAATATCCCTACCACCCACGGTCCTGACTCACCGGCCCATGATGCGAGTGGTCAGGGGTCAGTGGTAGCCACGCATCTCTGTGTCAGGGTGCACACGTATCTGTGTGAGGGCACATGCACCAGGAGCACGTGTGAAGATGCGGAGCACCGAGCCCAAAGCCGGTCCGTGGAAAGATGCACCAGAGCCGTACCCAGCAGCCTGGCCATCAGAGCTTCAGACCTCGTTCCCGGATGCTGGGATATTTGGGAATCTGTCAGCGTTTCGAAATGTGTCCCCGCTTGTGCTCCCTTGCTCTGTTCCAAACGCACGTTTGCTTTCCTGTCGCATGTTCACTGCTTGGACCTGCCCCCGCCGCCCCCCCCCCCCCCGCAAGTGAGCAGTTTGATGCGCTAAAATGCATGAAAATTAACATTCCTTTCCCCAGGAAATCACATCTTTTCTTCGCTGTTGTTTTCATCATTATGTGGGTCTTTCCTTCTCCCTGACGTGGCAGCCAACGCCCATAATATTCCTCTATCAGCATTAAGCAGGTTCCCAGCGGCTACAGAGACGTCTTGGCCCTTTGCCTTCTCGCCTACTTTATTAGCATTATAAGTGGGCATGAAAAAAAAATAAAACCTATAAGCCTGTCCTCCAAAAGATCAGGAGACACTTCGGAATACATTTCAACTTTCGTGTATAGAAGTGATTGAAATTACAGCCCAAGATGCAAGAACTGTAAAATAAGCGTCGGCCTCCTGACACCGAAATTCTTTACCCTGAAAATGGATATTTTACCCCAAGAAACAGCCCTCCAGGGAATTGCCCCCCCACCCCGAGGCTGACTTAGTGAAACCAGCTTTTGTAAACTTTGGAAGCACACGGAGAACTTAATCCACGGGCTCAGAGAGGGCTTTCTGGAATCCCGGGGCGGCCCTGCAAACTTTTGCTCTCCTTTTTTGGAAAAGTTGGGAGGCTGTGTCCCTACTCCCTGCCCTCCCCACAACACACGCGCGCACACACACACACACACAGCCCTCCCCAGCTTGGTCCTGGGACTGTTTGCAGGGCCCGATAGCTGCAAGCTCCTTCGAGCTCCTTGGAGCCGACGACCCAGGTGCACCTAAGCAGGTATGAACCATGAAATGCCGCGGTTATTAACCAGAGTTAAGCACCTAAAAAGGGTGCAGAAATTACCTTGGGATCAAGTGATCCCTTGATTCCTTAACGCGGGATTTCTAAAACCTCCGGGGGCCGTGCAATGATGCCCCGAGACTGGGGGAGAAAACTAGACCTTTGCATTTCCAGATTGTGCCTTAGATAGGATGGCAGGTGGAAAATGGGGGCAATTACACTGAACTTGCTGCTGATGTATTTCTGCCCCCTCACCCAAAACGCCTGCAGCGCTGGTACCCGCATCCCTGTGGCTTCGGGTACTTGGGCAGCCAGCTGTCTTGTCCATTTCATTTACATGGAAGCACCCCGGGTGGAAAACGCAATTAAGGTTGTGTACACTGCTTAGCTGGGTTCATCCAAAGAACCCAATATGTGTGTCCGGCAAAGGGAGACACGGATTTTTCTGGTTTTGCCTCCTCCGATTATTATGTTTCTTTTTTAGTGGGCAAACAAAGCAGTCCCTGACATTCTCTGTCAATGCTTTGTCCGCATCTCGGAAGCGTTTCACTGTCCCCCCAGGAAGGACCTTGAAATCCCACAGAGCAGCCCTCTCGGGGAACACAGTAAATGGTTAGTAACCCACCACCGGGGATCACGAAACAACAGAGCGCATCTCTGCAGCCACGTCTAGGACACAGGAATCTCTCCTCCACTTTGGTTTCACAGAAGGAGAAACTCTGCAAAGAAGCTGGGCAGGAAATAGAGAATTCAGGAGAGGGGAAAGCTAATTTGGGATAAGCAGACATTCTCAAACAGTGAGGTGCGTCTGAATCACGCGGAGGGGAGGTCTGGGGAAAGCGCAGGTTCCGGGCGGCGCACCTGGCTGGGACCTGAGGCTCTGCGTCTTGAACCTGCCCCGTGGGATTCTGGTGCTCCTGGCCCCGGGGCCCCCCATCCGCGCTCTGGTCGTCCCCTGAAGAGGGAGGTCATCAAAGGTTTACGGGATGGAGGGAAAGAAGGACTGAGGGCAGAGGGAGTGGTGGTCTCTGAATTCCGCTTAGACCTCCGCACCTTGTGGAGAATACAGTTTTGTTTCCCACCCACGGCGGGTGTTGACAGCACCCCTACCCCAGGGCCCCCGAGGCTCTAGACCGAGGAGATTTTTCAGGCAGAGACTAACGCTGAGTTGCTGACACACAGCCCTCTCCCCGTGGAAAAGCTCCATCCCTTCCATCCTGGAAGTTGTCAGCAAGCCTCAGGGACTGTGGACAAGGGATGGAAATTTGGGGTGATTCTGGGGTCTCTGGGGTGATTGATAGAAATTTGGGGTGATTCTGGGGGCGGTCTCTGAGCTGAGTGATAAAAATGTGGGGTGATTTTCAGGGTCTTGAGGGATGAGGAATGGAAATGTAGGGTGAATGGGGGTCTCCGGGGTGAGGGATGGGCATTTGGGGTGAATGGGGGAACCCCTGTGGTGACTGATAGAATGTGGGGTGGGCCTGAGGGTCTCTGGGTTGAGGGATGGACATTTGGAGTGAGTGAGGTAGTCTCTGGGGTGAGGGAGGGACATTTGGGGTGAATGGGGGAACCCCTGGGGTGACTGATAGAAATGTAGGGTGAATGGGGGTCTCCGGGGTGAGGGATAGGCATTTGGGGTGAATGGGGGAACCCCTGGGGTGACTGATAGAAATGTGGGGTGAGCCTGAGGGTCTCTGGGGTGAGAGATGGACATTTGGGGTGAATGGGGGAACCCCTGGGGTGACTGATAGAAATGTGGGGTGGGCCTGAGGGTCTCCGGGGTGAGGGATAGGCATTTGGGGTGAATGGGGGAACCCCTGGGGTGACTGATAGAAATGTGGGGTGTGCCTGAGGGTCTCTGGGGTGAGAGATGGACATTTGGGGTGAATGGGGGAACCCCTGGGGTGACTGATAGAATGTGGGGTGGGCCTGAGGGTCTCTGGGGTGAGAGATGGACATTTGGGGTGAATGGGGGAACCCCTGGGGTGACTGATAGAAATGTGGGGTGTGCCTGAGGGTCTCTGGGGTGAGAGATGGACATTTGGGGTGATGGGGGAACCCCTGGCGTGACTGATAGAAATGTGGGGTGGGCCTGAGGGTCTCTGGGGTGAGGGATGGACATTTGGGGTGATGGGGGAACCCCTGGCGTGACTGATAGAAATGTGGGGTGGGCCTGAGGGTCTCTGGGGTGAGAGATGGACATTTGGGGTGATGGGGGAACCCCTGGCGTGACTGATAGAAATGTGGGGTGGGCCTGAGGGTCTCTGGGGTGAGGGATGGACATTTGGGGTGATGGGGGAACCCCTGGGGTGACTGATAGAATGTGGGGTGAGCCTGAGGGTCTCTGGGGTGAGAGATGGACATTTGGGGTGAATGGGGGAACCCCTGGGGTGACTGATAGAATGTGGGGTGGGCCTGAGGGTCTCTGGGGTGAGAGATGGACATTTGGGGTGAATGGGGGAACCCGTGGGGTGACTGATAGAATGTGGGGTGGGCCTGAGGGTCTCTGGGGTGAGGGATGGCTATTTGAGGTGATGGGGCGGGGTCTCTGGAGTGAGCCCGGGCACCGTCAGAAATCGGGTAACCCTAAAGCTGCCTGTGTCCAGCAGACGCAGGTGCGGAAGTGCAAGAAGGCTGAAAATTTATCTTTGCTCCTTCTCCCGAGGCAAGATTCAAAAACAAGAAACCCAAGAGGAAGACAACCACTGACACGCATCACAGCCCAGCGATAAAAGCGAGGCCGCGGGGGCGCGAGCTGGGGGCGGGGCGCAGCCGGAGGGCGCCGAGCGAAGGGCCACGCGGACCCCCAAACACAGCCGCGCGCCTCTCAGAGCTTCGCGCTCTTCAGGGGTGCGGGATGCTCTCTCCCCTGTGAACCCCTCCCCCGTCACCCCGCAATCTCTCGTGCATCTGACCTCTGCCCACGGGTACCTGCTTTTCCAGGAACACAAGCTCCGCTCAGACAACAGCCCTGGGGGCTGGGAGGGAGTTTCCGAAACTGCAGCAACAATGGAGATAAGCCCGGGAGATAAGCAGGCTATTCTCCTATTTAAATTAAAAAAAACAAAACACCCAAAACTGTTACTGAGCCGGTTCTGCAGCCCCCTGCAGGTGAGTAGTGCCTGGTGCGGAAGAAGCAATGCGAAGGGAAGGAGGCCTCCTCGGTCGGGCCCAGTGGTCTCTCCCGGGCTCCAAAGGTGGGCGAGAGCGTCCCTCTGCGCCCTCAGGTTCTCACGTACCAGCCCTTTGCGGCGTGGTGTCTGGCCGAGGTTGGAAACCCGAAAACGGAACGGCCGACGATTTCTCTCCTGGGTTGCATCACAGGGCATCCCCGGGAAGAATAGTTTCTGCATTCGAGAGAGCATCTGGGGGCTTCTGAGAAACCCAGCGGTCCAGCATGACCCCTGCGCCCAGTGGTACCTCTCCCACGAGGGAGGGGCACATCCCAATCCCACACTGCTTACCCCGAGCCATCCACGACGGGGCACCACCCCTGCTTCGCCAAAGATGGGTTTCTGAGCCCTGTGATGAGGGAGGCCCCCTTCACTGCCCGCAGCTCACCTGGACCGGGTTTGCAGAGAGCGCTACTGACCCCTAGTGACCAAAACTTCCCAATCAAGGCACAAACCCCAGGACGGGATGCCACCCTGCTCCCTGGAGGGCAGCTTAACAACATTTACCATTTCTTGGGGCCAAGACTACCCTAAATATGGTGCCCCTCCTGAAGGTGTTGCCCAGAGCGCCTGCCCCCCATCTTCACCCTGAACCCCTGAGCCCTCCGTCCACAGGGACCGGGGTCTACCCACGGCGGGGTGAGTATCGTCAGAAACAGACCGATTCCCAACAGAAATCCACTTCTCAGCGCCCCCGTGAAGACTTCGGGGTTGAATAATTAAGGGGTGACATGTAAGTATTTCAAAAGATGCAACCCCCCCCCAAAAAAACCCCTATATTTTCACTGATCCCCAAACTAGAGAGACCTTTCCAATGAGGGGAGGGCAGCAACGAGACAGTTGGGCAAGAAGGATTCAGGGGGGTCGCCCTGGGGTCTGAGCTGTGCACCCTTGCATGGAGGGGTGCAGAGGGAACACCGGACGTAAAGGTCAGCGGCGTCCTTCCACTGGAACTCTGAGACGCATCTGTACCTGAATTTGTCTCTTCTTTTAAGGACGCTGGTCCAGTCGGATGAAGGACCCACCCTAGGGACCTCATCGCAACTCATTACATCTGCAAAAACCCTGTTTCCCAGTGCTGTCAAAGTCACAGGTACCAGGAGTCAGATTTGAGTATATCTTTGGGGGGACAGTTAAACCCACACCAGGGGACATTGGCCGGAGCAGCTCTGACCACCCACCCAGCCACCAAAGCACCCAGGTGCTTCCAGCACCTTCTGACTCAGCAAATCCTGAGCTACAAGGAAGGCCTTTGCACTCAGGTCCTGCTGGGCGGAACTTGGGAGGGCCGATCTGTGCTGAAAGCTCTCTACCTTGCTGGGCTAGCTTCGTGTCCTGGGGGTTGTGTTTTCATTGGGAAGTTTTGGTCACTAGGGGTCAGTAGCGCTCTCTGCAAACCCGGTGCAGGGGCGCTGGCTCAAAAGTGAAACTGAAGCTTGAATTGGGCACCGCGGTCGGGGGTGGGAGTGATGAGGGAGGCAGAGCTGTGAGCCTGGGGGGGGGCACTGCGCCCTGTCCGAGCCGTCCCCCAGGAGCGACCCCTCCAGGGGACCCGGAGTGATGGGCCGGCACCAGACTAAGTCCTGCCTCTCGGGAAGCTGGAGAGAAATGTAGCTCAAAGGCAGGACCTGAAAGTAAGGAGGTCACGTTTTCCATCAGGCATCCTGGAGGGTGTGGGTCCCAGTTGGTCTTGTTTCGGGATGTCTGACTGTGTGTCCAGCGCGTTCTCCTAACGGGCTGGGCAGCAGATGCTGTCCTCTGGGTCCTGCCCTGTCTTCGGTCCAAACTATGCGCTACGTGATTTTGACTCTGTCTTGCCGTGTTGGTCGATGTATTTTCTTGTCCTTTTAATCTCTGCTGAGGCTTTTCAGGTCTTTCTATAAACTAGGGCAGAAGGCTGGGAAGAAGAGTATTACGTTTTTAAGAACAGGTCTTGCTCACGTCTACCGACCTTAAACTTTATATATATATATATATTTTTTCAGATTATTTTCCATTATAGGTTATTGCAAGATATGAATAGTTCCCTGTGCTATATGGTAATTCCTTGTTTTTATATATTTTATATAAGATATTGAGTAGAGTTCCCCGTGCTCTACAGTAGGTCCTGTTGTTTATCTATTTTATGTACAGTGGTGTGTACCTGTTAATCCCAAACTCCTAATTTATCCCTCCCCTCCCTTTCCCCTTTGGTACCCATAAGTTTGTTTTCTATGTCTGGGCGTGTGTTTCTGCTTTGTAAATAAGTTCCTTTGTATCATTTTTTTTAGATTCCGCATATAAGTGATATCATATGATATTTGTCTGTGTCTGACTTACTTCACTTAGTATGATCATCTCTAGGTCCATCCATGTCGCTGCCAATGGCATAATTGCATTCTTTTTTATGGCTGAGGAATATTCCCTTGTATATACGTACCGCATCTTCTTTATCCATTTGTCTCTCAGTGGACATTGAGGTTGCTTCTGAGGGTGGGTCTTTAATCCAGTATAAGTGGTGTCATTATAAGAAGAGAAGACACAGAGACACTCAGAGGAGAAGCCATGTGACGACGGAGCAGCGACGTGCTCCCAGGACGCTCGTCAGCTGATCTTCAAGGTGCAGGAGGTGCTCTGGGGGCTTGCTGGCCGCTGGGCTGAGGAGCAAGTGTAGCGGCAAAGGCCCACCATGCTCCGTGGAGTGAGGGCAGCAGGAAGGGATTCTGTGTGCTCTGTGGAATCTGACATGTTGTGTGTCTTGGGTGCATCTTCCAGGGGGGGCGGAAAGAAGCTTCTCCTTGCTTCAGCACACCTGGGAAGAGGCCAAGGCGTGGAAGAATCTTGGTTGAGAGGTAAACAGGGGTCGGAGATGCAAGTGAGGCCCCGGGGATCTGGGGCACCCGGGTTCTTCCAGTGCATTGGTCCTGGCAGAATCCTCCTTTGCCTTGCTGGTCAGGGCGGGGTGGAAGTTTCCAGAATACCTCAATCAGTGTCACCTTTGCATCCGTCATCTAGAAAGCCAAGGAGATGGTGGACACCATGCTCATTCCTTCAGGGAAAACCTCAGGGACTCAGCCTACGATTTTATTTCTTCTCCGATCAAGTCTCACCTTCCAGGTAGAACCCAAGTTTACATGAGGAGACACGTAAAGTTGTCTGCCCCTTCCTGAAGCCAGGTTAGTGATGGGTGCGGAGACTTCCTCTCTCTGCTCCTGGGGCGGCCCGATTTACCTCCATAAGGAAAAACAGTTGCAAAAGTTTAAGGTCCACACACACCCCAATGTTCATTGCAGCACTATTTACAATAGCCAAGACATGGAAACAACCCATCGACAGAGGAGTGGATAAAGAAGATGTGGTACATATATACAATGGAATATTACTCAGCCATGAAAAAGAATGAAATAATGCCATTTGCAGCAACAAGGATGGACCTAGAGATGATCATACTAAGTGAAGCAAGTCAGACAGAGGAAGATCAATATCATATGCTATCACTTACAGGTGGAATCTAAACTATAACATGAACGAATTTATTTACAAAACAGTAATAGATCCACAGACATGGAAAACAAACTCATGGTTAGCAAAGGGGAAAGGGTGGGAGAGGGATAAATTAGGAGTTTGGGATTAACATACACACACTGCTATATATAAAATAGATAACCAACAAGGACCTACTGCAGAGCACAGGGAACTCTACTCAATATTCTGTAATAATCTAAATGGGAAAAGAATTTGAAAAAGAATAGCTACGTGTATAACAGAATCACTTTGCTGTACACCTGAAACTAACAACTTTGTAAATCAACTAGACTCCAATAAATTAAAAACACAAGACAAGGATGTCTGTTCTTGACACTTACACTCAACATTCTGCTGGAGGTGCTAGTCAGGCCAATTAGGCAAGAGTTTTATTAAAATTTAAAAAAAATTAAAAATATAAAATGTATTAAAATTGTATTACTTTTAAAATATGTGTAAGTCTGTCCTACAGCCCCCTTCTCCCACATCCTCTGCTGTAGCTCCTCTCTGAAGTACCTAGATGATAGTATTTGATGCATGTTCCCTGAGTTCTTTTGCAGATGTGAAAACGCCCCTGCGAAGTGGTGGATGTTAATTACTTGATGACCATGAGCACAGAGCCCCAGGCCTCCTGGAGCCTAAGGACTGACAACGTTGACCCCTGTGACACCGCCCTGCGACCTCACCATCAGCCGGTCAGACAACTGTGCCCAAGCTGATCACAGACCCTGCGACACCCCTCCCTCACCTGGCTTTTAAAAGTGCTTTGCCAGAACCCTTCGGGGAGCTCAAGGCTTTTCAAGGCATGAGCCACCTCGTCTCCTTGTGTGACCTTGTTTGGCCTCAGTGTGCGTCAGGCACACAAACTTTCCTTAACATATGCAATAACCAACAAGGACCTACTGTACGGCACAGGGAACTATACTCAAAATTTTGTAGTAACCGGTAAGGGAAAAGAATCTGAAAAATAATATATATATTTTATATATATATATAATAACTGAATCACTTTGCTGTACACCCAAAACTAACACAACATTGTAAACCAACTATACTTCAATAAAAGAAAATCTTTTTAAAACATGCAGATCAGAAAAGAGAAGTAAAACTATATGTATGTGCAGACAGCTATTATATATAGAACATCTTAAGGAATCCACTAAAAAAATTCTTCGAACTAATAAACAGATTCAGCTTGGCTGCGGGATACGAGATACACACGTAAACACACATGTGCAATGGGCCATCCAAAAATGAAATTAAGAAAACAAGCCCGTTTACAATAGCATCCAAAAGAACAAAACACATCCGTTTTTACTGATGAGTAATTTTACCCATAAATAAATAAATAACATCAGTTTAACCAAAGAGTGCAAGATTTATACACTGAAAGCTACAAAGCTTTGCTGAAAGGGATGAGAAGACCCAAATAAACAGAAAGACATCCTGTGTTCGATCAGAAGCCTTAATCTTCTTAAGACACCGACACGTCTGAAATCTTCCGCGTGGTCTTCAGATTCAATGCAATCCCTTCAAAATGCCCAGGTGCCTTTTTCTGCAGAAATTGACAAGCTGATCCTAAAACTCACACAGAAATGCAAGGGATCCAGAAGAGCCAAAATATTCTCGACAAAAAAGAAGAAGGAGTGAGGGCTCACGCTTCCTTGGAGCGAGTGATGCCTGCTGAATCCCCAGCCTTGGTGGCCTGTCCCTGGGCCCTGGGGTGTTTCCAACCCACCCATCCTGATGCCCTGGACCGGAGGGCTGGAGCTTTTGGGAACAGTTTAACCTTTCCTCCTCCTTTGTGAGTTCCTGGAAGGCTGGGGTGTGCCCATCCAGGTCCGCATTCAGTTCTCAGAATGTGACCTATGACAAAGGTTACACTTACCCTTTAATAAAGGGTAAAATGTATTGTGTCGGAAAAGAAACAAAACACCCAAGCCCCAAATAGAGAAAGCGAAAATGAGAACACACAGTGCATTGTGCTAAAGTGACAGCCTAATGGTGAGAAGCCCTGTGAAGTTGGTGGTCGCCGGAGAGGACGCTGGCGCCCACGCCCCCGCGCCACCCTGCATGCTCTCCCCAGGCTGTCGCAGAAGGACCCTTACAAGACACCCAAGACCAGGCAGCGTCTCCTTTACTCTCCTTCCCCTTGTCCACACCCTGGTGGGAACTGTGAGCGAGTCTGAAAAAAGCCAGGGAAAAGCACAGAAGATGAAAACCAGACCGGGAGAGTGTCATACAGAGCGAACTAAGTCAGAAAGAGAAACGCAGATACGTGGAGTCTAGAAGAATGACACAGATGAACTTACTGGCAAAGCAGAAACAGGGACACAGACGTAGAGACAGATGTATGCATACCACGGGGGAAGGTGGTGGTGGGGGGGATGGGATGAATTGGGAGATTGGGATGGACACCTATACACTACTATGTGTAAACTAGATAACTAATGAGGACCTACTGCATAGCACAGGGAACTCTACTCGGCGCTCTGTGGTGACCTACATGGGAAGGAAATCCAGAAAAGAGGGGATAGATGTATACATACAGCTGAATCACTTTGCTGTACAGTACAAACTAACGCAACAGTGTAAAGCAACTATACTCCAATAAAAATTAATTAAAAAAAAAATGAACACCAGGGGGTCCCGAGAAACATCACGCTGTCGCTTGTCCGGACCTTTAGTTATTCACCTTCTCTTGTGTGTGTCATGCTTGACAGACATAGCGGCCTGCACGATGGTAAACAGGTAGTGTGTCGGGGTCCCTGAGACCACCCTCGGGTTCTACGATTCACTAGAAGGACCTGCGGAAATCAGCAAAACCGTTATATTCACAGTTCTGGTCTCATACGGCAAAGGGATACAGACTGAAGTCATCAAAGGCAAAAGACGCAGGGAGCAGGGTCCGCGAGAGACTAGACTTCTCAGTGTCGTCTCCCTGTGGGGTTGTCTGGACAGGCCTTACTTCTCCCAGCAATGATGCCTGATGACATGCGTGGGGTATTGTCAACGGGAGAGTTCAGCCAGCCTTGGTGTCCAGGCTTTTTACTGGGGTCAGTCAGGTAGCACAGAGCGCCCACATGGCTGACCTGAGTTACTCTGTCACCAGCCCCTCCCGAGGTCCGGATGTGGCGTGACCCACGATCCCATCATAACTCACATTGGAGCACAGACCACTGGGCGTGACCCAAGGCTCTAGGCAAACACGGCAGGATGTTCCAAGGGTTCATAGGCGACCTCCCAGGAGCCGGTCAAGGGTCAGACCCTTCTTTGCAGTGGGCAGGGTGTGGACCACCCAGGGCCGCTAAGGTAACTCTTTACCACACAAGTATGTTCATTCTGCAGCCACTCTAATCCTGCGAGAATCAGGAACAGGAGTCCTGCCCGGAAGGGAGCTCAGGAGAAGGTCCCCTGCTCAGATTTTCAGACCTCTCCCTTGAGGCCGACCCCTACATCCGACTCCCTGATGGACGCCTCCCCTTCATGGCTCGTCAGGGAAGCCAGTTAAACATGGCAGGACCGGGCCTGCCCCCAGCTCCATCCCCTTTGCCAGTGTCTCCTCTTTCCCTAACTCCGATCCGGTACCAGCATTCCTGCATCTCTGAAGCCCGACGCCCCAGTTAGCTGGGGAGACACCATCTCTCCCTCACACCCAGGATGTGGTCCCGATGGAACCCCACACCCACTCTTGTCCACCACCTCATGTCACGGGCCCTCCTTGGGGACATCCAGTGCTGCGTTTGTGTCCCCAGCCCCCATGACCCTTCTGTTTAGCCTGGTCCCATCATGAGCTGGAAAGCCACTTCCTACCCACTCTGGCTGGTTTTAAATCCCTGGGATACTCAGGAAAGTTCTGATGAATTGAACTGAACAGAACTGGGCTGGTTCTGAATGTGAGCAAGGGGGTATTCTCCACCGAAGACATGAAGACCCGCCATGGTGTCCACTCCTAGAAGAATGACCTTCTCCACGTCAATGATGAAGATGGGCAGTGAGACGAGAGACCCACCTGGTAGCCGGTCCGAGCTACCTCCTGAGCCATCTGGTTGAACTTTAAGGAAGGTGACCTTCTCTGTATCTATGGTGAAGGGGCCAACTCCACCATGAAGGTTTCCCAATTCCTTAAAATGAGAAACACCACAGACGGGGGAGGAAATCAAGGAGGAAAAAAAAAAGGAAGATATTGAGCTGAAATGTTCTTGTCACGCAATCTGGGCACTCGCTTTCGGACGAGGAAGAGACTTAGTTGTCAGATCGGCCAGATGTGGGAGCGTCAGGCAGCAGCATGGAGGAACGCAGGTTGGCAGGGGCGAGCGTGGTACGGTGGGGCGGTCCGGTCCCCTTGACCCTGGGGTCCTCCAAAGTGTCCAGTCACTGGGGGACCTTTTCCTGCTTCTGTTGCTGCTCTGGGCAGCTGGCACTCCGGGTGGGTGAGAACTTGAGGGTGGGCACTAAAAACTGCTGGGTGAAGGGCACCGAGGTGAAGATGGTGATCGGTGATGGGTACATCTCGTAGCCCGTGAAGCTGCGTTTTAAGGTCTGAATGAGTCCCGGGGAGTCAGCCAGCTTGCAGTGGGAGTTTGTGGAGTTCCCTGTACAAGCCTGTGCCTGGAACGTGGCTTGGATTTAGTCCAAAGGCTCGGGTGGGCCGCCTTCGTGGAGCTGTGTGTCCTGCAGGGCGGGTGGCCTTGCCGGGTTACAGGTGCTGCTGAAGAGGGTGGCGTTGCATTCTGTGTCTGTGTGTTGCCCGGTCACAGTGACGCGTGGCACCCCCAGGACCACAGCGAGATCCAAATGCCAGCTTGTGCAAGGGTCACCCATGGACCCACGCCCCCGCAAGGTGTGTCCTGTGTGCCTCGAATTTGAGAGATGTTGTTCTGAGACATGGTCTCAGCGCCTTCTTTCCAGCTGACATCTGTGTAAAGCTGAAATCTTGAAAAGAGGAAAGAAAACCCAGCCTGGTGAAAACCAAAAGAAGAGGGAAAGTGGGTACAAAAGGCAAAATATGGCATGATTCCATTTATAGGAAACAACCAGAACGGGCAAATCCACAGAGACAGAAAGTGGGTTCATGGTGTCTGGGGGCTGGGGGGAGGGGGATGGGGAGTGACAGCTCATGGGGACGGGGTCTCCTTTTGGAGGAATGAGAAGGTTCTGGAACCAGATAGAGGTGGTGGATACACAACATTATGAATGTGCTAAACGCCGCTGAGCTGTACGCTTTAAAAGGGCGAATTTTATACCACGTGAATTTTGCCTCGACTTTAAAAAACATCAAGGCAACAAATAAATAAAGTAAAAGAATGAGATTTCACTCGACTTTGGTCTTCCGGACACTTCTGCGAGGGTACCAGGAGCTGCCTCATAGGACGGGGGTGAGAATTAAACCAGGTTATGTCTGAACATGATACATCATAGCACTGATTATCTCATGCTCTGCGTGAATTGTCCGCTGGAGGTTTTCTCACCATCCTCGACCAAGAGCCGGGGGCCGCAATGAACTGATGATTTAAAGCAGCACCTTTGGGTGGATTTCTGTGTCCCTTTGTGGTGTGTGAGAACTTGGTTGGTTTTTTTTAAGTCAAGTTTACAGAAGTTTCTGGTTTTGCCCCATCACAATGAGCAAGAAGCCAAGGGGGGTTCAGTTCAGAGGAAGCTGAATGGGGAACTGCGCTGTAGGGTGTCGATCAGTCTAAGATAGTGTGTATCCTTGGGTACCCGCTGTGTGTCCACCCCCCTCCCCGAGGCAGGTACGACGTGAGGCACTAAGGAGGAGAAAAGTGCGCCCAGGAAGCTGACGGGACAGAGGGCCAGGGGATGAACGCAGGTGCTGTAACCAGAGGACTAAGAAGCTTCAGACTGTGGCCCTTCCGCGCCCTGCCCACGGCCCATCCCCCGTCCTGTTCAGTGAAGCTCAGCTCAAACCGCAAGGGCATTGCACAAATTGCAGATGTGAAAATCAAGGCAAGGCAAGAGTCGCTGTGGGTGTGCACTGACCCAGGAAGGTCCTCTCCCAGAGCCTCTGGGGTGCAGCCGGAGGGTGCCCCGGCCCCAGCACAGAGGATCGGGGACAAGACCCAGAGGAAAGCTGGGTGGTCCAGGGTCCCGTTCGCGGGTGGAGGAAGCTGGGTGCTTTCCCATCGTGGGAGGAAGGCAGGAGATGTCAGTCAGGTGGGGAAGTTGGAACAGGTCTGGTCTGTGGCTTTTATTTCCTCTCCGATAGCAAGTGAGGTCCCAGGGGGCGGGGGGGAGTGGGGGGCAGGAATCTGAGGCTGGGTGCTTGTCTCCAGGTGTGCGGTGGCCCAGGTGTGCACACCTGAAACAGGGAGTGGGTGGGGTCCTCCATCGTTGGGATCCAGCCAGGAGGCGATGGTGAAGGTTCAGGGAATCTATTTCCTTTCTCCCTCTTTCCCTCCCTTCCTTCCCTCCTCCCTCTTTCGTTCCCTCCTCCCTCGCTCCTTCCCTCCTCCCTCCCTTCCTTCCTTTCTTCCTTCCTTCCCGGCTCCAATAGATGAGCCAGTCCAGCCTTCGACAGAGGAGGTGGGAAAGGAGGCGCGTTCATGGAAACAGCGCATTAAACGTCGGAGGTGCCGGCGGCTCTCAGCAGAGGCAGCTGGGGTGTGAGGAGAGGGCGTCTGGTGCCTGTGGAGCACCGGCAAGCTTGGGGCCGTCGTGAACAGGTCCCCGAGAGGGGGTGTCCAGGTGCCACCGGGCCGGGGGACTGGGCATGTGAAGGCAGCTGGGGTGAAGGGGAGGGCCTTTGCTGGTGGAGATGGCTCACGGAAGTCGGGAGGTCCCCCTTGTACAATAGATGCCAAAGTCACCCGGAGTGACACAGGCAAAGAGTGGAATGGCGCGGAGGAGTTGGGCCAGTGGTCCGCTGATGGCGGGTCCTGTAGGTCGTCCGAGAGCCTTGGCAGAAGGGGGAGGAGCCCCTTTGGTGCGGCTGGAGCCCAGGAGGGAGACACGAGAACGAGGAGACGGAGGTCCAAGGGGTAGGCGTGCTGGGCATAGTGGGAGGGGCCTCCAAAAAGCAGAGGCAGGACAGGGTTGGACAGAGAAGGAATGAATTAGGGAAATGCCGGGAGGAAGGAAGGAAGGCCGGGAGGGAGGGAGGGAAGGAAGGAAGGAGGGAAGGAAGAAAGGAAGGAAGGATGGGAGGGAGGGAGGGAAGGAGGGAAGGAAGGAAGGGAGGGAGGGAGGGAAGGAAGGAAGGGAGGGAGGGAAGGAGGGAAGGAGGGAAGGAAGAAAGGAAGGAAGGATGGGAGGGAGGGAGGGAAGGAAGGAAGGGAGGGAGGGAGGGAGGGAGGAAAGAGGGAGAAAGGAAAGAAAACTTGTGGTCATTTCTTAGGGCAGCCCCCAAGAAACTAAAACACCAAGAGACAGAGGCTGCATTTAGACTAATAGACTCCATAAATCCAAGGAAATTACAGAAAATGTGATCATGCACCATAAAGTGCAGAGAGAGAGGGCCCTCAGAGAAAAGATGAAGCGTTACAAGGATGGGATTCCTGGCAGCACGAAGAGGTGAGGTGTGGCCTGGCAGAACTTAGCGCAAGAGAAGGAAAGCGGTAAGGCCACATTCCAAGTCCCAGCAACACCAAAAAATGAATCACCGCAACCAAAAATACTGCTGGGGACACGGTGAGCAGAGTCGCAGATGCCACGCCAAACCCAGCCGGAAGACCAGGTGTTTTCTGTGGAGCGTGGCTTTATCGGAACAGAGCATGGTGCTTTTGTAGTACTCTTTTTTTGTAATGTTAATTGACTTTGTGTAAGGCAGCTGTAGGTTTACAGAAACATTAGGTGGAAAGTACAGGGGATTCCTATGTACCCACTTCCCCTACAGATGGTTCCCCTGTGATGGACACCATTCACCAGTGTGGTACATCTCTTACAATTGATGGAGCAAGTTGGACGCATGATTCTTGACTCAAGTTCATAATTTGCATTAGGGGTCAGTCTTGGTGTTGCCCATTTTATGGGTGTGGACAAATGTACGATGACCTGTATCCACCATTATATACAGTGTCCTGCAGAGCAGTTTCATTGCCCTGAAAATCCCCTGCGCTCCACTTCTTCATCCCTCTTCCTCTCTTAACCCCTGGCAACCACGGATCCTTTTACTGTCTGCACAGTTTTGCTTTTTCCAGAATGTCATAGAGCTGGAATCACGCACTACATGCCCTCTTCTTCTTTTACTTAGTCTTATGCACTGAAAGTTCCTCCGTGTCTCTCTGTGTACTTACTGCTTCTATTTTTGTTTTGTTCCTAATGACTCTTTTTAATGGTTGCAAAACTCAAGTTTTAAAAAATATTCTAAGATCTCAAAAAATGTGTTAATATCATAAAGGAAACCTGAACCCGCCTTTCTTGTCCCACTCTCCCCAAATCCAGTCTGATTAGTAAGAGAGAGTCAGAGCAATAAGACACTAAGCAAAGGGGCTGTAATTTTCCCCAAAGCATCTTTTTTTTTTTAAATAAATTTATTTATTTATTTTTGGCTGCATTGGGGCTTCGTTGCTGCACGCGGGCTTTCTCTAATTGTCGCGAGCGGGGGCTACTCTTCGTTGCGGTGCGCGGGCTTCTCATTGAGGTGGCTTCTCTTGTTGCGGAGCATGGGCTCTAGGCGCGCGGGCTTCAGTAGTTGTGGCACATGGGCTCAGTAGTTGTGGCGCACGGGCTTCGTTGCTCCGCGGCATGTGGGATCTTCCCGGACCAGGGCTCGAACCCGTGTCCCCTGCATTGGCAGGTGGATTCTTAACCACTGCGCCACCAGGGAAGCCCCCCAAAGCATCTTGTAATCACTGCGACGTGGCAGCCGTGGCTTCATGGTCACCTGAGTCACGCATTCCACGTCCTGATCCCCGTATGATCGACAGAAAATGTCCCCCAAAGAGGTCCACGTCTGATCCCCCTGTGGTCGACAGAATTATGTCCCCCAAAACACCCATGTCCTAATCCCTAGAAACTTTGGATATGTTACCTTACGTGACAGACAGGACTAAGTGAAAAGTACTGAGATGGGGGATTATTCTGGATTATCTGGTTGAGCTCAGTGTCATCCCAAGTGTCCGTATAAGAGAGAGGCAGTGCTGTGATGGTGAAGAAGAGGCTGGACTAATGCGCTTCGAAGATGGAGGGCGGACCATGCACCCAGGAAGGAGGTGGCTTCCGGAAGCTGGAAAAGGCAAGGAAACACATTCCCCTGCAGAGTTTTCACAGGGAACCAGCTCTGCCAATTCCTTGATTTTACCCCAGAGGGACCCTGTCAGACTTCTGATCTCCAGCACTGCAAGAGATTAAGTTTGTAGTTTTTCAAATGCCAAGTCTGGGGCTTCCCTGGTGGCGCAGTGGTTAAGAATCCGCCTGCCGGGCTTCCCTGGTGGCGCAGTGGTTGAGAATCTGCCTGCCAATGCAGGGGACACGGGTTCGAGCCCTGGTCTGGGAAGATCCCACATGCCACAGAGCAACTGGGCCCGTGAGCCACAACTACTGAGCCTGCGCGTCTGGAGCCTGTGCTCCGCAACAAGAGAGGCCGCGATAGCGAGAGGGCCGCGCACCGCGATGAAGAGTGGCCCCCACTTGCCGCAACTAGAGAAAGCCCTCGCACAGAAACGAAGACCCAACACAGCCATAAATAAATAAACAAAAACAAACAAAAAAAAGAATCCGCCTGCCAATGCAGGGGACGCGGGTTCGAGCCCTGGTCCGGGAAGATCCCACATGCCACGGAGCAACTAAGCTGCCTGTGCGCCACAACTACTGAGCCTGCGCTCTAGAGCCCGCGAGCCACAACTCCTGAAGCCTACGCGCCTAGAGCCCGTGCTCTGCAACAAGAGAAGCCACCGCAGCAAGAAGGCCACGCACTGCAATGAAGAGTAGCCCCCGCTCACCGCAACTAGAGAAAGCCCACGTGCAGCAACGAAGACCCAATGCAGCCCAAAATAAATAATATAAATAAAAATAAATTTATAAAAAAATTAAAAAATAAAACGCTAAGTTTGTGGGAATTTGTTACAGCAGCACAAGGAAAGTAACACAGGCCACAGTTTTCTTCGGGGGCAGGAAAAGCTCCCCGGTTTCCACGCTCTGTGGGGAACTGTACATCCACGTCAGGCTCAGCCCCTGCAAACTCATGACGTCTGTCTGATTTTGTGTCTGTCTTTCTGCTCATTAATCAACACTTCCCTCATCGGGTGTGAATAATGAAGGGATCGAAGTGTGAAGCAAGCTTGTCAGAGAGAGTCTCCTAGCATAAAGATAATATAAGTAAGTGACAGAATGTCCTTATGTGTCAATATTATTCATAAAATTGTTCATATTCATACAAACATGAATTATTTCTATATAATTCACATTATATATACAATTTTATACGAAGATATATATTATAAGTGAAGAGATAGATTTTATAAATAATGCATAGGGGAATTATATAATAATGTTATATGTATATAAATGGCTTATATTTTCTTTACATACACCATCCGTGCTATTCTGTTCCCACCTTCAGCAGCTGTTCCAGGGGCTATACCTGCTTTTAGCACAGTCTGCTCTGGAGAAATAATCCACTCAAGTTGTAAAATGTGTATCCAGCGCCCTGATACCCATATGCTGGGGATGCATTTCTGGGGATAGAGAAACAGCTATGGCTGGGGGCTCACAGGCTCTTAGGGCGGAGAGAGAGACACTGCACGGAGGGATTCCCATCCACAGACTCTGGTAACCACGTTGGAGACTCAGGGTTTGGGTTTCCCCAAATGCACTACATGGAGGGACCCTCATCCTCAGGCTCTGGAGAAAGGATGCGGAAGAGTCCGGTGGAGGGTCTCCCACTGCATGAAGCAACCCCACCCTCGGGCACGGTACATGACCTTTCATTGCCTTTGACTTGGGGGCTATCCCCCCACCCCCCGACCCCTGCCACCAGGTTACAGACCAGGCAGGTGGGCAACTTGCCCGAAGTGATTCAGAGGGTAACAGGGAAGACTGGACCTGGTGCTCGGGCTTGAGGACAGGCTCTCGGTTCTGGGGCCACCTCTGAGGCTTACTGAAGCCTGAGGACCCTCTGCGGCCAGCAGTGACCCAGGCTGGCCAGGTCACCATGCTGACCATCCCCCTGGAGAGAGTCCTGTGTTTTTCCCCTGGACATCCCCCCAGGGAAACGTCACTGGTCGGCATGTCAAGACCGCCATGAAAGCTGATTTTCTCTTCCCCCAGCACTTCCACGTCCTTCAGGCAGCCCCACGTGTGCCCTGGCGATGGCCGCTCTGCTCTCCACGCTGCCGGTGCCCTCATTCCTCCTGACCCAGGAGCACCGGGGTAAACGTACGAATGTGCTTGACCTCCTCCTGCTGCCCCCATTCCCGTGACCCTGGGTTCTGGGGGACACATCCCAATGCCTGCATCTAATTTCATTTTATCCTCGTACGCAACGGTCAACCGGCATCACACCTCCTGCCGTGCTCACCCCTGCTGGTGACGTGAATTCTCCCCCACCCATTCTGCAGGCACAGGTGATGGTGGCCGGCGCCCTCTACTGTGGCAGGATCTGAATCAGTAGCCTTTGCTCCCTCCTGCTTGGTTGGTCTTGGTTTATTTCCACAGTAGACATCTCCCCTTGCAGAAAGGGCAGGAAGGAGAGGTGGGAAAGGGGTAGGGGGTGATGAGGTTGTGAGAGGGGTGGGGGGACAGTGAATCCCAGCCCTGATCTCTGCTCACAAAACGTGAGACGCGTTGGTTAAGGGAGAATGGAGACGGGAGGAGAGTGGTTTCTGACTCCTGAGGCTGTGTGTTTCAGATCTTCCAACCGTGGAACAGAACTCCAGCCTAAACGTGAAGTTTGACCCAAAGACGACAAAATTAACTTGGGACTGCCAGGAAAACGCTACCTACGGGGAATGTGTGTTGATTCACAAGGAGAAGGGACAGATTAAAAAAAAGGTAAGATGGATTGGGTGTGCTCATTCACTGTTCTTTGTAGAGCTCTCGTCAAGCAGGACAAGTAAAAAACATACGCGTGACATTGGGACGCATCACAGACTCACGGTTCGAAGTGCACCAGCCAAGTGCTGCTTGTGTCCAAGATGTGTCCACTGGGCTGATTCCCTGAGAGAACCCATTCCTCCCTCAGGCCTCCCTATTCCAATTAGCCTGGGGGCTCCTGGCTGCCTGCAATGGCAGCTTTTTGCTCAGCTGGTCCATCTGCAAGACTTAATCCTGAGAAAGAAATAGCATTAGCTCTGCCTGTTCAATGGAAATAAAGTAAACAGACTGACTTGGATACAATGTAAATGTGACACCTGTGAGAGAATGGTGGGTATGAGATAGGACAAGAAAAGTCAGTCCCACAAAAGAGGGTGTGAAGTTCCCATACAGTTTAAAGGGATGAGGGCTCTCACATTAAAAGGTGAGCTCTGGGACTTCCCTGGGGGCACAGCGGTTAAGAATCCGCCTGCCAATGCAGGGGACACGGGTTCAATCCCTGATCCAGGAAGATCCCACATGCCGCAGAGCAACTAAGCCCGTGTGCCACAACTACTGAGCCTGCACTCTAGAGCCTGCACGCCACAACTACTGAGCCTGCATGCCACAACTGCTGAAGCCCACGCGCCTAGGGCCTGTGCTCCACAAGAGAAGCCACCGCAGTGAGAAGCCCGCGCACCGCAACGAAGAGTAGCCCCCACTCGCCGCAACTAGAGAAAGCCCGCACGCAGCAATGAAGACCCAACGCGGCCAAACATAAATAAATAAAATAAATAAATTTATTTTTAAAAAAAAAGGTGAGCTCTATTCTGGCCTTCTGAACGCTGCTAGTTGGCGTCTTCCCAAAGAAGGTACCTGGGGGAGATGTCACAGAAGGAGGTAGATGTCATCACAGGGTCAGTGTAGGAGCAAACGACATCAGGATGAAACGAAAGAAGCCTGGTTCTTAATTCACTGACTGATGACATCCTTTCAGGTCAAAGACAAGGAATGTCAGTGCACCTTTCAGGACTGTTCTCTCCATGGGGGAGTCACGCTCACTGTCGAAGTAAATATCAACCAAAGACGAATTTCAGAAACACTGGTCTACCCGAACCCAGGTAGGGAAAACATGGTGGGGATCCTTCGGCTCCCCATGAACATCAGGACACATTCCCTTGCTTTTCTCTGCTGTATGGAGATAGAATTGACACACAGGAATTGCATATATTTAAGATGTCCATTTGGTGGGTTTTTGTTTTTGTTTTTTTTTTATCTTTTTGGCCATGCTGCGCAGCTTGTGGGATCTTAGTTCCCAAACCAGGGATTGAACCTGGGCCCTCAGCAGTGAGAACGCAGAGTCCTAACCACTGGACCCCCAGGGAATTCCCACATTTGGTGCTTTGATGTACGTATACTTTGTGAAATGATTACCACAACTGAGCTATTAACGTATCCATCCTGTCACGTAGTTTTTTTTTGTTTTTGTTTTTTTTGTGGTGAGAACCCTGGAGATCTACTCTCTTAGTGAATTTCAAGTGAACAATCCAGTATTTTAACTATAGTCACTATGTTGTGCGTTAGATCCCTGGAACTTACTCATCTTATAGCTGGATATTTGTATCTTTTGACGAACATCTTCCCATTTCCCCCACCCTCCCCAGCCCCTGGAACCTCCATTCTATTCTGTGTTTCTATGAGTTTTCTTTAGATTCCACATATAAGTGAATCATATAGTATTTGTCTCTCTCTGTCTGACTTATTTCACTTAGCATAATACCCCCCAGGTCCATCCATGTTGTTGCAAATGGCAGAATTTCCTCCCTTTCGTGGCTGAATAATATTCCTCTGTGTGTGTGTGTGTGTGTGTGTGTGTGTGTGTGTGTGTGTGTCACATCTTCTTTATTCATTCATCTGTCCACACAGACACTTAGTTTATTTCCATATCTTGGCTTCTGTGAATAATTCTGCAGTGAACATGGGGACGCAGATATCTCTTCGAGATCCAGATTTTATTTCCATGGAATATACACTCATAAAAAGGATCTCTGGATCATATGGTAGTTCCATTTTTAATTTTGGGGGGAATCGCCACACTGTTTCCCATAGTGGCTGCACCAATTTACATCCCCACCAACAGTGCACAAGGGTTCCCTTTTCTCCACATCCTTACCAACACTTGTTATTTCTTGTCTTTTTGATGAGAGCCATTCTGACAGGTGTGAGGTGATACCTCATTGTGGTTTTAATTTGCATTTCCCTGACAATTACTGATGTTGAGCATCTTTTTAGGTACCTGTTGGACATTTGGATGTCTTCTTTGGAAAAACGTCTATTCAGATCCTTTGACTGTTTTTTAATCAGATTATTTGTTTTTTAAAAATTTGTTTTTTGCTATTGGGTTGCTTGAACTCTTTATATATTTTGGTTATTAACTCCTTATCAGATACATATGGTTTGCAAACATTTTCTCCCATTCCATAGGTTGGCTTTTCGCTGTGTTGATTGTTTCCTTTGCTGTGCAGAAGTGTTTAGTTTGATCCAATTCTAGTTTTCTACTTTTGTTTTTGTTGCCTGTGCTTTTGGTGTTAAATCCAAAAAATCATTGCCGAGACCGATGTCAAGATGTTCTTTCCCTATGTTTTCTTCTAGGAGTTTTACAGTTTCAGGTCTTATATTTAAGTCCTTAATCCATTTTGACTTGATTTCTGTATGTGGTGTGGGATAAGGACCCAATTTCATTCTTCTGCATGTGGATATGCAGTTGTCCCTTCATCATTTAGTAAAGACACTAATCCTTTCTCCCTGGTGTGTTCTTGGCAGGTTTATCAAATATCAGTACACCATAAGTGTGGGGATTTATTTCTGGGCTCTCTAATCTGTTTCAGTTATCTCTATGTCTACTTTTATGCCATCAGAGTACAGTTTTAATTACTGTAGCTTTGTAATATATCTTGGGATCAGGCAACATGAGGCTTCCAGCTTTGTTCTTCTTGCTCAAGATGGTTTCTGCTATTTGGAGTCTTGTGGTTCCATACGAATCTTAGGACTGTTTTTTCTTTTTCTTTAAAGAATGTCATTGGGGTTTTAATAGGGGTCACATTGATCTATAGATCACTTTGGGTAGTATGGACATTTTAACACTATTAATTCTTTCAGTCCATTAACACAGGGTGTCTTTCCATTTATCTGAGTCTTCTTTCATTTCCTTCATCAATATCTTATAACATTGAACTTACAAGCCTTTCACCTCCTTGGTTAAGTGTATTCGTAAGTCCTTTATTCTTTTTGTTGCTATTGTAAATGAGTTTTTTTTTTCTTAATTTCTTTTTCAGCTATGTCATTGTTACTGTGTGGAAATGCCACTGATTTGTGTATGTTGATTTTGTATCCTGCAACTTTACTAAATGTATTAGTTTCAATATTTTTTTTTGTTTAGTCCTTAGGGTTTTCTACATATATGATCATATCATCTGCAAGAAGAGATCATCTTACTTCTTTCTTTCTGATTTGAATAACGTTATTTCTTTTTCTTGTCTAATTGCTCTGGCTAGGACTTCAGGTACTATGTTGAATAGGAGTGGTGAGAGTGGGCATCCTTGTCTTGTACAGGATCTTAGAGGAAACGCTTTCAGTTTTTCTCAATTGAGTATGACATTAGCTGTGGGATTTTCATATTTGGCCTTCATTGTGCTGAAGTAAATCCTTTTTATACCTATTTTGTTGAGAGTTTTTATCCTGAATGGATGTTGAATTTTGTCAAACACTTTTTCTGCATCCATTGAGATGATTATGTGGTTTATCTCTTTCACTCTGTTAATGTGGTGCATCACGTTGATTGATTTGCGTATGTTGAATCATTCTTACATCCAAGGGATAAATTTGACTTTTAACGTGCTGTTGGATATGGTTTGCTAACATTCTGTTGGGGATTTTTACATCTATGCTTATTAGGGATATCGGCCTGTAATTTTCTTTTCTTGTGTCTTTGTCTGGCTTTGGTATCAGAGTGATGAGTGATGCTGACCTCATAAAATGAGTTTAGAAGTGTTCCCTCTTCTTCTCTTTTTGGGAAGAGTTTGAGAAGAATTGGTATTGATTCTTCTTTGAACCATGAAGCCGTCCGGTCCATCCCCCTTTAAACTCCATGTATAAATTATTTTGTTTCTGCCTCTTCCCAGGTGGGCAGGGCACAGCTGCCCAAAACTTCTCCTGTCTTATCTACAATGCGGATTTCATGAACTGCACCTGGGCCAAGGGCCAAGCAGCGCCCAGTGACGTTCAATATTTTTTGTATATAAGAGACTCAAAGTAAGTGTTGACCTCATGTAGACAACCCTGAGAAATACAGTGAAGAATGAAATATGCCCTGATTGTTCTCTGAACACTTTGGAATCTTACAGGAAAAAAATCGAAAGAGAATGTCCTCGTTACCTAAAAGACTCGGGAACCCATGTGGGATGTCACCTCCAAGACCTCTCCGGATTAACTTCGTACAGTTACTTCCTGGTTAACGGTACCAGCCAAAAAACAGGAATCCAGTTCTTCGATTCGGTTTTGTTGTTAAAAGAAATAGGTGAGAGCAACCACCTGTGATTTAACCACTGCCTAGTAGGTCCGACAGAATTTGCATTGAAATCTGCGTAAGTTTCCTGGAGATGCTGTAACAAATGACCACAAACTGGGAGGCTGAAAACAATGGAAATGTATTCTCTTGCAGTTCTGGAGGCCAGAAATCCAAAATCAAGGCATTGGCAGGGTTGGTTCCTTCTGGACTGTCTGAAAGGACATCTGCTCCCATGCCTCTTTCCTAGCTGCTGGTGATGGCCAGGAGTCCTTGGCTTATGGATGCATCATTTCAATCTCTGTCCACATGTCCGTCTTCCTGGTATATCACAAATCTCCCTTCCTTCCTTTTATACAGGCACCAGTCATTGGATTTAGGGCTCATCTTATCCAGAATGACCTCATCTTAAGATCCTTAATTACTCAATCAAACATGTCCACAAATTAGAGAGACAGCCACCCGAGAAGAGCAGGCATGGTAGCTCCACACCCTTTGCCCATGCCTTGCCCAATGCATCTCTTCTGTCTGGCTGCTCCTGAGTTATGTCCTTTTATCGTGAAACAGTCATCTAGTAAGTAAAATGTTTCCTGAGTTCTGTGAGCTTCTCCTGCAAATTAATCAAACCCACGGAGGAGGTCAGGGGAATCTTTGATCTATAGCAGGTCAGTTGGAAGCACAGGTGATGACCTGGACTTGGGATTGACATCTGAAGTGGGAGGACTGAGCCCTTCACCTGTGGAATCTGACGCTATCTCCAGGTAGATAGTGTCAGAATTGAGTTGAATTGTAGGACACCCAGCTGGTGTTAGAGAATTGCTTGGTGGTGTTGGGGGTCGGAGGGAAGTCCCACACATCAGAACTGGGTGCAGAATCCTAAGTCCAGATCACAACGATAGGCCAGAGGAGTTATATCCCTTACTTTGTTCTGAGCTGGAAAATCCAGTGTAAGTATCCTAGGGATAGAGCATCTCATCTCTAAAGTTAAAGATAATCAGATCTACTCAATGTGGATGTGGAGTCCATGAGATTCACAGTCACAAGAGAAGCTTCACACAGCCAAGCTGTCCAAACAGACCTTCAAAGGTTCCAACAACAGAATTGAGTGTCAGCTTTTAGAATGGAACAGATGCCCGTCAAAATGCAGTCATATACAGAACTCCCATCCTGTTGATTGCTGGCATGCACCGTCATGGGGTCACTGTTTCAATATCTGTTCAACGGTGAAGGACACTGAAGTTCCTTGACCTTTTCAAACATGCATCATCTCCCCCAGTTGGAAGCCATGACTTTGCTAGCTCCATGTGGACCCAATTCCTCCAAGCCCCCATCTTTCCCTCCTTCCCTCCCTTTGGGTGACCTGCTACAAGGACAAGTGTACACCCAGTTGAATCTACCCAGATGCCACCTCCTTTTTCTCTCCTTAGACTCTGACAGTCCAAGCCCCTCCACCCATCCTGGACCACTGTGAATTCACTTCTTCTTCTTTTTTTTGCCAGCTCTTTCTCTTCTTTCTAGCGCTCTGCTCCAGGCTGGTCTCTTGAAGATACTCCCGTATGCCAAACAATGTCTTCTCTTGAACGCCAGCCCCCTCTTTCTACCTGCAGGCTCCCTGATCCCATAGGATAGTCCAGGCCTCTTAAGGTTAAAGACATCTCAAACCAGCCTCTCTCCTGCCCTCCAAACCCATCACCACCTACCTCCCCAGGTCTTCTTTTTAAAAAAATTTATTTATTTTTGGCTGCGTTGGGTCTTCGTTGCTGCACGCGAGCTTTCTCTAGTTGCGGGGGCTACTCTTTGTTATGGCGCACGGGCTACTCATTGCGGTGGCTTCTCTTGTTGTGGAGCACGGGCTGTAGGCACGTGGGCTTCAGTAGTTGTGGCGCACGGACTTCAGTAGTTGTGGCTCACAGGCTCTAGAGCACAGGCTCAGTAACTGTGGCTCACGGGCTTAGTTGCTCTGCGGCATGTGGGATCTTCCCAGACCAGGGCTCGAACCTGTGTCCCATGCATCAGCAGGCGGATTCTTAACCACTGCGCCACCAGGGAAGTCTCCCCAGGTCTTCTTGAACCCAAACTTCCTCCCTTCTGCACATGGCGGCCTGATGATTCATCATCTTCCTCAAGAGCCAACACTCAGACCCACCCCTGCCCCCTGGTGACCTTGGGGAGCTACCATCAATGTTGGGAAGGCAGAACTGGGTCTCCTCTCTGTGGTCCCGGGGAAGCATTCTGGATTAGAGGTGTCTGCTGGGTTCTCATTACAGAGCAATACAACCCACCCAACAATATCACCGTGTACTGCAACGAATCACACTGCTTCATCCGGTGGGAAAAGCCCAGGACCCGGAAAACACTGTCCATCAGGGAGTTCCAGTACCAGCTGGACATCCAGAGACAGGTGAGTGGGCACTGCTCCAAGCGGGGCACCACGCCTCAAGAAGCTTGGCAGCCAACCCCGTGACCCACCGTGAGGACCTGGGGCACATGAGGTGGGCTCAGAATGGGTGAACATCTGGGAAAATTCAGGGTCTGCTCCAAGCCCACCTGGACCCAGTGTAGACAAGGAGGAACCCTCTCCCTATGTCCACCTGGACCCAGTGCAGACAAGGAGGAGCCTTTGCTCCAAGCCCACCTGAATTCTTATTAGGATCCATTTCCAGCTGAGGTTCTAGAAGGAGCCATGAACAGGGGCACCCTTCCTCCTGTGGACATGTTCCATCCTTCCATGTGGGGTCCACTGCAGGTTAGGGGGGACAGAAGGAGCTCAACCCTTTGTTGGGCCCTGACTGTTTTGGTTTTTCCTGACTGCACTCAGAGGGGGAGATTGGATGAGACCTGTGAAAAACCTTCAAAATGGAGAGAAATAAACATTCTATTTTGGTTTTGGTTTTTTTTTTTCTAGAGTAATACTGGAAGCAGTAGAAATCAACTGGTGAGTTACAACTCTGACCCAAAATATCACCCTTGTAGCTTAAGTGTACAATGTTGGGCAATGGACACATGCCAACTGCAAACTTGGTCCAGCGGTGGCCAGGATGGGGACGGGGTGAAAACCAGAGGATGGAGGTTCCCTAGAGTACCGTCCAGTCAGTGATATAGGGGCACCCCTGGTAGCCCCCTGGATGGGGTCTCCCTCTTCTATCCATGTTGGTCAAGGAAATATTCCTTGGAGTGTCAAGGAGATGATGTCTTCTTCCAAAATTCCTCTCAAGGTTGATCATCAAAGTACTTTTTGTTGGTCTTTTCTAAGTTTCACCACCACTCTGACCTCAGTATCTTCCTCTGTCCGATGAGGAAGTTGAACTTGGTCCTCTTAACATCCTTTACAGGGGCATTATCCATCCATGGGTCGGTTCATACCCACTGTAGCTCTTGAATCATTTCTGCATCTATACTTACGATCCTAGCAACCCCAGGAGTGGTTACTCGGAAAATGGCAGAATCACTCATTGTCATTATTCCCTTAAGCATTCCTCCCAAGTCCTCAGGACGTAAAGTACCACATTCATGCCCAGATTGGGAGAGTGTGGCTTTGACTCTTTCACTTCAGTTGGGCAACTGAAAAGACACCCGCACTCTGTTTCTCAACACAGGCAACAACTCTGTCTAACTTTCTGTTTTCTCCAAAGATTGTGGTGTCTGGTGACTCGGGGAATAAATACAGCTTTCCGAGACCGGGGTTCAGAGCCAAACATACTGTGAAGATCAGGACGGCAGATGCCCGGAAAGCCCACTGGGGTGCCTGGAGCCAGCCAGCTGAGTTTGGTACGTGTCCCAAGATCATCACTGGACAGATCCTGGCATCCTGAATTCACCTCTGAGCCATTCTGGGAGGGGTTCCTGCCCACCGGCCCCTGCGACACTGTTCCCCTGGCAACAGCAACGACTAGTGAGAGGGACTCTTTAAGAATAACTAAGAGCCTTCCTGAGCCTCCGCCCCGCCAGGAAATGACCCATCCCTCCTGGTCACGCCAAACAGCCTTCACGGTCCACCTCTGGTCAGGATACAGCTCACATCCAAACTGGCTCTGTTTCTTTCTAATCGGGGGAGGGCTAGCCTGACAGATTTTACTGCCTTCCTCCTTCTAACTTTGATTAGTTGGCAAGAATATAATGGTTTGGCCCTAAAGCCGATCTGATACTTAAGAGTCTACCTTCCCTTACATCCAGTCTCAAACACCTTCAGTGTTTTAGCAAGCATAGTATGCATACGTTTTTTGTTTTTTGTTTTCTGATCCAAGATCAATGCCTTTGATGCCTGCCGGTGTACAATTTATGAAATGAAATAAGGATTCAGCAATATTTCATAAGCTGGAAGGGACAGCTGAGTACAATAAGGAATCGATTTGCCATCTTGCATTTGTCAGTGGGTTCTTAGCCGTGACACCAAAAGCAGGAATGATAAAAGAAAAAAATAGGTATACCGGACTTCATCAAACATGAAAACTCTTGTGCATCAAAGGACACGCTCAAGACAGTGAAAAGACAACCCATGAAAGGGGAGAAAATATTTCAAATCGTTTGATAAGGGCCAAGCCTCCGAAGCATATAAAGTATTCTGAGAAGCCAAGAACAAAGGCACTGACAACCCCCTTTAAAAATGGGTTTAAAAAAAAAAAAAAAAATTGGTTTAAAATATGGACCCCTCCCAACCAAAAAAATAAGAACAGACAAAAGGAATAGACTTTTCCCGGAATAGAGTTCTAAACAGACTTGGCTGACTTCCATGTGACTTTCTGGTTTCACTTCCCCTCTGGAATATGCACTTCTGACAATTAACATATTGCTTTAAAGCACAACAACAACAGCTTTGTGTAATAGGTCACATTTCATCTGTTCATATTGAAAAATCTCACAGTGGCGGCCCCTCCATCAGGTTACGAGGATCCTGAGAGAATTGGGGTTTCTCACTGGATTTTTAAATATTCACAGACCAAATGTGCCCTGTTAGAAAAATAATGCACTGTAAAGAGTACTTATTCTAAATGGCACGCGAAATTAAAGCTTAAGAATAGATGGGACGTGATTTTGTTTAAAACCCTATGCCTGGAAACGTGTATTCATCTTTTTTCGGTCCGTTTTTAAATTGAATTCTCGGTCTTTGGGTTGCTGTGTCTTAAAATCGCTTTATGTGTTTTGGACGTGACCCCGGGGTCGTGTTGTCTCACGAACATCTTCTTGTGAAAGTTGCAGGACTGGGTCCTTTCTCTAGATGTCCGTCCTGCTCTGGGCGTGTCTCCCCCTCCGCGAGCTAGTGAGGACAGCAGCTGGCTGAGTGGTGACACCGTATACCGCGGCCCCCGGCGTACTTGGCGTGTTCCCCTCTCTCTCCCCAGGCTCTGCAGAACCAGAGTCCAGCCTGGTGCCTGTCTACCTGCTGGTGGTCCTGGGGACCCTCGTCTGTGGCCTGACCCTCAGCTGCCTTTTCAAAAGGTAACCCCAGGTCGTCCTAGTTGAGCATCCCCGTGGTCAGCGGAGGGGGCCGGTGTTTATTCCAAAGGCAGCCCCAATCGGCTGGCAAAAAAGAGAGGGCAGCCTGCAAACACCCCAGGCAGTCCCAGCAGCCAATTGGCGTGTGGGTTTTCTGGAGGAAAACTTGTCTGGAAAAAGGGAAGGAAGTTGGAGAGATGGAAAAACACACAGGAGAGAAACAGCTCTGATACTCTGTCTGTCAGTGGCAGGCGAGCTGGCAACCAACACGGGGCCCCTCCTGCCCCCAGACTCCTGCCGGACACTCCTCACAGCTCTGCTGTGCTCAAAGTTCTGCCTGCCTTCAGCCCCTTGGAGCTTCTGGAATTCTCAGAATGTCTCTCCTCCTCTGACTTTCATTTCCCCCAGCACAAGTTATTCAGCCCCGACTCCCAGACCACTGCAATCAGCCTGTCCGCGGGCAGCTCTGCAGTCATCTTTCCTGTTGTGTGACCCTGGCATCACGCAGGGTCTGTGGCCACGGGGCAAATGCTTTGCAATGAAGCATGAACATGCAGACTAAAGTTGCATGCGTATGACATGACGCACTCCGCAAAGCATGGGGAGATTTTGCACCTGGGGAGCCTCCTGCAGGATGTGGGGATGCTGTGGGCGTCCACCTGCGGCCCCTGTCCTGATGCCCCTGTCCTCGTTGGGCGTCCTGTGCTAAATGTCCCCCAGGACCAGGTGAGACACTGGTCTGCCCTGTGAAAGCAACTGCGAGGCACCCCTGTTCCCAGGGACACTGGACCTGGGAGCAAAGAGGCGTTTGGGCAGCCCGGCCGCTGGCTGAGGTGACAGGGACAGATGTCATGCCTTACACGGAAGACTTATCTTAAAGAAAAGCTGTGTGAGTTTCCTGTAGCTGCCGGAACCAGTCACCACAAGCCAGAGGCTTCAAACAACATCCTCCCCCATCCTGGAGACCAGATGTCTGAGGTCAGGGTGTGGACAGGGCTGAGCTCCCTCCGGAGGCTCCAGGGGAGGGTCCTTCCCACCTCTTCCAGCTTCTGGGGGCTCCAGGCGTCCCTGGGCTTGTGGCCGCATTCCTCCCGTCTCTGCTTCTGTCTTCCTGGGGCTTCTCCTCTGTGTCTGGGTCTCTCCTCTTCTGTCTCTTAGAAGGACCCTGTCATTGGATGTAGGGCCACCCTCATCCAGGAGGACCTCATCTCAGACCCTTCACTACATCACATCTGCAAAGACCCTGTTTCCAAATAAACTCCCGTTGCCAGGTTTCAGGGGTCAGGATGAGTTGAATATATTTGGAGGCTACCTTTCAGCTCGGTACACCCTCTCCTGATGATGTCACAGGATTGGAGGTACCATTCGTGTGGTGGGAAAGAAAATAAACGCCCCTGTGAACGTGCAGCAGGATTGGGTTGCTGCGGGACCATGGGATATGCTGGCTAAAAGATAGCATTGAAAACACGTGACATCAACAGAAGACGGCCCAATCTGGAACCGTGGGCTTCAAGGTTGGATAAGCCTCCTGGTCTTCAAACACCAGAGACCCCAGACTCCTCCAACCTGCCGGAGACTGGACACGTCCCCCACTCCCATCCCTGTGCCCAAGGGAGTGAGTGAAGGTTCTAGAAAGGCCCTCACAGAGTCTGTCATTTTCTCCATGGTCTAAGCCTGGAGTTGGTCCTTCTGTGATTCTTAAAGGAAATTGTTCTGAAGAAATGAGCCTGGATGGCGTGTTTGCACGTGACATGACAACATGCCCCCTTTGGGTGCAAGAAGGAAATTGGGCGTCTAGGTCTTTTCTTCACACATTTCTTGTCTCACCAGGTTCCTAGGGACGCACAGGTTATTCCCGCCAATTCCACGGATCAAAGATAAATTGAACGATAACCCTCAAATCGACCACCAGGTACATATGGGGTGGGGGGCAAACCAGGATGGAGAAGAGGGAACAGGGAGCCCAGAATCTCAACTGTGTCCACCCAAAGGGGTCCACAGGACGTGCTGCCATCCCGTGTAAAGCTCACTGGCCTTCTTCGGGGGTCAGGGACTGGGGTTTCACCTGCGAGCTGTGTCTGGGGAAACTGGGTGGGGGGAGAAGGAGGAGAAGGAGAGAAGGAAGATGGGGAGGGAGAAAGAGAGAGGTAGAGGCAGACTGAAAGGGGTCTGACCAGATCTCCGGGAGGGGACAGCTCCCAGAGAGGATGAAAAAAGGACAAGGGACAAGGGAGACCCCCATACGTGAGACGCCCCCCTTGGGTGCACCCATCACATCTACCTCTCCATGGGGCGGGGGCTACATCTACCTACTCCGCTGTCTGGCATCATATCCCCAAGCTCTCAGCTTGCTCACCCCCATTCTTGAGCTGGGCACCTCTCCTCTCAGGAGCACTGACCCACACCCTCTCCGGTTCCCTGGGACCTCCAGGGTCCCGCGCACCCCAGGGGGCCAGGACGAGCCACCTCCCACTCCCCTTGAGCTCCGGGTGGCCCTAGCGTGTGTGGTACCCTAGGCTCAGATGCCCCTCCCACAAGCTCATCTGCCAGCTGCAAGGTCTGACGCAGAGACCCGTGTCCGATTTCTAGCTAAACCCCCCCATGGCCACTGCTTACGGGGCTTCTGACACCCCCATCCTTCTCCCCATCAGATCCTCTGGGAGAAATTTACACATGATGTGGGAAAAGGTGACAAGGAAGAGGTCTTAGCCGTGGAAGAAGTCACAGAAGCCCCAGCGAACGCGTGAATTCCAGATGTCTGCATCCCCAGGACTTTCTGGAAGTTGTTGGTTTTTTTACAATTTCTTTTAACGTTTTTTCAATGTTTTGCTTAATTTTTTTGAATGTAGCTTTTTAAAATTATTTTGAGCATTTTTCTAGCTTTCTGTTTTGTTTTGTTTTGTTTTTTTACTCTAAGAAATAATGTGATGTTTCGCAAAGACGCTTTTGTAGTTGGAGGGATGGTTCGAGGCCCGTCGATCCTGACCACGTAATGCACCTTCCAGCTCCTCCAGGGAAACACCAGCCCTTCCTCACAGGGAGGCGTCTGAGCCGCTGCTGGCCGCTGGGGCTGGGATGAGGGTCTGTGCCGCCGCCCGCTTCCACTGGCAGAAGATTCACATCCTCTTTTTTTCTCTACTGGCTGCAGTGTAGAAAGGAATGACTTTCCAGTGGCTGCTCTAACAGGACCACAATTCCTGAGTCGCCACAGTGGGAGCTTACTCGTTATAGCCTGTAAGCCCTGCCGCCTGCTTCTTATAGGGATGCTTGTGGGTTATGTCACACCCACCTGGGTAATCCAGGACCAAGTCCCCATCTCGAGATCCGGGACTTAATCACATCTGTCAAGTCCCTTTTGTCAGAAGGCAACATTTTTATAGGGTCCAGGTATTAGGATGTGGACCTCTTTGGGGACATTATTTTGTCCACCACACGGAGATCAGAACCTGGAGGTCCTTGGGGACATTACTCTGTCCACCACACGGAGCCCAGGGAGGGGAGCTTGGTTGAGCGGCCTCCGAATTCGCACCTGGCCCACTGGGCTCTGTGCCCCCTCCCCATGCCTGCCCTGTGCGTTCCTCCCGTCTGACTTGGATCCTAAGTCAAAACCAGCTGAGTGGGCTTCCTCGGTGGCGCAGTGGTTAAGAATCCGCCTGCCAATGCAGGGGACACGGGTTCGAGCCCTGGTCCCGGAAGATCCCACATGCCGCGGAGCAACTAAGCCCGTGAGCCACAACTACTGAGCCCACGTGCCACAACTACTGAAGCCCGTGCGCCTAGAGCCCATGCTCCACAACAAGAGAAGCCACGGCAATGAGAAGCCCGCGCACCGCAATGAAGAGTAGCCCCCGCCCGCCGCAGCTAGAGAAAGCCCGCGCGCAGCAACAAAGACCCAACGCAGCCAAAAATCAATAAATAAAATAAATAAATTTAAAAAAAAAAGAAAAGAAATAAGAAAAAAAAACCCCAAAAAAACCAGCTGAGTTACATGCTTTATCATAAACCAGCAAAGTCTTTGTTTTCAGTTCCAGTCTTTGCCTGAGTCCTGTGAGCAGTTTTAGCAAATTATCAACCCTGAGGAGGCGGGTCATGGGAAGCCCTGATTTATAGCCAGTTGGTCAGAAGTCCGGGCTGCCCAGGACTCCCAACTGGGGGTCTGAAGGGAGTGGGGTCTGGAGTCTTGGGGAGCCGGTTGTAGGAGTTGGAAAATGGCCCAGAAGGCCGCGCACACCCACATGAAAAACACAGCAGCTGAGCATTTTACTGCACGGAAGTCACATCTCAAGAGAAATGAGTTATTTATGTCTGTGAGTCTGTTTCTGCTTCGTATATAAACTCATTTAGTTTTTAGATTCCAAAGTGGTGATAAGCAAAGGAGAAAGGAAGCGGGGGAGGGGATAAATTAGGAGTTGGGGATTAAGAGAAACAAACTACTATACATAAAATCGGCAAGCAACAATGATTTACTTTGTAACACAGGGAACAACATTCAATGTCTTGTAATAACTTAGAGTGGAAAATAATCTGAAAAAAATATATATATATATATAACTGAATCACTTTGTCGTACACCTGAAACCAACACAACATTGTAAACCAACTAGACTCCCATATAAAACAAAAATTAAAAAAGAAACTAAGGTCATTCTAATGGAACAAAACGAGTTCTTGGACTGATGCCCCAGGCACTCAGCACGTAACGCCCCTGTATGGTTCTGTGGCCCTGGCGGCGATCGGCTGCAGCGTCCCAGCCCATCCTCTCCCCCGGAAGGGCCCCTCCGGGCCCCGCTCGACGCTCAGGCTGCAGGCGCCTGCCCGTCTCTGCCACCCGGGAGGCCCGGCCTGGACCCTCCTGGTGACTGTGTGGTTTGCACAATGGTGCCCCTGTGCTCACACGAGGGGTCAGCGGCTGCAGAGACAGGCTTTCAGGAACTTGCAGGCCACAGCATTGCCCAACAGGATGTGTGAGGCTGGCACAGCTGGGGTGGTGGGATTGGTCCCAGCGACACCAGCCGTCTCCCCGGCACCCTCTCCCCGTGGGAGGGCAGAGGGCGAGCATGTGCTTCCTGGGGACCCCTCTCGGGGCGGCTGTGCCTAAGTTGCATCCTTAAATAGACAGTTGAGGCACTCGGTCAGCAGAGACTGACCGGGCACAGATTCACGCACCGGGCTCTGTCCTAGCGTCACGGGGTACCACAGGGGCACTGGGAGGGGGAGACAGGAGAAAACTCCCGCCCCGATGGAGCTCTCCTCCTGCTGAGGCAGCCGACCATTGGACAGCAGAGAAGGACGTGGACGGCGTGTGAGTGACATGTTCCGGGGGCAGAGGGGAGACGGGGCCGTGTGTGGCTTTGGAGGGGCTGCCAGGGAAGGATCCTGGGAAATGTGGTATCCGAGGAGAGCCATGGACTGATGGGGACCTCCGAAGCATGTCCCAGGGATGATCTCGCTTTGGCATGAACCCTGCCACGGGGTTCTAAGAGAAGGACTTCAGGGTCACCACACGCCTGCCTCTCTCACGCATGGTTCGGTTGTCATCCCTGATTCCATAATGCCTTCACACAAATTCCTCAGGTCTGTCTTCACAAAATCCCGGGCATTGCCGATGCAACTTTTTACAATTAGTCTTTTTGCCCCAGGGGCCAAAGGTCCACACGTGGCCCATGGATGCGTTTGGTTCACGCATCTCAAAGCGCTTTGATCTGTAATGGTTTTCACTTCCCACCCTGGAAGTTGTCTTCTTATGCCATGTATTTGAGCAGGCAACCGGCTCACTGGTCCAGGATGTGGCGGATTGCTTGAGCTTGTTCTGTAACCGTGGCATTTATCCTGAGAACTCTAATTTGCGGAAGGAGCTGGTTTCCCTAGAGTTGGATGGTTGGCTATTTCCAAGCTACGTCTACTGGTGGTGATTCTCCTTGTTCCCTGAGCATTTATGTGTCGGGGAGCAGTCAGGGGTCTGCAGACCTGCTGTGGGGTTATGTTTTCTCTCCTACCTCTTGTGTACTTTGCCTGTATCCTCCATAGGGCTGGATGCATGATGCCCAGAGCAGCTCCCAGCCAGTGAAGTCTCATCTACAGCCTTGCTGGTAGGTCGGCTCTGCTCAGAGTGACTTTGAAACTGTAGCAGTCAGTGTTCTCCAGAGAAACGAGACCAATAGGATGAAGATTTATATTAGATAGATGATAGATAGATAGATATCATAGATATGATAGATAGACAGATAGATATCATAGATAGATATGATAGAAAGATAGATAAATAGATATGATAGATGATAGATATGATAGAAAAATAGATGATAGATAGATATGTAGAAATAGATGATAGATATGATTTGTAGATAGATAATAAATAGATGATTGATTGATAAATCGATATAGAGATGATTGGTACATAGATAGAGATGAGATATAGGCTATAGATAATAGACATACACATAAACATAGATATGGAGCTCTACATGGATACACAGAGGGAGAGAGATATTCATATATATGTGTGTATACGTATATATAGATAGAGAGAGAGAGAGAGAGAGAGAGAGGAGTAGTTCATACAGCTGGCCCTCTGTATCCACAGATGCAGAACCCAAGGATATGGAGGGCCAACAGTATACGTATGGAGATATATATATGGATATATGTCTATATATAGAAAGAGATATGAATATGCATACCTATATGAGATATATATTTGGAGAAAGATAAATATATATATATGGCGAAAGATATATATATAAATGCAAAGAGATTGACTTCAAGGAATTGGCTCACATGCTTATGGGGCTGGTGACTGAAATCTGCAGGGCAGGGGGCTGAGCTGGAATTTCAGACAGGAGCTGACGCTGCCATCATGAGTCAGAATTCCTTCTTCTCTGGGAAACCTCGGTGTTTGCTGTTAAGACCGTCACCTGATTAGACGAGGCCCACCGACATATGGAGCATCTTCTCTTTACTCCAAGTCAGCTGGTTGTGGACTTGAGTCACACCTAGCAAACACCTTCCCAGCCACCCCCAGGTAAGTGTCTGAATGAGTGGGGCTGTCACCTGGACATCCGGATACAAGAACTGACCACCACAGGAATATTTACGGCGGGTGGACACTGCAACATGTCCTCACATGGGGCCGTCCAGGCTCTGGTGGGTCCCTGTGCTCTTCCTGGGGACTGCCCGCCAGGAAGATGGACACCTGCCCCCAACGACTGTACCCCCAGCACCTGTCCCCTCCCACGGCATTTGCTCCTGAGAAAACCCCAGGGAAAAAAATTGCATGTCCAGGTCCTGAAGCGACCTCCCAGCTCCTGCACATGACTTCAGAGGCATGAAGTCCCCCTAAATTGGTTCACCCAGGAAAAAAAAAAGTCCTGATTAGAAGCATTCGCAGATTCTTGTGGAGTAAACATACCCAGTGCAGCTACCAAGGGCTTGACAGCAGCTCCCAAATCTCCTGGATGGTCAAGGGGGCCTCAGATCCGGTACCAGGGGGCTGCAGCTCACCCCTGCTTCACGAGGAGAAGCATTCCTGATGTTTCCATCCACCTACCCACTTGTAAGATCAAGCATGTGAGGCAGGAAACTCACCTCCCCTTCATTTATCCAATACATCACCCCCTCACTCCCAGTGCCCCAGATCCCATCCTATGGGCCATGCCTTCAGGTCAAGACCTGTCATCAGAAAGGAAGTGCCGCCCAGAAGCCTGAGAGACTAGACTGCCGTCCCCAATGACCAGACGTCCGTCTGCCCATCTGAGGGCGAGGGTAGAGGAGGGGATATCTGTGCAGAGGTGGTGTAGTGACAGCATCAGGGCACACACAGGGCTGAGAGGGGACAAAGGAACTTGAAATTTCCTTCCGCTTTGAAATTTTGCCCTAGAGTGGTCCAGATGGGGAAAAAAAATTCTACGAACAGAAAAAAAAAAAATTTCTGGTAACAGCTGTACAACAGCAAACAGTGGGTACAGGGCCATGCAGAGACCATGCTGAACTAGAGACATTTTATTTTTAGGATTCTCACTTTCTATTCCACTTTTCTTCTCCATTCTTTCTTAACATCTTGACTTCCTGCATTTATGAGCAGATCCGATATCAGTCATTACCACTTTAGTATGAATTTGCAAAACGCCTCTCAGACAGGCACATTTTATTCTAAGGCATAAGTATTGCCATTTTCCTTCCCCGCTAAAGGAATTTAAATTCAGGGGGAGGAGGGGCTGGACATATTTTTGTTATTGTTCAGGAGATGTTTTCAGTGGCGCCGAAATAACACCATGAGAAAGACTTGGTGAAGTCCTCATCCGGAAGATCAGGAACCCTCACATCCTTCTCTCCCTCTGATTGATTGGTCTCTGCAAAGCCCCCTCTCCGGGTCATTCACATGAAGCCCCCTGATTGTCAAGGGCTCCTGGGAGACTGGTCCAGCTCTGCCCTCTTATGGGGACTTCAAGCCAGAAATCATTTTCACCAAAGCCACACAAACTTAGTCAAGGTGAAGATGCTGGGGCCATGTGAGCAGCGTGCTGCTGGGAGCGTCCAGATTTCAACTTACTTAAAACAGAGAATACCTGTCCGTACAGGCAAACAGGCAGACCTTGGAGAGGCTGTGGGTTTGTTTCCAGACCATCGCAATAAATCGAGTAGCTCCGTAAAGTGAGTCACATGCATCTTTTGGTTTCCCAGGATTCCCCTGTATGTACACACCACATCTTCTTAAACCAATCGTCTGGTGATGATGCCGCATTTTAAAAATTTTATTGGCCATACTGCATGGCATGTGGGATCTTCCCCAAGCAGAGATCAAACCCATGCCCCCTGCACTGGACTGTCAGGGAAGTCTTTTTTTTTTTTTTGGCAATGATGCTGTATTTTAATCACAGGGCAGCCTTCCCTGTGGGCTGCAATGCCCAAGGCCCACCTCCCCTCTCTCCATCCTGACCCTCCTCCTGCTTCACCGGCGCTGGGGGCCACGGCAGGGGCCGTGGGATGTGCCACTGGGGATGGCGGGGACTGAGCCCCAGTCATGGTTGCCATGGTTGTCTTTGCAGCGCATGCTCCTCGGGGCTTCTTTACCTTGACAGCGGGGGCCCTACCCCCACCTGCCTCTGGGGAGACGCACCCATCACACACCTGGGCTGAGATGTCCATCAGCATCCAGCTCACACGCCCACGTGGCTCGTGTGCACTCACGTGATCGACAAAGTCGTGTGAAGGTGTAACAGGGAAGAGCCGATTCTGACTCCACGTTGGATCTGTTTCTTTCACTTTAACCTTTGCTTCCGGCTGCTTTTGTTCACCAAAAGGATACTATCTATACACAATGGTCTGCCTCAGGGGACCCTGCCCCTCTGCCTGAGGGTTAAAACAAAGTGTCTTTGTTCAGGGAAGCATCCGGACCCCGCCCACCTGCGGAGGGCTGCAAGAAAGAAGAAATTAACACATCGCCTCCCCGAGGCTGGCCGTTCCAGGGGATATTTGCAACACTTACGGACTTTTTACTTTACTTGCTCATCTCCTGCCCCTCTCTGCGCAATAAAAGAAACTGGCATCCAAAGCCCCCAAAAGATGGTTTTTCAGAGACACTCGTCTGCCATCTTCTCCAAAGCCTAATAAGTCGTATCCCTTGCCTCAGCACCTCGTTTTCAGGCAGAGCGAGCTTGGACTCGGTAAGACCTCGTAGCTGAGGGTGAGCTCTCAGCCCCGCTGGGGGGAAAGGGTTCTCCCAGGAAAAACTAAAGCTGAGCAACTGCTGGGGCTCGTGGAGGCCGAAGAGGGGATTCCGGGTATCTTCACGTGCACGGGCAGGGCGAGGGGTCTCCAGACTCTGCCAGGGAGCAGGGAGCCGGGGGAGTGATGGCTGGGTGGGGGTGGGGGGGGGGAAATGGGGACCTTTGGAAGAGAATCTGAGTCTGGATGTACAGGCAGGAGGGCCGGGGTTGGGGGGAGGCATGGGCAGTGTCCTGGGGTGGCAGCAGCAAATGACCGCAGACTGGGGGGCTGAAAACCACGGGCATCCACCCTCCCCCATCCTGGGGACCAGATGTCTGAGGTCAAGGTGTCTCAGGGCCGCGCTCCCTCCAGAGGCTCCAGGGGAGGGTCCTTCCCGCCTCTTCCAGCTTCTGGGGGCTCCAGGCATCCCTGGGCTTGTGGCCGCATCCCTCCCATCTCTGCCTCCGTCTTCACGGGGCTTCTCCTCTGTGTCTGTGTCTCTCCTCTTCTGTGTCTTAGAAGGACCCTGTCATTGGATGTAGGGCCACCCTCCTCCAGGGGGACCACACCTCAGACCCTTCCCTTCATCACCTCTGCAGAGTCCCTGTTTCCAAATTAAGTCACATTCTGAGGTTCTGGGGGGTCAGGAGGTGGACATACCGCTTTGGAAGGAACACAGTTCCACCCACACGCCCCTCTAAAGAGGCTCCTTCCTGGCTGTGTGCACCCCTAACCCCCAGCCCTGCCCTGAAGTGCCCCCAACCTGCACCCACAGCCCCACCTCCATCCACTTCCCCCAACTGTCCGCAAACGTTCGCTCCTGTGAAAACCAGACACTTCAGGCTCCGCAGGCCAGGTGCATCTGTCAACCAGATCCGGTCTCTTTTTTTTTTTTTTTTTTTAACAACCCTCAAACACAGGCGGCATTTGGCGGGTTAACCCCAGTGCATGCCCTCTGAGGTGAAGGCCAGGTAAATGAGATTTGTAAGGACAGACACAAATTAAAATTAAGGAAAATAATTTTATTTATTTTTAAAACTAATTTTTATTGGAGTAGAGTTGCTTTACATTGTTGTGTGAGTTTCTGCTGTACAGCCAAGTGAATCAGTTATACGAATCCATCTGTCCCTTCTCTTTTGGATGTCCTTCCCGTTTGGGTCACCGCAGAGCACTGACTCGAGTTCCCTGTGCGCCACAGCACGTTCTCCTTAGTCACCTACTTTATACATAGTAGTGTGTACATGTCCGTCCCACCCACCCCGCGCCCCCTCGGTAACCATACGTTTGTTCTCTACATCTTGTGACTGTTTTTACTCTGCAAGTAAGTTCATCTGTACCACTTTCATCGATTCCACATAGAAGTGATGTTATACGATATTTGTTTTTCTTTATTTAGAGACAGACACACACCACAGACAGTGTGGGCCATCTCAGAAGGTGAGAGGCCAAGAAAGATAATTTAAACTCTCTCTTCTGCCACATTAGGGCAAGTACCACCTCGCTCCAAGTTGCAAACGTACCAGCTGGAACAAAGCTGGGAGCCGTGTGTTGTTTTCTCCGGAGAGAGGCAACTGGTTAACGTAGATGGGGCCCCGATAAACCGGGGGGTTTAGGACAAACTCTGCGCAGCCCACGGGGCTGTCAAGACCTGTTGGTTCAGGAAACAGAGATTGTTTATCCCGAGAACGAGGCTGGGGCTGGTCGTTCCCTCCGGGCTGTGCGAGAGGGCGGGACTCTTCCCGTCCCTGCCAGGTCTCAGCCCGTGATGGGCGTCCCTTCCTGGTTTTGGGCTCCTTCAGTGATAACACGTGTTCTTCCCCTCCTGTCATTGTGGGAAGGCTTTCTGGGTTCGCAGGAGACTTGGGGTTAATTACATTTCCCCAACAGCGTGAGGCTGAGAATCTGCTCACTATGGCATCACGCTACGTGGATCCGCCGATGTCATAAATGACCTCCACCCCGTTCTGGGGGCCCCTCTGCACATCCCCACAGGCACTGAGTGACTGGGCCGTACCCGCCCCGCAGGGTCTTTGGGTGTCTGCCGTACCTGCTCAGAGAGCAATGCTTTCTTTCTTGCGCTGAGTGCAGACTCGCAACTCCGGGCAACAGTCCCCAGGTGGGCACGGGGGATATGCCGGCACGGCTGTGTGACTTTGGGCAGCCTGCTTGCCCTCTCTGTGCCGCATCTGTGAAATGGGATTGAGGACAGTGCTTGCTCCACTGGGTTGTGGGAATTCCAGGGAGCCCCACAAAGTCCCTGAACAGACCCCCGAGGCTTGGGGAGGGGAGGGGCGGAAGGGGAGGAGATTGTGCAGAGAGTTTTGTCTGTACTGGGTCTGGAGGGGCCAGGATGGGGTGGGGAGGGAAGAGCCCGGAATAAAACCAGGATTTTCCTGACGTTCTCAGAGACCGGAGGATGCACTTTCCTGCCTCACCCCAGCACACTGATTCCTCGTCAGGGCTACACCGGGGACCCCAGTGCTCTGGGTCTGATGCCTCCCTGGGATGGAGGATCTGGGGTGCTGCAGGAAGACCACCCCCAGGAGGAGGGGCCCAGGAGTCTCCGGGACCAGACACCACCCCCCCACAGGGACGCAGGGGTCCAGCCCTACAAGACAAGACCTGCCGGGGCATCTCACATGGGGGGAGGGGGTCCAGGACCAGGGACCCGTGACCACGCACCTGGACTCAGGGAGCAAATCCAGAAGCCCCCCCCCCCGCCAGCTCAAATCCTCAAGTCCAGCCTGGCCGCCCAGACCAGACAGACGGACCCTCCTCTGTCACCAGCACAGTCACTGCCCACAAACCACAAAACACCAGACGGTTGTAAAACCCCCTAAGGAAGGAACACGGCTGAGTTCATTAATAAAGGGCCCCATTTCTTGCTGAAACAGAAAAAGAAATGCGTAGATGGGTTGGGGGTGCAGGAAGGAGGGCAAGGAAAGTGGAGACGAGGGTAGTCCGGAGCCCAACCTTCCCCATGGCAACTGCAACTTCTCTGTTTTATATGCGGGGGGAAAAAAAAATTGAAAAGTGTGTTCTGGGGCTTTGGAAGCCCTGGTTCAGACAGGGAACCGGTTCTGTGTGGCTACACTACATCCCGACTAAGAACAATGTATCAGTATCAACGTATCCATGGTAACAGATGCACCACCCAACGCAGGATATTCCATAATAGGATAACAGGGGAAACTGGGAGAGGGCGGGGAAGGTCCACGGGAACTCCATGCCTTCCGCTGAGGTCTCTGAAAAGCGGAAACTGCTGAAAACATTGTCCGTTAGTAATGATGATAATAATAATATTAAAGTCCCAGGAGGGAGAGGCTAGGGGAACAGCAGAAAAATAAAATATCTCCAGAGCGTATTAGGGCCTTTGGAAGGGAAACCGTGTCGGCAGACTCTCTCTTTTAGGTGATGAAACACAGAAGGAACACAGAATAGTGACAGTTGAGGAAATGTCATTTGCGGACGGACCGCAGTACAAACTGAGTCACTGCCAACTTGCACTATTTCCGGCGGTGTCTGTCTCTTTCTCAGTGGAGCCCCCAGCGGGCAGTGGCTGACCTGCAGGACCTGAGGGTCCCGGGGAGGCCCCCCCCCTCTCATTAAGACACAGGGGACAGCCCCCCGGCCATGGGTAAAGCCTGCTGCCTCTGGGGTCCACGCCAGGGACCCCGGTCCATCGTGGGCGGCCAGGTCAGAGGGGGAAACGGGACATGGACTTGTTGACTCACTCACTGACCCACACGCCATCCTGCAGGGGGAGGGCCTGTCTCACCCCCAGGGTGCCCTCGAGGCGTCCCACCCCTGAGCTTTCAGGGCGATGCAGCCCTCAGGGTCCCTGAGACCAGCCAGCCCGTGGGGTTAGTTCTCCGCATGGTGATACTGCGCACGGGGTCTTTCCCACCCCGCATCACCCTGTGCGGTCCTAAAAGTTCAGGGCAGCCGGGGACCCCATTGCTGAGGGCAGCACAAACATCTACCAGGGCTGCGATCTCCTTTTCTAATCCTGGGGGGTGGTAGTGAGTGAGGAGGGGACAGTCACACCCCTCCTAATTCAACATCTCCTAGGTAACAACTCTAAGGTCTTCTGGAAAATCTGCCGGATGGAGGGATGATTTGGGCATCCTTCATGCAGCCTCGTGAGGTTTAGCAAGTGGACAAACCCGTGTTACAAGCACGATGTGGAACTCTTCCCTCTGGATTCCCTGTCCCTCCATCAGCCAGGGGACACCCCAGCCCCTGTAGATGAGACGCACCATCTCCCAAGTTTCCTAGAGAGGGAAGCCCACGGTATGAATTCTGCTGTCTGGCTTTCTTTTAGCTCAGCGTGTTTTTGAGGTTGGCCCACGTCCTTGAGTATGCGGGTAGCTCGGTGCTCTTCGTGGATGAGTCACTCCACCCCTGCGCATGGCTATGTCACAGTTGCTAGGTGCATTTTCCCATTGATAGGCGTTTTGGTCATTCCCAGTTTGGGGCGACAAAAAAATCAAGCTGCTGTATGACATTCGGGTACAAGTCTTTCTGTGGAAGGAAATTTTCCTTTATTTGGGGTAAATACCTGAGAGTGAAATTCCCGAGCCGCATAGGAATTGTATGTCTGACTTTATAAGGTCTGAGAACTGCCTGCTTTCTGCTGTGTCCTCCCCAAAGTTTATATGCTGAAGCTCTGACTCCCAATGGGATGGTGTTAGGAGGTGAGGCTTTTGGGAGGTGATTAATTAGGCTTAGATGAGGTCATGAGGGTGGGGCCCCCATGATGAGATTAGTGTCCTTAGAAGAGAAGAAGATGCACTGGAGCCCCTCTCTCCATCACGTGAGGTCACAGTGAGAAGGTCCCTGTCTGAAGGACAAGAAGAGGGTTTTCCCCAGAAAACCAGCCATGCCAGCGCCCTGATCTTAGACATTCAGCCCCAGAACTGTGGGAAATAAGTGTCTGTGGTTTAAACCACTTGACTAATGGTATTTGCTATGGCACCTCGAGCAGATTAATGCCAGAATGTTCTCCAAGGCAGCTGCACTATTTTAGATCCCCACAAACAGCGCTTGAGGGTTCCGGGTCGCCAGCGTCCTTACCGGCTCTTGTTACGATCTTTTTCATAACCTTCCCGCTGCTTGTTTCTATATATATTTATGAGCTTTGATAGAATGCCTACCCTTAGATATCAAAATGTCTGCGTGCCTAAAATAGTGATTCCAAAAAGCAGCTTTATTTATTTACTTATTTAGGCTGCACCGCATGGCCTGCAGGATCTTAGTTGCCCGACCAGGGATGGAACCTGCGCCCTCTGCAGTGGAAGCACAGAGTCCTAACCACTGGACCGCCAGGGAAGTCCCTGTCAGTAGCTTTTAGCTGAAAAGAAAGAATGATTTCTCTGCTCAGTGATACCGTCTTATGGGCTCTTCCATCCCTGGGAATTTGGTTACAACTTTGCTGGTTTAATTTATAACAATAACCTTTTTGAACCCTATGCCATACCTGTGTGTGAAGTTAAATTTTCATAACAGCCTAAACATCCCCTACCCCGCAAAATCATCTTGCCATATATTCAGTGTGTTCATCAAGTGCGTCTAAAACCTGTAGCAGATTGTACCCCGTAACGAACGTCGTTCAAGCTCTCTGATGAAGGTGCAGATTTGACAAGAGTTCTTGTGACCCCCAAAGAGGTTTTGTTTTCTTATCACTGAGGATGAATAGATATACAGTGAATTACACATGATTATAATGTGAAATGCGGTCAGTTTTGACTTAGGTAGACACCTGTGAAACCATCACCACAGCCCCTATGGTGAACATCTGCATCACCGCTTCAATTTCTGGGTGCCCCTTTGTAGCCCACGCACACTTCCCTACCGCCTACCCCATCCCCAGGCCACCTGAGCATTGTTAAAGTAGCACTTCATCGATCAAAAGTTATAGGCTCCACATCTATCCTTGTCAGAACAAAAACTTTTCTTTTTTTTTTTTGGCAGTTATTTGAGTCATTTTCTCTTGTGTCACAAGTTGTGTAATTAATCATGAAGATAGTGAGGGTTTCTGTCTTCAGAATGACTGGAAAGTCTGCTGATCACGTGGTCCCCACCTCAGCAGGACCGTCTCAGAGCATCTTTATGTGGCCATCACCACGAAGCCCCGTTCCTACTTACCCCACCTCGTTCCTGCCTTACTTGTCTTGGTTAAGCATCACCACCTTACGTGACAACTTTCTCCATTTTTATCATCCTTCACGTGCAAATGTAAACTCAGTAAGAACAAGACCTTTGTCCTCCTGTTCTTCTTTTTTCCTTTATCCCCAACGCCTTGGACAACACCAGCTATGGCGCAGATCTGCAATCCATCTGTGGAATTTATAAATTAAAATGCTGACTGATGCATCCCTTCCTGCCCAGCCTGTTTCCTGACAGCTGACGGAGCTTGGTCACCATCTGGGTGGAGGTCTTACTCCCTAACTCCCAGGGGTCTGGAGGGAGACGGTGCCATATTGAATCCAGGTCAAAGCAAAAGAGAGACCCCTTAGCACTTTAGAAAATCAGGGGCCCTGGAAACCTCCCATTTAGTTCTGGGTGTGGAGAAAAGGAACCCTCCTACACTGTTGGTGGGAATGTAAATTGGTGCAGCCACTATGGAGAACAGGATGGAGGTTCCTTACAAAACTAAAAATAGAACTACTACGTGATCCAGCAATCCCACTCCAGGGCTTAGATCTGGAGAAAACCAGAATTCAAAAAGATACATGCACCCCTATGTTCATAGCAGCACTATTTACAACAGCCAGGTCATGGAAACAACTTAAATGTCCACTGACAGATGAATGGATAAAGAAGATGTGGTACATGTATACAATGGAATATTTCTCAGCCATGAAATGGAATGAAATAATGCCATTTGCAGCAACATGGATGGACCTAGAGATTATCATACTCAGTGAAGTAAGTCAGATAGAGAAAGACAGATACCGTATGATATCACTTATATGTGGAATCTAATTTTAAAAAGGGTTACAAATGAACTTATTTACAAAATAGAAATAGACTCACAGATTTTGAAAACAAACTTATTAGGAGCTTGGGATTAACATATACACACTACTATATATAAAATAGATAAGCAACAGATCAACTATGCTCCAATAAAAATGAACGTTTAAAAAAGGGGAAAAATAGATAAACAACAAGGACAACTAGAGAAAGCCCTCGCACAGAAACGGAGACCCAACACAGCCAAAAATAAATAAGTAAATAAATAAAGTAAAAAAAAAAAACAATTTCTAGAGAGGGGAGAAGACAAAGGAAGAGGGGTTTCGGCTTTGAGGAGCTGCCAAATGTGGGGAGGTAAATATTGGGGAAATTTATGGAAGATGAGGGTCATTTTAGTGAGGTTTGTTCCTTAGATTCATGCCTCTCTGGAGTGGTAAGAGTGTAGCACCAGCTCATTCTGCCTTTCCTGGTACGAGAGTTTCAAAGAGGGGACACTTTCCCAAAGAGAAATTTATGCCCTGTTTTTAGGCAAAGGGTGGGAGGCCAGAGAGGGTTTTTTTCTGGTTTTGTTGTTGTTGTTGTTGTTGTTTGTTTTGTTTTGTTTCGATCTGCTCTTTCTCAGTTGCCTGCAACTCCAAATAATCCTTATGCCAAAGTGGCCTCTTTCAGGGTGATGTATTCTGATCCCCTACAGAATCAAGGGTTCTCAGTAATCTGATTTAACAGGGTGCTTTGCCCAAACTGGGTTCCGCAGGCCGAGGAAGAGAGCTAGTCCCAAAGAGGGCAAGGTGAGGCCTGAGCAAAGTTTGATCAAGGAAGGGGGGTCCTTTGCAAACATTTCCTCCCATTCCCTAGGTTATCTTTTGGTTCTGTCGATGGTTTCCTTTGCTGTGGCAAAGCTTTTAAGTTTAGTTAGGTCCCATTTGTTTATTTTTGCTTTTGTTTCACAGTGACAGTGGCTGTTTGGAGATGTGGGGGAATGTTCTTCAAAAAACTAAAACTAGAACTACCACATGACCCAGCAATCCCACTCCTGGGCATATTTCTGGAAATATGGAATTGGAAAAGATACATGCACCCCTATTTTCATAGCGTCACTATTCACAATAGCCAAGACATGGAAGCCACCTAAGTGTCTGTAGACAGATGAATGGATAAAGAAGATGTGGTACATAATATACAATGGGATATTACTCAGCCATAAAAAAAGAACAAAATAATGCCATTTGCAGCAACGTGGGTGGACCCAGTGATGATTATACTAAGTGAAATAAGTCAGACAAAGACAAATACCATACGATATCACTTATATGTGGGATCTAAAAAATAAAACAAACTAGTGAATATAACAAAAAAGAAGCAGACTCACGAATACAGAGAACAAACTAGTGGTTTCCGGGGGGGGGCAAGATAGGGGTAGGGGATTAAGAGGTACAAACTATATGTATAAAATAAGCTACAAGGATATATTGTACAGCACAGGGAATAGAGCCAGTATTTTATAATCAGTATAAATACACTATGACCTTTAAAATTGTGAATCATGATGTTGTACACCTGAAACATACAATATTGTACATCAACTGTACCTCAATAAAAAGGAGGGGGGTACTTGTCAGGGACCCTCACCTCCTGGAACTGTCGCGGGATTGACTTGGGTCCCCAGGAGCCCGCAGCCCAGGTTGTGCGTTTATTCTCGGTGGAACGTCTTGCAGGTCACAGAAGACGACACCTACTTCTGCACATTATACAACATTATACAACGCCGGGCTGCACGGGGGCGCCGCGCTGACTGTCAATGCCGCCTCTGACGGACACGTGTTCCAGAAGTCCTGCCCTTTCATAACCCAGGTGACGTCGCCCCCTGTCGTCCCCTGACATTTCCTATGGTGACACGCATCCGTGTCGCCGGCGGGGCGCTGGGGCCGGTGGGGACGACCGTGAGGATTGGGGTGTGTGTCTTCCCAGGCAAGGAAGGTTCCAGAGCCGAGAACGTCTCCCGTGTCATCTACAACGTCCGTTTCACGAACCGCAGCTGGACGCCGGGCCCGGCCGCCCCTGCAGACGTGCGCTGTCACCTCTACAGGGGGGCCTCCCCGGAAGCGGCACGCCTGGGGGCCCGAGACCTCGCTGGGGTCGTCACGTTAAATGCTGCCCCATAGTCCAGAAATGTTTCCTCAAGGACCCGGGGGGGCACCGGTCTAAAATGTCCAAACATCCAGGAAGGAAACACCCGTCTCCTTCACCTGGCTGGTGGCTCTAGGTTCCAAAATCCTCCTCTGGTCTGAAAGTGTCAGGAAATTAGCAATTTTGTCTTTTTTTTTTTTTTACATTGGAGTAGAGTTGATTTACAACGTTGTGTTAGTTTCAGGTGTACAGCAAAGTGATTCAGTTATCCATACACACATATATATTTTCTTTTCAGATTCTTTTCCATTATGGGTTCTTATAGGATATTGAGTAGAGTTCCCTGTGCTACACAGTAGGTCCTTGTTTATCTATCGTATATATAGTCATGTGTATCTGTTAATCCCAAACTCCTAATTTATCCCTCCCTCCCCCGCTTTCCCCTTTGGTAACCCTAAGTCTGTTTTCTGTGTCTGTGAGCCTGTTTCTGCTTTGTAAATAAGTTCATTTGTATTATTTTTTCAATTCCACATGTAAGTGATATCATATACTGTTTATCTTTCTCTGACTTATTTCACTTAGTATGACCATCTCTAGGTCCATCCTTGTTGCTGCAAATGGCATTATTTCATTCTTTTTTATGGCTGAGTAATATTCCATTTTATATGCACCACAACTTCTTTATCCACTCCGCTGTCAAAGGACATTTAGGCTGTTTCCATGTCTTGGCTGTTGTGAGTAGTGCTACAGTGAACATTGGGGTGTAAGTATCTTTTCCAGTTAGTGTTTTTGTTTTTTTCAGATAAATACCAGAGCGGGATTGCTGGATCATATGGTAGCTCTATTTTTAGTATTTTTGAGAAACTTCCATCCTGTTCTCCATAGATGCTGCACCAATTCACATTCCCACCAACAGTGCAGGAGGGTTCCCTTTTCTCCACGCCCTCTCCAGTGTCTATTATGTATAGACTTTTTGATGATGGAGCAGTTTTATCCTCAGACTGTGAATGGGATGGGTTTTAGCCACTTTGCTCTATAAAAGGGTGACATTCCTCCCCATCTTTGCAATCTCTTTGGTTGCCTTCTGGTTTCACACTGAGTCAATGATAAAATTGTCTCCTTTTCAGAAGGGTTTTCTGGGTTGGAGGGATATTTTGTTTTTTTTGTTTTTTTTAAATTTTATTTTGGTATATTTCACTATACAGAATTTTTAATTAATTAATTTATTTATTTAGGGCTGCGTTGGGTCTTCGTTGCTGCGCGCGGGCTTTCTCTAGTTGCGGCAAGCGGGGGCTACTCTTTTTTGCGGTGCGCGGGCTTCTCATTGCAGTGGCTTCTCTTGTTGCAGAGCACGGGCTCTAGGCGCACGGGCTTCAGTAATTGTAGCACGTGGGCTCAGTAGTTGTGGCGCACGGGCTTTGTTGCTCCGCGGCACGTGGGATCTTCCTGGACCACAGCTCAAACCTGTGTCCCCTGCATTGGCAGGTGGGTTCTTAACCACTGTGCCACCAGGGAAGCCCAAGATTTTGGGTTTGATGCGCCCCCCCCCAAGAGGATGCATGCTCCTCCCACCGTTCCTTGATGCCCTTTTGGAAATTACAGGCATGGAAACATGTCCGAGTGTGGCTGGTACATCCTTGACTCGGCGGGTACACGTGTGGGATGCCATTTTGATGAGCTAGGCAAACCCCAGAGAACAGACAGTTACTTTTTCCTGGTGAACGGAACCAGCAATGACACGGACATCCAGTTTTTGGACTTTCCTCCCTTTAAAGCCCCTGAAATGGGTAAGACAATTGCTCCCTTTGTATTCTTCTGCCCCTCTGTGAGCCGTCTGATGGACTGAGTTTTCGTTTGAACCAAGGCTCTGTAGGACCAGGTAATGGGTCCCCGACTGGCCTCAGCAAGATGCAGGGTGTAGATTCGGGGTCTGGGAAATATGCAGAGAGGAAGGCAGGGTGTTAGAACTCTCCCTTGGGGTGCAATGCTTATGTTTGTGTCACACATGAAATATGTGAAATACAATGGATTCTCATTATTTGTGGTAGTGATGTTCTGGAAATTCCCCCTGCAAACCCAGAATTAGCAAGTACTGATTCATCACTCCAAGGGGAAACACAGGGTTAGCCTCTGGTCACAGCATTTTCATCAGCTTATCTAATGCATGTATTTTCTCCATAAGGTACATCAAAGTCTTCCTGTGCTTAGGAATGCAAGGGAAGGAAAACCCTCTTCCTCTAACCTCTTAGGTTCTGCGATAGGGGCTTGCAAATTAAATTGGCAAATGATAACCATAAGAAAAAGATACAAATCTAATTTTAGGTTTTATATGCACAGTGTGTGTGTGTGTGGGGGGGGTCTATAGAAAAGAAATGACCCCCCTGCGTGAGAAGTGATTAGACTTAGGGACATATATACCATTTTAATAGAGAGTAATAAATTGTGCACACATGACTAAACAAAGGAAAGGGGTTTTGAACGTCTAGAGGGGGTAAATATATGTGGAAACTCATGGATGATAAGACTATTTTAGTAAGGTTTGTGCAGATTCATCTGGGGGCTGATTTTCCATCATTTTCATGGTCATAAAACTTCCCCATGGAACTTCTCATTTCTCAGAAGTTTCTGCTTTTTTCCCAGTTAAGGGAAGCCATGGAATGAGTTCTTTCTGCATCTGTTGATTCTCACTTGAGTTCAGGTCTAAATAACCCCCCTTGCCAAAGTGTCCTATTTTGGGGTGTCATTGTGATCCCTTTCCGGAACACCAGCCAGCACTTGAGTGCTACACTTGGGGGCAATTTTAGACAGTGACAGTAGGAATGTAAAGCAAAACAGTGCAAAATACACAGCCCTTGACAGACCCCCAAAACGGCACCTGTTTGCTATGCTGCACCTCAGCTGAGAACACACACGTCCGGGTGACGCACATTTTTTGCCACGTTTTGGCAAATAACTGCCAGAGGACCCAAGGTGTTGGTTTGGGGGTTTCAGAGAAGTTTTAGGGAGTAGGCAAATTTGTGCAGATTTGGAATCTGTCAATAAACAAGATGTGCTAGGTAGCAAAGGCATCCTCTCCAGGCTGACCTGTGTCCACCAGACTTGAGGCAGGGAAGGGGCCTGGTGCCCAGGGAGGGGGGATTTTGTTCATGGTGTGAGGTGGGGGTCTTTGAGAACTGAGCACGGTAACTGGTACCTCTGCTCCCTTAGTCTTCCGGGGACCCTCCAGTCCTGAGCTTGGGCGATTGCGTGTAAGAATTTCATTTGCATTCCTGCATCAGAGGATGGGGCTTCTGGAAACCATACAGTAAGTCCTCTACATTACGAAACTTCAAGTTGCGAACTTTGAAAGATGCGAACGTGCGTTCGCATGTCCAATCACATAAGTTAACTCAGGCGTCTGGCGTTGTCTGTAAAAGTTGGGTACCTACGCTGACTTTGTTGGACTTAGGAGTGCGCTCACGGGACAGGACTAGTCTGTACGTAGTGGACTTGCTGTACTTCTGGGAGACACTTCATTCTCCACGGTGTCTGGTTCTGGATAAACCATCTATCTGGTGGATTGGTCGGCATGTTTTCCTAAAGCTGGGCACTCCAGTACGACACCAAGTCAAGCTGTTTGGTTGGTCCGTGTAGATGCTGGATGCCTTTAGCTCCCCGGGGTTGTAGGTGTCCCAGAGGAGGTGAGGGATGCGGTCGAAGCACGTTTTGCCCTGCCGGCATCTCTGCCTGGCGCTCCAGCAATTCTGCACCATGGAAGGCAGAGGGCGGGGACCCAGCCAGGACGGTTGCGTGCGCCAGCCACGGAAGGGACAGCCCGAGATGCACGCTCAGCTGACCGGAGGTCTTGCTTCCCAGGCCGCGGGCTTTCTTCTCTTTTATGCAAAAAAAAATGAAATGGAACCAGTTACTATGAAGGTGTTTCGGGTAACTCTCATCCACTTGATTTCTGTGCGTTGCAGATGTAGATAGAATCTGTTTCCCGTTTGCATCTCTTCTCAGAAAAGTATAACCCGCCAGCAAACATCACGACTGAGTACCATGGATCGTATTACATTATCCGCTGGGATAATCCCGAGATTAGATTTAGCATGTCGAAGAACAGCGTCTTGTGTCATGAAGTGGACATCCAGAGAAAGGTAAGAACCCCAGACCTTCATGAAGAGCCATGAACTTTCTCTCCTCCTTTTCTCCCGATTTGGGGTACAACCCTCACTCATGAGAAGGCAGCTCTTTGCTCCACAGGTTTCTTCTGTGTTTCCCCCTTTACCGTCTCTTTGCCCCGAATATGCTGCTCATTCCTTTTTGATGACTTCACTTATCTTGTTTCTTTTGTCATCGAAAGACCGAAGACATTGTCGTACCTAGCAAACTGGTTTGCCTCGCCCAGGGTTGTAAAGATTGCGCTTTGTTTTTTTTTTTTTGATGCTGAGGGTTTTGTACTTTTACCTCTTACCTTTAGGGTTTTCATCCGCATTTGCTTTCTTCAGAAAGCAAGTTCCCTCAGGGCAGGGGCCCTGTCAAAAAAGGCAACGTTTATTCCTATCCGTATGGAGTGCACAAAAGAAGTCACTCTTCAGTAGCTGAACTTAGGGACTTTTCTTCCTAAATGAATAGGGGAAAGGAAAGAAGGGAGAAGAGGCGTCAATGGGGGAAAAAAAAAGGGTTTCTTTCAAACCCGGGTCCATGGCAGTGAAAGCACCGCGTCCTAACCACTGGCCCGCCAGGGAATGTCCTACAGATGGGGGTATCTTTAGGAAAGACAGATGGGTTTCTAGGAGAACAAATGGTGCATAAAAGTCTGTGATAATGTTTGTTTATGCCGGTAGGAGTGGTACTTTCTTCAAGGTCATAAAACTTCCCTGGAGACAGAATTTATGATGGTTTCACCTCTTTCCTGGGAGTGAAGTCTCCCCAGAGGGAATTTAAGGCATGCCTCACTCCCAGAAGTTTTTGCTTTCAGTTGGATAAGAGAGACTCCGAGAAGCCTTTTTCCCTGCATCTGTTGAATCCCAAATATCTTCCGCTTAAAATAATTTCATACCCATCCTGGGGTTCCGAGGGGGTTCCCACATTTGCAGACAATGCTGAGAAGAGAGCCACTTACCATCTTTCCTTTGTTCTGTCTTTACAGGGCAGCCTCTCTAAGAGAGACCCCGTAAGTACCCCTTCCTTTCTCTGCAGCCTCCCTGCTTGGGTCATAGATGCCCAAAGTTGAGCCCTCAGCGGGCAGCAGGCTTAGCTCAGCCCCGGGTCCCACTGAGACCCTTTAGGGGTCACCGGGCTTTGTCTCCGATGGTGAAGCTGTGATTTCCCGAATGCCTCTGACTCAGCTCAAGGAGCCAGTTGTCACCCACCCCGAGGAGAGAGCAACGTCCTTCCTCCTCATGGAGCTCCTGACACCTTCTCAGTACACAGTGTAGTGACCTGAAAGCGTCCCCCCAAAAGTCATGTCCACCCAGAACCACAGAATGGGACTTTATTTGGAAGCAGGGTCTTTGCAGATGTGATGAAGTGAAGGATCTGTCCCCTGTGTAGAAAGAATCAGAATAACCCCAACCTCACTTCTCAAGGGCATGGGGACCCTGCCCGAGACGAGGGCACAGACGGACAGCTGTGAGACCCAGATGCAAGACGGCAAAGCCCCTTAGGGTCCCGCCACTGCCGGTTGGGGGTGGGGGGAATATGGTCCGAGGAGGCGGGTCCCACGTGTCCGCCCCGTGTCAGGATGTGCACACCCTCCGCCTTCTCCCTGTTCCCAGCCCGGCGTTTGTCACCGAAGTCCATCACAAGATCCTCTTTTCTTTTAAAGGTTTTCCAAAGAGGAGGAGATAAAAATGAGTACCGAATGCCCGATTCTGCCGTGATGGGAGAGCACACCGTCCGCATGCGGGTGAAGCGCGGGTCCTGCAAAATCTGGAGTGAATGGTGCTCCACGCAGCATTTCGGTGAGTCTCGGGGGAACGCCCGTGGCCGCCGATGCCCGGCCAGGAGGGAGGGAAGCAGGGGCCCTTCCTTGGAATCCTACCGCTCGACCCCCCCTTTTTCTGTTTTTTTTTGGCAGTTTCTCTTTTATTTCAAATAGTTTCACCTTCATTAAGAGCTTACAAACGGTCGGGTGTATGCCTTATCTCATTTAATCTCCATTTTGCAAGGAGGTAACTGTAAGTGCAATTTTAATGTTTGCTCTATAAATTAAAAACTTGCACATTAATAATGGAACTGTTAAAAGATTATGTGTTCCTGGAAACCATTCTCCTATAGAATGGTAACAGTACAGAGGTTGGTTGGTAGGAAAGAATCTTCTGTAACTTAGAAGGACCCTGTCATTGGATGTAGGGCCACCCTCATCCAGGAGGACCTCATCACAGATCCTTCACTGCATCACGTCTGCAAAGACCCTCTTTCCAAACAAGGTCCCGTTCTCAGGGTATAGGATGGGGACACGTCTTTACGGGGGTCTACTGAGCCAACTGCAGGGCCCCTCCCAGCAGAGGGGCCCCAGGGTGGGTCCCGCAAGCTCTCTGATTAAACACACCATCTGCAGCCTGTCCTGCGGCCCTGGGCCCCCTCCTGTGTTTCTGGGGTCACCCTATGGGGCGGGCCCCTCCCAGCTGCAACCACAAGGACACAAGCTGCTCTGGGTCACTCCTGCCTCAGTCTCACTGGGGTGTCCCTGAGGCTCTGGCTGCCGGTCACCCCCCCACCCCAGGGATGTCACCCTTGTGGGGTCAGCCAGGGTGTCCCCACTTCTCTCCCCACATGGGGGGGCTCTGTCTGACCTCCAGAGTGCCTCCCTCCTTCAGGGGGCCGGGAGGGGTATCACAAAGTGAGTTGCCTGAAAATCTGGCAGCTGCCATCTGTCAGCACGGTTGGCTTGGCTCCTGGCAGGAAATGCCAAGGGTTGGCCCCGTAAGCTCAAGGTCGGCAGACCCACAGGGCACCTCATGCAGCCTCAAGCCTGCCCTGTAGGACCAGCAGAAAACCCACAAGGTCAGGATCCACCCACTCCCTCCTCCAGGGGTCCCTCGGGATTCATTGGGAGCCAACAGGGCATGAGCTCTAAGTATGCACCTGCTGAATGCCTAAAAGACATACAGGCTGCCCCACCCCTTCCCCAGAGAGGAGCTACCAAATCCATGTTTGAGCCTCCTTCCCCGTAGGCAGTGGGTTCATGGCTTGCAGAAGGGTTCCAGGCTACACGAGTCAAGTCAGAGTTCCCCCAGAAAAGCCTCATTTGCAATTAAAACAGAAACAACACACACACACACACACACACACCCCTTTCTCTCATCCTTGACATTTCACAATTACACATTCATTCCTTTGGCTATGTAGTGCAGTATTGAAAGTTAATCTCCACTGAGAAGGAAGGCATTGTGTGGTATTAGCTGTGCCCTCGTGGAAATGTAATTGGTGGGTCCTCTCTTGTGAGCAGCAGGGTGGGAAAGATGGGGACAGTGAAAAGGGGTGGGGTGGGGTGGGACAGGATCCCAGAAGAATCGATTCTTCACTGCCAAGAGTCCCACCTTCCTCAGGCCCCTGTGTCTGGAAGTTCTCTCCTCCTCTGCTCAGCCCTGCTTCCCCCACCCCATAGTCTGATAACGGGTTCGTGGCCGATGTGTGCAAACCTGACCACCCGGTCACTCCTGACCCTCTGCGCCTCTGCCCCATCAGGTTTCCCAGAGAAGAATTTCCTTGTGGTCCTGATCTGGCTGGTGGTAGGGCAGCGGTTTTGTCCAGCATGGGCCTGAAGTTCCTCTGTAAAAGGGAACACCCGCCCCCCCCCAAAAAAAACTCGAGAACAGCATGACGGAGGCCACACACAAAAGGGCCCACGCCTGTCACACCGTGCACGCAGAATGGCCAGAAACGCAGACTCAAAAAGCAGATTTGAGGTTGCTTAGGGCAGAGGGAGGGGAATGAGGGCAGGGAGCGTCTGCTGCCTGAGCCCCATACGTGGCCCTATATCTGCACTGGTTCTCTCTTGATGGCCGGGTCAGGGGGGAGTTTGACTTTCCCGTGTGCTTGCGGGCTTCACGCTTCCTGCAAAAGGCAGTCATTATTTTGTGCCCGAAAGAATAAACTTTAAAAGGAGATTAGGATTGACATAAATACGGTACCATGGGTAAAACAGATAGCCAGTGGGAACCTGCTGTGTAGCACAGGAAGCTCAGCTCGGTGCTCTGTGATGACCTAGGTGGGTGGGATGGGGGAGGGGGGATGGAAGGAAGGGCCCAGAGGGAGGGGATATAGGTATACGTATAGCTGAATCACTTCATTGTACAGCAGAAACTAACTCACCATGGTAAAGCTATTATACGCCAATAAAAAATGAATAAATTAGTTTATTGATTAAAAAGAAGAGGCTTTCAAGAAAGAGGCAAAGCCAGGGGTCTCTGCAGAGAGCACACGCGTGTCCGGAAGACGGGTCCTGAGGACGCCGCCGGGCAAAGGGACTGTGAGCTCAGTACCGGTTAGGGGCTGCCCCTGGTGTCACAATTCGGAACCACCTTCTGGCTGACCGTCCAGGCACAGGTGATGGAGGCCGGCTATGGTCACAGCCACCACACGGGGGCAGCGGTGAGCGGCCCGCCCATTTCCCGGCCCCTGTTTCTCAGCTTCCCAGGCACAGAGCGGGGTGGTCTCTGGCCCGAGGGGTCGACTCAGGGCGGTGGCATCAGCCCCGGCTGCAGATGCAGGCTCTGTCCCCTTTGCCGGCTGGCTCGCCACACCTGTGCAGGATGTGTTGAATGCCAGGTGGCCACCTGGAGAGTCTGGAGCGTGGGCATCCCTAGGAGGCCACCCAGGCAGGGGGCTGTGGGCGTGTGGAGGAAGGTGGGGGGCATCCCATGTCCGCTGCGGACATCGTCTGTGGACCGTTGCATACACAAGGACCCAAATCATTGGTGGAGCGTCTTGGGGTTCTCCTATAGCATGCAGCCCTGGGGGACATCTGGAGAGACTTGGGGAGTCCTGGGGGGGCTTGGGAATGTGTAGGGCCCCCAGGGTCTCCGTGTGGGGGGTGAGAGTGCTTTGGAACCAGACGGAGGTGATGGTTGCAGAACATTGTGAATGTGCTAAATGCCCTCAAACTGTGCACTTAGCATGAATTCCACAGCTTGTGAGTTAAACGTCAATAAAGCTGTTTTTAAAAAAGAAAAGAACGAACACATCATGGGCATCTTCATCTCCGAGATGCCTGCAATCCAAGAGGAGGGATGGGTCTTCGCCGTCTCCTGGGGGCAGACAGACAGACAGCCTCCGACTTAGGACAGAGGCCCCCATCCTTGCTGTCACACTACTATGTGCAGACTTCGGAGCTGGCATCTGTGCTCCGCCCTGACCCTCCCCTGTCCGGGTGTGACCTCTTTCCCTTTCAGGGAAAACTGTTTATCATAAGTTAAGAAAAGAAAAAATCGCCTGGATGTTTATTCACGGATTTGTATGAATGCAATGGTGTGGGCTGTGTAGAAATTGTAAGAGGAGACGTAGATTCATTTCTGCGCCTAAGGAAAGATATTCGTGGTGTATTTTTAGTAAAATTAAAAAGTGACAGGACTTCTCTGGTGGCGCAGTGGTTAAGAATCCGCCTGCCAATGAGGGGGACATGGGTTCGAGCCCTGGTCCGGGAAGATCCCACATGCCGTGGAGCAGCTAAGCCCGTGCGCCACAACTACTGAGCCTGCACTCTAGAGCCCGCGAGCCACAACTACTGAGCCTGCGTGCTGCAACTACTGAAGCCCGTGTGCCTAGAGCCCGTGCTCCGCAACAAGAGAAGCCACCACAATGAGAAGCGCACGCACCGCAACAAAGAGTAGCCCTCGCTCACTGCAACTAGAGAAAGCCCACGTGCAGCAGCGAAGACCCAACGCAGACAAAAATAAATAATAAATAAATAAATTTATTTTAAAAAAAATGAGCGAAGGCATTGAGGAAAATAATCACAAAACGCCCCCCAAGGTGGCCAGCATGGGGCACCCCCAAAACTCGATATGAACCACAAAGACACCTGTCTCCCTGCCCGTCTTCCAGCCACGGGGGGAAGAAGGACAAAGGGAGTACAGAAAACGCCCAGCTGAGGTCAGTTCTCTTCGGTGGCATGTCTCTACAACCCCACATTAAATATCCGGGCTGGGTCCGTCCACGCGCAGAAGAGACCCGTCTCCCCGGCGGGGCTCGCTCAGGCTGTCGTCCAGCGAAGCAAACAGCAGAGTCGCGCCCCAGACACAGAGGGAGATGCCCGCTCCGACTTCCTGGGACGCCCTGAGCCCATGCGAAGTCAACACTACGGGCGTTTCACAAAAGGCCACGGCCGCTGATAAGGAAGATTTCACTTAGAAACTTCCATGTTTGGGCTTGGGCCAGAGCTAAGAAGGCGCCTCTTTCGAAAGACGTGCGGTGCTTCAGAGAAAATAGAAAGGATGAGGTCTAAGTGGAGGAAACGCTCGTTATCGCTGTGGCCGAGGAAACCGTGACCCCAAGATACCCTGTGTCATCACCCCAGAGAGCCTCTGGCCAAGGCGCCGCCTGAGACACCCTGGACCCGGAAAGACGGGCTTCTCGTGGGAGCATCAGCTCCCGCTACGGATGGGCTTGGCCCCCGGCAGACTCTTATTTACACGGGTGGATTTACAATAAAAATCAGAACCTGGCAAGTCAGCCCAAGCCGGGGTTGGCCACCGGCAGGTTCCAGAGCGGACCTGTGCCCCAATGGGACAGGGACCCAGTGGGAAGGGTGAGTTTGCTCCCTGGCATGGGGCCGGGGACCCGGGCGGGTTTCAGGAGGCCAGAGGGAGGGGCTGGGGATGCATGGTGAGCGTCAGGAGAAAAGAGTTCTTTTTTACAGCACAGTCCAGGGCGGCTCGAACAACCACAGACTGAGGGCCTAAAACCACAGGCATCCACCCTCCCCCATCCTGGAGACCGGACGCCTGAGGTCAAGGTGTCCCAGGGCCCTGCTCCCTCCGGAGGGTCCAGGGGAGGGTCCTTCCCGCCTCTTCCAGCTTCTGGGGGCTCCAGGCGTCCCTGGGCTTGTGGCCGCCTCCCTCCCGTCTCTGCCTCTGTCTTCCTGGGGCTTCTCCTCTGTGTCTGGGTCTCTCCTCTTCTGTGTCTTAGAAGGACCCTGTCTTGGATGTAGGGCCACCCTCCTCCAGGGGGACCTCATCTCAGACCCTTCCCTTCACCACGTCTGCAAAGACCCTGTTTCCACATAAGGTCCCGTTCTGAGGCTCTAAGGGATGCGAATTTGGAGAGGACCATTCACTGAGTACAGTTATTATAAAGTGCAGCAAAGATCCACACCCCCAGCGGACGGGGAGCTGGTGGTCCCTACGTGCCGGGTCCCCCAGAAGCAGCAGCTGGGAGGACAGGTCTGCGGGTCCCCGGGGACGCAGAGGGCACAGCTCACCCGCGCCGTGTCCGCAGCGCCAGGCGCAAGGCGTGTCCCCTCCTCCAGGAAGGACGCCCCGCCCCCACGGCCGGAAGCGCTTTTGCTGGGAAAGGTCAGGAGGGAAGCCTCTCCTCTCGGGAGAAGCCCGCAGGAAGCGGTCGGGTCGCGGGGCCCAGGCTGGCCTGACCCCGAGGGCAAGGCCAGCTTCGTGCCGGGAAGTGGCCCTGGAGGGTCTCTGGGGACCTCAGAGCGCACGGGGTACCCTGTATCGCAGCCTGCGAATTTCTTTTTTTTTCTTTAATATTTATTTATTTACTTATTTATTTGGCTGCGTCGGGTCTTAGTTGCGGCCCGCCTGTGGGATCTTAGTTCCCTGACCAGGGATCGAACCCGGGCCCCCTGCCCTGGGAGCGCGGAGTCTTAGCCACCGGACGGCCCTGGCTTCCTCGAAGGTCGTGCTCTCGGACCAGGTGATGACCACCTACGTATGGAGAACACGTGCAAAATCGAGACACTGCCGGTTTAGGGGGGGGGAGAGCGGGGGGAGGGGGTAGAGCGGGGCGGGGGGAGAGCGGGGTTGGGGGGGGGACGACTCCCCGGAGACATGAATTTCTCTCTGCACGTTTTTCTGGACGGAAGACTAGATACAAGTCTCCCCGTGAGAGAGAGGTTCCTGAAACGCTTCAGAGCAGGGGTGGGTGTTGGCGTCTAAACCAGAGTGGATTTGAAGTGGGTCCGGGGCCCTCCAGGGGGTGGGGATGGTGGCCCCAGGAAGGTCAGGTTCTGCCCTCAGGATGGACCCGCTGGACACAACAGGGTGTGTGAGACACAGGCCCCAGGGTGCCGGGCTGAACCCCGCCGGATATACGCGTGTGTCTGTAGTGACAGACAGACAGACGGAACGTTTTCCCTTAAATAAATAAAACACACATTTAATATTTAATGCATACGAATGTACTTATACGCCAAGGTTAATCAATAGACACTAATGCTATGTAACATTGATGCAAACATTAATGTACACCATGTAAGCCATACGTTAATGGACCTATATGAGTCTAATAATATGCTATATACATGTAGTCTCTTTTTTATTTAGTTACTATTTACTTTTAAAGTTTTTCTTTTATTTTGGAGTATAGTTGATTACCAGTGTTGTGTTTGTTTCAGGTGTGCAGCAAAGTGATTCAGTTTTATATATATATATATATATATTTTTTTTTTTTTTTCCAGATTCTTTTCCAATTACAAGTTATTACAAGATACTGAATAGAGTTCCCTGTGCTACACGGTAGGTCCTTGTTGGTTATCCATCCTATGTATAGCCCTGTGTACATATATTCTCTTAAATATGTGAGCCTCCTTTGATATAAGGTGGTCCTGCAACTATTTCATCGTAGAATCAGAGTCACTAGTATTGGTAGCATTTTACGGTGGTGTTTGGAGGTCATGTAGCAAACGCGGCATCTCATCGCCAAACCCTGCCTCATGAACGTTGCTGGGAGGATGGGAAGCCCGGGCCCCTGGATGCTAAGGATGGGAGCCCATCACTTTTATGCCCACGGGGCGCTCGAAGCTCTGTGCCGTGGCCTGCGTTCTGGGTACGCGGGTCCAGCTGGACGCCGCGTGGGAAGGGGGTTTAGGGGCTGCGTTTCTGGGCGGTGACCGTGGCCACAGGGAGGCAGCCCCCCGGGAACTGACCCACTGCATCCCGCGGGGGGCGTCCAGCCCCTCGGCAGGTCCCTAGGAGCCACCCGTTGGCCGGCAGCCCAGAGAGAGAGCGGCCGTGGGCCGTCGTCTGCCGTCCATGCGGCCACGGGTTTCCTGGGGCGGAGGCACTGCTGGTCCTGCCCTCCTCGTCGAGCCGGCCGTGCCCCCGGGGGCCGCGTGGCAGGTGCCAGGCGCTGGCTGGACGGGCTGCTATTCTGGTCTCTCCCGGCCCAGCTGCTCCGTGCCCTGGCCTCGCCTACTCCCTTTCCCGTTTCCCCATTTCTGTTCCCCGTAGCTCCTTCCCCACATCGCGGGCTGGATTCCAGGCGCACAACTCACGCTCTCCCGCCGCCAGCCCCCGGGTGTGTGTGGGCTTTTCTGAAATTAGTCATTGCTTGTCTGATGGCACTAAACCGCTGATGGGGACGGAGCCGGGGTCCCCGGAGTGGGCGGCCGAGGGGTCTGCGGTCCCACGGAGGGAGACTGCTCAGCACACACGCGCCCCTGGGCCTCTGTCGCCTCCTCTGGGTAGCGCCACCATCCTCCGCCTCGCCTGGTCCTGCCCCCCATCCAGAGACCCCCCCCAAACACTGAACCTCAAGTCTTCTCCTGGGTTATAGGGACACTGGCGGGGCTGCGGGCGGATTTGGGGGTGTGGCCTTCGTGAAACAGACCTGTCACCAGTGGCCCCTGTTTGTCCTCTTCTCACCCCAGCTCCACACGCCCAGGGCCTCCCGTTCGCAAGGTTCCTGGGGTTTGTGCTGTGCCTGCACGTTTGGGCTGGTTTGGGGCTGGGTCTCCCCACGGACAGTCAGGGCTCAGCTCTTTCGGATCGGCTGAGCTGATGGGCACCTGTCCTGTGGCCTGGAGGCTCCGCGGTGCTTTTCTGTTGTGTCTTCCTTCTTTACTGGGGTTTTGGGCTTTTAGGGGAAAAATAAAAGGGAAGGAAGGAGAGGAGGAAGGGAGGGAGGGAGAGAGGGAAGAAAGAAATGGAAGAAAGAAAGAAAGATAGAGAGAGGGAGAGAGAGAGAGAGAAAGAAAGAAAGAAAGAAGGGTGGTGGGGCATCCCCCCCAGACCCAGGAGTCAGAATCCACATCTGAACGCCACCCCCTCGGCATCTGGGGGCGCACTGCCAGGAAGGGGGTCCAGCCTGGGCTCTGGCAGCCCCGTGGGTGAAGTCCACTCCGGACTGACTGTCATTCCTCAGCTTTGTCGTCCATGCCCACCCCTCCCCGGCACTGCATCTGCCTAGACACTCGCTGCCCCTGCATCACTGTGCTTCAGTCCCAGACGAAGAGGGACCAGCAGACAAGACGTGTCCACCAGGAGTGACCACTGCCTGGCATGCATTTCAGAATTGCCTCAATTCTTAGCCAGACGCTCGTCAGCCCTGAAGAGGGATGAGGGGACGGGGGTCTGGTCCTTCCCTCGGGGAGACACGGCGTTTGTCTCTCAGAGGGGCTGGTGGGCCACCAAGACTCATGCTCTGTGGGAAGTGGGCGGGCGTCACGAAGGACCCCAAGCTGCTCGGCTTAAATCCATAGACCTGCATCCTCCCCCATCCTGGGGACCAGACGTCTGAGGTCAACGTGTCCCAGGGCCGCGCTCCCTCCGGAGGCTCCAGGGGAGGGTCCTTCCTGCCTCCTCCGGCTTCTGGGGGCGCCAGGCGTCCCTGGGCTCGTGGCCGCCTCCCTCCCACCTCTGTCCTTATGTGGCTCTGTCCTTCCTGTGTCCCTGTCTCCCGGGGGCCACCTTCTCATAAGGACAGCAGTCCCATGGGACATAGGGACCAGCCTGTTCCAGGTGGAGCCTGTGTTACCTTAATCCATTACACCTGTGACAGCCCTGCTTCTAAATAAATCGCGCTCTGAAGTCCAGGTGGATGTGCATTGGGGGTGGGGAGTAGACAGGAAACATTGGAGGAGACGAGAGGACCGGCCTCAAGGGAGAGGGTGGAGGGACGGGCACGTGGGGCTGGAGCTTGGGAGCGGTGACAGGCGGATGACAGGTGTAGGGCGAGGGCAAGGGATGCCCAGGAGGGCCCGGGTGAGGGAAGGTCACCTGGGAGCAGGTTGGTAGGGGCCAGGCTGAGAGCTGCGTGAGTCCCGTGCAGCCAGCGCATCGGGGGCCCGGGGTCACCTCCCTGTCCCCTTGGGCACGAGCGGTCATTCCAATGGGACCTCGAAGGAAGGGGGCCAGGGCCCCGGCCGTTCATGCTGACGGGCTTTGCCCACGACTCGGCTCCCGGAAACGGCCCCAGCCGGGGTGAATGGCGGGATGCCATCAGGGTTGTGACAAAGAGGAACCTACAAACAGAAGTGAGAACAGGAAAAGAAGACTTTGAAAGAAAGGGTGTTCCTTCCAGGAGAGCGCAGAGCCGCAGTCATGTTCCTGACCCCAGACCGTAATTCTGAGTCGAGGCGTGCGGAGGGCTCCTGGACCTGGTCACGCCCTCAACACATTCTCCCCTCCTCCCCCGCTCACTGGGGCTTATTTTTTAGGGGTGAGGCTGCGCCCCGAGGCTATAAAAACACTGATGAGAGAAAAAACACGGTTCTTTCTCTTTCGGGAGGCGCCTGCAGCACAGCCGAGAAGCAAGCGAGCAGCGCTCGGGGCCGCCCCCAGGCCAGCCGGACCAGCACCAGAAGAGGCTGCCTGTCTCCGGCCGGACCGCGTTCTCATCCCAGGTGAGACCCCGGGCGGGGCTGAGGGGCGGAAGGCGGGCGGCCTCATCCACTGCTGTCCCTGGAGACTCAGTACTGACCGCCAGCCCCGGGGGCGGGGGGGGGGACCCCAGGATTTGAACGCAGCTCGTGGCAGCTGAGACATGTCATCCGGGGCAGCACACAATGGATTCAAAGCCTTTATGCCCGAGGAGGACGCCGAGTGTCCCACTGACCCCGGTTACGGGATCCGACGGCGGTGTCACCCGGTACTCAGCGGGGCGCCCGGGGCGTCTTGACCGCCTCTGTGTCCTGCGCCGGGGCTTAGGCGCTGGCCGAACGGATGCACTGGACCGAGTGGCCTTCCCCGGACGAGAGGCTCCCCTAATGACAGTGCCCCCACCTCTCGCAGGCTCCCGTTTGCCCCCAGACCCAGGCAGGCGAGCTGCCGGGGTGCAGAGCCCCAAGGCCCCTTGTCTCGCCCCTATCCTGCCGAGCCCAGCCCCATCCCCGGCCTCCGGGGGCCAAGCCCCTTCCCTTCGCGATCTGGGGGCAGCAGGATACGACGATGATTCTCGTGCACCGTGGGTCCCCAAAGGACGTGAGCTTCTGCGAGCGAGGAGGGGTGCCTGTGGGTGGGCTCAGTGTCTCGAGGCTGGAGCCGTCTGTACCTGTGGGGCTCGGCTCACCTGAGCGGACGCCGGGAACAGACACCCACCCCTGCCTCGGCACCCACGGGGGCCTGTCTTCATCAAGGAAAGAGGAGCCCGAGGCCGTGCTCGTCTGGTATTTGGTCACAGTTCTGATCGTTTTCTCCCCGTGGATCTGTTGCTTGGGCCCTTCGTCAGCCCGGCATTAAACTGCTCTGGGTCGTGAGGCTTGGCTTGGAGGCGCCCTCCTGAAGCTCTGTGCCCGATGCCTTGCCCTCCTCCCCCTAATCCCTTTATTACAAATGGATTGTTTGGCATCTGTCCTGGGATGCTTCCCCGTGATGGGCAGTTCTGGATCTGACCCGCTGCCTTGCCCTGGAAAGGGGTCTCTCGGGCTTCCCCCCACCCAGTTTAGCAAGAAGGACGCTGGGTGTCGGCTTCTGCTGTCAAATTTGTGTGAAAGTTGGCACTTTTGGGGGACCAGGTCAGTCCTGGGGAATCTTGTGGGAGCCCCAGACCTGGACGGGGGAGCAGGTGAGACCCCAGATGGATGGAGTCTGGGTTGGGTCTCATGATAGGGGTGCTAGACAGGCCCTGAATGAGGTAGGGTGCGTCCTGGGCCCCCTCCTCCATCCCAGCCAAGATGCTCCAGGTGGGATGGCGGGGAGTGGGGGTCAGGTCTTTGGGTGACCCTGACCGGTACAGAGAGCCTGTGGCCCTGCTGAGGGTGTGGCCCCCGAGGCAGCTGAGGGTCCAAGGCTCTGCTTGGGTGGCAGCCCCGGGCTGGCCTCCAGGCACCAAGGGCATTTGCATGAGTGACTCGGGTGGGGGGCGAATGGGTGGGGTCCACGGGGAGACCCTGCTGCTGGGGCCCTGAAGATGCAGAAGGTGGACCCCCGCGGGAGGGTCCAGGAGAGCCGGCCTGCAGAGGGGGGCTTCATGGGGACCTGGGGAACCACTCTGGCGGGAACGATGAGACAGCACGGGATTTAGTGACCGTAACTCGGTCTGTTCAGGAAACTCTGCGTTGTACTTCATGCTCTTAACTAAACTTCCTTCCACTGTTTCGTGAGCCCAGTGTTTCCTGGGGCTGCGTGGAGGGTGCTTTGGGTTCCGGGATGGGGCTGGAGCCAAGGGTGAGCTCATACCCCCGGGCGGGAGATTTTTAGAGAGGCTGACACACACGCACACACACACACACACACACGAATGCACACACACAGGCATGCAGGCATGCATGTACACGTGCACACGCAGACACACAGACCTGTGTAATGTGTGTACAAGATACAGAGACACACGTATGTATACACAGCACACACAGACACATGTAATGTGTGCCCACACATGCGTGCATATGCATATAGAGACATGCAGTACACACAGATGCGTATACAAGACGCAGAGATATACACACAGATAACACACGTGCACACACATGCATACACAGCGCAAGGCACATAAACACAAGGAATATGTGCACACGCATGCGTACACATTCACACAGGCATGCGGTATACACGGATGCATACACACTGCACACACATGCGCACATGCATATACACACATGCACACACACGTGCACATGCACGGGAGGCTCCCCTCCCAGAAGCAGCTCCCTGCCCTCTGAGCAAGACACCCCCTGGCGGGGCTCAGCCCCCTCCCTGCAGCCACCTCATGCGGCCACTGTCTCTTCTCCTCCAGCTGGCGCCCACCCTCCTGTGAGAGCTGCCTTGGCCATGGCTTTCGTCTGGCTGGCGGTGTTCCTGGTGGCGTTCCTGGTGCCCGTCTCCGGCCTGCTGCCACTGGACCACGGTAGGAAAAGCCGGAGGAAAAGCCACGTGCTGTCTGTGGGTCCCTGGGGCTGTGTTGTTTTTCAGTGAAACTGTTTACGTTGGGGTCACGGTCGAGCCACTCAGCTGCCATAAGAGATAGTACAGACACTTCCCATGTGGCCTTCCCCTCAGTCACCCTGGCGGGTTCATCTTGCAAAACTGGTACCTCACAGCCAGGATGTTCCTCCTGATACGGTCAAGACACTACACCCAGAGCTCTTGGCGTAGCTAGGGCGCCGGGACCCATCACTTTTCTTGGATTTATTATCATCCTTTCTCTGGGTCGGAAGCAGCCCGTGCAAACGTTAGGGTGATGGGTTGAACTCTGTCCTCGCCGAATTCATGCGCTGAAGTCCTAACGAACAGAACCTGTCAATGGGAGTTATTTGGAAATAGGGTCTTTACAGACGTCCTTGAGTTAAGATGAGGTCATGTGGGTGGACCCTCGTCCAGAACAATGGGTGTCCTTATAAGGAGGGGAGATGTGGACCCAGGCACGGACACAGGGAGAAGCCAGGTGGTGACAGAGGAGAGATCGGGGTGATGCCGCCACAAGTGCAGGAACGCCTAGGACTGGGGCGGGGCAGCCCCCAGAAGCTGCAGAGAGATTCTCCAGCTGGAACGGATTCTCCCTCTGAGCCTCTGGGAGGAACCAATCCTATAGCATCCTGGCCTCCGGGACTGGGAGGTATAAATCCAGGTGTCGTAAGAGATGCGTCGTCGGGAGCTTGGACACGCAGGTGAGCAACGAGTAAGATGCGTCTGGGGCAACTCCATCCTGTTTTTCTCACGTTCGTCACGGAGACTTATGGGGGGTAGGGTGCAAACCAGGGTCTCCGTGGCGTCCAGGAAGTTCCCACCATCTTCAAGCATGATGGTGATGGATAGGAAACAATTCACGACGTGATAGAGAAGTTCGACAGTGACGTTCGATAAGGAGGCGAAACGACGGTGATGTAGATTCTGAAGCTGCCGTGCCCACCTCTGACTGTCAGTGTCCGGCTGACTTCGGGTGACAGGTGTGGCCGGGAGAGAATATCCCAGGTGGGGCGGGGTGCGGAGCCAGTCTGCCGCTGGTGGAGAGCGCCCACCACCTTGCAGCAGAACCCCCAAGGGGAGCCACGCCCTCGGCCCCGGGGTACGGAGAGTCTGCATCTCCTGGGCGCCCAGTAGTGACGGCGCCCAACTCGGGGTGCAAAGACCGGGATGCTTACGGGAGTACAAGAGATACGGTGCCCTCCAGGCGGGCCTGCTGCCTTGGGGAGGGTCTGCAGAGAAGCCCCTCCCGTCAGGACTTGGCTGAGCGACCGGGGGACCCGGGACGGTGCCCAAGGGGGTGATGTGCACCTCAGCCTCCCGTCTAGCTCGCACAACACGCACACGGGGAGCAGAGCTTCAGGCGACAGCAGCAGAGCCGGTACGCCCGCTCCCCGTGGGTGCTGGGTGCTCGCGTCGGGCACGGCGCCCTGCGCTGCCGTGGTGGCCACAGCGTTGCCTGACCGTGCGAAGTTCGTTCCTTCCTCAGAGAGCGGTGGAGTTCAGATGGGGTGTGTGCGCGCGCGCGTGTGTGTGTGTGTGCGCGTGTGTGTGCGTGCGCGCGTGTGTGTGTGCGTGTGTGTGTGCGTGTGTGTGTGTGCGTGTGTGTGTGTGCGCGCGCGCGTGTGTGTGTGCGTGTGTGTGCGCGTGTGTGTGCGTGTGCGTGTGTGTGTGCGTGTGTGTGCGCGTGTGTGTGCGTGCACGTGTGTGTGTGCGTGTGTGTGCGCGTGTGTGTGCGTGTGCGTGTGTGTGCGTGTGTGTGCGCGTGTGTGTGCGTGCACGTGTGTGTGCGTGTGTGTGCGTGTGTGCGTGCGCGCGCGTGTGCGCGCGTGTGCGCGTGTGTGTGCGCGTGTGTGCGTGCGCGTGCGCGCGTGTGTGTGCGCGCGTGTGTGTGCGTGCGCGTGTGCGTGCGCGCGTGTGTGTGTGCGTGCGCGTGTGTGTGCGTGTGTGTGCGTGTGTGTGCGTGTGTTTACGTGTGTGCGTGTGTGTGCGTGTGTGTGTGCGTGCGTGTGTGTGTGTGTGCGTGTGTGTGCGTGTGCGTGTGTGCGTGTGCGTGTGTGTGTGGGCATAGGTATCATTCTTCTGGGGGCTACTGGCTTACTCAGCTCAGGCTGCCTTAACAAAATAGCATAGTCTGGAGGACTTAAGTGACATACATTTATTTATCCCAGTCCTGGAGACCAGACGTCTGAGGTCAAGGTGTCCCAGGGCTGCGCTCCCTCCAGAGGCTCCAGGGGAGGGTCCTTCCCGCCTCTTCCAGCTTCCGGGGGCTCCAGGCGTCCCTGGGCTCGTGGCCGCCTCTCTCCTGTCTTCACAGGGGGTTCTCCCCGTGTGTGTCCCTGAACCCAAATTTCTCCTCTTAATAAGGACACCAGTCGAATTGGGTTAGGGCCACGGTATGGCAGCGGGACCTCATCTTAATTAATTACATCTGCACTCACCCTATTTCCAGCTAAGGTCCCATTCTGAGGTTAGGACTCCAGCATGATTTGGGGAGGGCTGGGGAAAGGACACAGTTCAGTCCATCCCAGGTGGCTCTGTTCCATGTACAGACCCCGGATCCTTACATAGGGATGGACCCGGGAGGCTCCATCATCTCCTTGGAGGAGTTCGTAGGAGGATCACACGGGAGCGTTTAGAGGTCTGCGCCAAAAGGACCACACGTTGCTTCTGTCCATTTCCTGGACTCCAAGTCAGTCACGTGGCCGCACCTGGTGACCAGAGGGGCCGGGAGAGGCAGGAGGTCTGGGAGGGGAGGGGGCTTTCTCCACGTCTGAGGCTCCCACCCCCGCCTCCTGTCTTTGTCTGCCCCTCTTGTTCTGGGCTGCGGCCGCTGCCACCTTTGTGGCGACTCCAGGCCCTTGGGTATTCTGGGGTCACTGACCACAGGCGGGAAGTGAGTAGCTTTCTAGGAGCCAAAAGCTGAAGGAAGCAGCGTGTTGTACAGTTCTAACATTTCCCCCCAAAGCGCCCTAAAACTACAACATTGGTCAAAGCGCATTAGAGGGGCCACGGGTAGAGGACACGGTGGAATAGAAGCGTTGAAACCAGACACCTTGTCTTGTTCGGATCCTACGGAGAAGTGGTTAGTCTTTCCCTACTGAGTCTGAATTAGCGCCAGGATTTTCATAGGTTTATCAGGGGAAGGACGTTTTCTCCATGTCTAGTTTGCTGCGAGTTTTTAACCCCAGAGGGGTGTTAAACATTGTCAAGATGGTTTCCTGCTTCTATTGAGGAGATCACCAGTTTTCTGTTAAAGGGGCAAATTATAGTGATGGTTAAAATAACCTTGCATTCCTGGAGTAAATCCCTTGAGGCAGGAGGTGTTACCACTTTTATACTTTGCCTGACTTTATGTGCTAGTATTCTGTGAAGGAATTTTGTGTCTAGGAGTATAGGCATATTGGGCTTTAATTTACTTTTAATGTTTTGATTTTGGTATCGGGATAACGCTGGCCTCATAAAGTGAGTTAGAACATGTTTCCCGCCTTTCCTTTGTTTTTGGAAAGTTTCTGCACATTGTTACTATTTCTTTTTTAAATTGCTGGTGGAATTCGGCTGCAAAGCCATCTGTGCCTGATGCTTTCTTTTGGGGAAGCTTTTTCATTATATATTCTATTCCTTTAATACTTACAGGGTTATTCAGGTTTGCTGCTTATGTCAGTACTGCTAATGTGTGTCCTTCAAGAAGCTGGTTCATGTCATACATTGTTGAAGGTATTGGCATAACTCTTGTTCAAATTACCCGCAATTCTTCTTTCAGTGTCTTTCAGGATGTGTATCAGTGTCCCCTCTTTCATTGCTAAAATTGGTCTGTTTTTGTTTTTTTCTTGATCCAGTGTAGTGAGAGAGAGGTTTTTCAATTATATTGTCTCTTGTATAGAACCAGCTTTTGGTTTCCTTGACAATCTATATAGTTTTTCCATTTTCTTTTTCACTGATTTTTTTTTTGTTCCCTTTATTTTTTTTAGGGATTTTGCTTTAGGTTTAATTTGTTCTTCTTTCTCTGACGTCTTCATGTGGAAACTGATTCTTGAATTTAAACTCTTTATTCCTAACATAAACATTTAATGTTATAAATTTCCCTGTAAGCATTGCTGTAGCTGCATCGCACTTTTTTTTTTGTTTGCTTTCATTTTCATTCAGTTCAAAATATTCTCTACATTTCCTGTGATTTCTTCTAGGGCGCACATGGTAATTTATCAGTATGTCATTTTGTTTGCAAATATCTGGTGTGTTCCAGATTTTAAAAGACTGATCTTGAATTTAATCAAGAGAGAATTGTAGTCAGAGAATATATACACAGTGAATGATTTAAACCTTTTTAAAAGGACTGACACTCCCCATGCCAGTACACGGTCTATTTTGAGAATCTTCTGTTTGTACTTGATAAAAACGTGCATGCTGGGATTTCCCTGGTGGTCCAGTGGTTAGGACTCCGCGCTTCCACTGCAGGGGACGCGGGTTCCAGCCCTGGTCAGGGAACTAAGATCCCGCAAGCCGTGCGGCTCGGCCCCCCCAAAAAAAACAAAAAATAAAGTGCACCCTGCGGTCATTGGTTAGAATGTCCCAACAATGTCAATTAGGTCAAATTGTTGATATGTTGTTCAAGTCCAGTATATCCCTCCCGTTTTCTGTCTGTCTGTTCTGTCTATTAGAGAGGGGGGTGGTGCTTATGCCTCATGTATTTTGAAAATGACTCTTTGGGAGCACATACATTAGGATGAATTGGCCACTTAATCACTTGAAATGGTCCCTTCTTACCCCTGGAAATAAAATCCTGGGATAAAATCCTAGGTTTTATGCAATTAGAGTTCGCATAAAATATGCTTTCCTATTATTGCCATTTAAACTATATTTAAAGCACCTTTCTTGCAGACAGCATACTGTGGGGTACTTTTAAAATCTAGTCTGACAAACTTTCCTTCTCACTGGAGTGTTTAGACCATTTGCATGCAATGAACTTATTAATATGATTGAGTTTAATTCTACCATTTTGCTATTTGTTTGCTGGGTTTTTTTTTTTCAGTTTTCTTTTTTTTTTTTTTTTCGCCCCTCCTTTCCTGACTTCTTTTCAGTTACTGCTTTAGTGCTTTTTCTGTTTTTGCTTTTTTCTCCACCATTGGCTTTTGGGCTAGCCCTCTTCGTTGCAGTGCTTGTGTGGTTCCTCTGGGATGATTCATTCAGTACATACTATCTTCAGATCATGTTATTCTGCTTCACACAGAACATAGGAATCTCAAAACAGTATGCTTTTACTTCCTGCCTCATCCTTTATGCCACGTCACACATGTACCTCTACATCCCTATAAGCCCACAGTACACAATACAATATTTTTCTTTTAAAGAATTATCTTTTTAAAACATTAAAAAATGGGAAAGTTTTACACGTTTGCCTACATTTTTACTATTTCTGGTATGCTTTTGTTGCATCTCTGCTCACCTTGTTTCCACATTCCTTTGTGAGTTTCCATCTGGTGATTTTTCCTTCAGCCAGAAAAGCCTTTGTTATTTTAACATTTCTTACAGACCTGCTCTTCTGGCAAAAAAACAAACAAATAAAAAAATACAAAAAAAAAACCTTTCACTTTTTGTTACTATAAAAAGTCTTTATATTTCACCTTCCATTTATTGCTAAGATATAGATTATAGGTTGACCAGGATTTGTATTGTTTTCTTGCAGCGTTCGGAGAAGTCGTTCTGTTATCTTCTGTCTCCCTTTGTTTCTAAAGAGAAATCAGCAGAAATTCTTATCTTTGTTCTCTGATAGGTGCTGTGTCTTTTTCCCGTTGGTTTTTTAAGGTTTTCTTGATACCACTTTTTAATAAGGCATTTGAGGATGATGTGTCTTAGCGTTTGTGCTTGTTTATTTGTGTGCTTGTTGGTACGTGTGTGTCTGTGTATCCTACGTAGGGTTTTTGAGCTTCCTGGGCCTGTAGGTTTATAATTTTCATTAAGTTAGGAAAATGTTTGGCCATAATTTCTTCAAATATTTTTCTTTGGGGGCTTCAGTGTAGATCGTTTCCATTGTTTTCCAGTTCATCCAAGTGAATTTTTTCATCTCAGATGCTATATGTTCTACCTCTAAAAATTCTGTTTGGTTCTTCCTTTATATCTTCCATTCCTCACTGCATAGTGTTCATGTTTTCCTTCAAGTCTTCTAACATATTTATAATGGCTGTTTTAATGGACTTCTCTGTTAATTTCATCATCGGCCACTTGGGGACGATTTCTATGACCTGATATTTCTTCTGGTCACAGCCAACACATTCCTGCTTCTCTGCGTGTCTCGTAATTTTTTATTGGGTGCTGGATATTGTGAAGGAGGGGTTGGTGACGGTCTGCTTTGGTTGCCTTCTTTAAAGATGGTGAGTTTTGTTTCAGCAGGCCATTCCTTTATTGGTGGGTTGCCTTGTTTTGAAGCTTTTTCAAGGTGAGTCACCTTTAGTTTTTTCTCTCCAACAACGAAGGCATGACTCTTCTGGGGTCTTTACTCACTTCTCAGTGTTCAGCAAGGAATCTCCACCTTGTCCCGTTGGATTGTGAATGTCTCCCACCCCAAAATACACTCTCAGAATTGTTCGTCTTAGTTTTCAGAAAGTCTAAAAATAGTTGGTTTATATATTTGGCCCAGTTTTCGAGGGGCTTATGGTGAGAGATACATCTGAGACTACTTTATCATGACTGGAAGAGTATTTCCCACCATCTGTAGTTTTTCAAAAGCTCTAGGGTTGAGAACACTATGTCCCTTTTCTTTCAGAATACCGGAGGGTTACGAGTATATTGCAGTAAACACTCTTATGTGTATTTGCATTGATTTTGGTTCATTTTGTCTTTACAGATTTGCTTTTACTTTCTTCTTTTTGCATTAAAGTTCTTTTTTATTTGTGAGCACGTCTGTAATTGGGTGGATAATGACCGCTCTAAAGGAGCATAGGTAGATTTTATGGAAAACATAGTGACAGAAAACTCCCGTGTTATGTTATTTAAACATATATGTACTTAGTTACATAAATATATATAATTTTATATATGTACATTTCATATTAGATTATGAAGATTCTTTAAAAATTTTAATTTTAAAATAATTAAGGTTGTAAATAAAGTTATAAAAATTACAACCAAACTAAAATGTAATAAGAATACACTAAAACTCATATTTTCTACTGCATCACTCATAGCTGCTTTAATGATATTTACTGTTTTGGAAGAAGTGAATATAAATTCTGAGGCATAAGAATCCAGTAAAAATTACATTTTCACTTGTAAGAAATTTCCCTAGGGAAGTTGTTTTTTTAAGGAATACATTATCCTTATAGGTTGGGAGGCTGTAATGCCAGAAACCAGGATATTCATAGGGTTTGGTCTTGCTTGTCAAACGAAGGTTGTTGAGCCTGAGAAGTGGTCACAGTGCTTGCAGTTTATAAACAGTCATTTCTGCGAAATCCTCTCAATGAGGGGTCACAGATAACAGCTGAAGAGATGCCTGACAGACCTTTACAGCTTTGAGTTGTTGGCCCTATGTGATTGCTTCATGAAGCAAGTCACTGATAAAACACGTGGAATCCTTTGGTCTGCAAACTCCTGACCTCCATCCCCATTGACAGCATCATACGAATATATATGTGCTTTGATTACACTTCAAAATGTATTTAGATGTATGCATTTTGGGTGATTTTCCAAGAAGATGAGAATTCCTCTGGCACTCTGTGTAAGCACATAAATATCATTGTGTAATGATGTCTCCTACTTTATGAAAATATATATTCCATTATATATAATTGTATATAAGTTTATATATTTTTATATATTACATCTCATATATGCATGGTATATATTACATTTAGAAATATATTACATTAAAATTTATATATTTTTAATATATCACATTAAAATTTCTTTTCTTTTTTTAAGATTTTTTTGATGTGGACCACTTTTAAAGTCTTTATTGAATTTGTTACAATACTTCTTCTGTTTTATGTTTTGGTTTTTTGGCCCCGAGGCATGTGGCATCTCAGCTCCCCAACCAGGGATCGAACCCGCACCCCCTGCATTGGAAGGCAAAGTCTTAACCACGGGACCGCCAGGGAAGTCCCTACATTAAAATTTCTATTGCAACTTTCAAAGCATTCCAAAATCTCAGTCTGTAGAGCAGACACTGAGCCAACTCTCTAAGCCTGAATTGGTTTTCAGTGAAAACGGCCTTCTTTGACATACATGGTTAAGAAAGGTACACTTCACGTCAATGCGGACGGCAGAAGTGATCTGCTTTTCTGACTTTCTTCCCCCATTGTTGGGAGGGTGAGCTGGTGAGGTCACTAAGGTACTGCAGATTCGGGGCCTCTGCCCGCTCCAGGCAACCACTTCTCCGTGTGGAACTCAACTTCCCGAGGGGTAACCGAGTAGGACAAAGTTTAAGCGTTGTGTGCCTCTCTCCAGACTCTTACCCTACAGACATTTCCGATCCAGACCCACCGATTAAGAACCTAAGGATGGAGCCAGAAAGAAAAAGATTGACCTGGGACCTCCATGGAAACGTTTCCGAAATTATGTGTTTCATCAATTCAAAAGCTTTCACTAAGGTAAACCGTCTTCCCTGTACTTAGCGTCACAGAGACACGGGTTCTACTCCTGGGCTCAGCTGTGGAATGTGGGGTCCTTTACGGGCACTGCGGCTTGGGGCTCCTGATCTGTAAGACATCCAGAATGGTACCCACCGGACAGGGTTGGTGAGGAAATGGGCTGAGATACTGCAGGTAGAGAACCAAGCCCAGTTGAAGGTGAGACCTCGGGAGACACTGTGCCCCTCCAACGCCCCCTGCCCCCCACTCAAATCCCCTCCTGTATCAGAGGGTTCGGAGGGCGTGAGAACTGTGACACGTCTCATGGGCAGGCCGTGGTGGGAATTCCAGCCGTTGAGCATATGCTTCATGAGAAGGATGTACCTGTCAGCGTCCTTGGGAAGAACCCTGGTTCCCTCAGATCACTCTCAACTGAGTACAATCCAAATCACACCCCATGTTAGTCTGCTGGGGCTGCTGCTGTAACAAAGCACCGCACACGGGGCGGCTTAAACAACAGACATGTATCTCTCCCAGTCCTGGCGGCTGGAGTCTGAGGTCCAGGTGTGGGCAGGGCTGGTCCCTCCCGAGGCCTCTCTCCTGGGCGTGTAGACGGCCCTCTCCTCCCTGTGTCCTCACGTGGTCGTCCCTCTGTGTGCGTCTGTGTCCTGATCTCCTCTTCTTATAAGGACACCAGTCCTGTGGGATCAGAACCCACCCTAATGACCTCATTTTACTTTCATCCCCTCTTTAAAGACCCCAACTCCAAATACAGTTCCATTAAGGGTTTGGATTTCAATATATGAGTTTTTTTGGGGGGAGGTTAGGGCACAATCCAGTTCATGACAAACCCCTATGGGATTTTAATGGAGCTTGGCCAGTTGACCCCAAACTCTATCTGCAAGAACAAATGTTGCAGAAGAACCAAGAAATTTTGATAAGGAAGGCTAGCGATTAAGAACTTGCCCTCCCAGGTATCAAAATGTACTAAGAAGCTACCATCGTCCAAAGAGAGGTACTGGCCTGAGAGGCGTGGGGTGGATTAAAGGAACACAACAACCCAAAAACAGAAACAGGCATTTGGGGGAATTTCTTACATCATTAAGAAAGTAGTTCCAGTCAGTGGAGACATGACAGCCTATAGAATAAACGGTACTCGCCCAGTTTCCAGAAGGGACTAAAATTGAGGACTTCCCTGGTGGTCCAGTGGGTAAGCCTCCTTGCTCTTAATGCCGGTGGCCCGGGTTTGATCCCTGGTCGGGGAACTAGATCCCACATGCCGCAACTAAAGATCCCTCACACCGCAACGAAGATCCCACGTGCCTCAACTAAGACCCGGCGCAGCCAGAATAAATAAATAAATAAATAGGACTAAAATTAAGTTGGATGAGTCCTTCACACACTACATCAATAGAAATCAAATATATTAAATATATATTTAAATGAATGTATATTAAATATATTAAATATCAAGCTATTTTTCTAACGGCTCAAGTAGAAGCCAATATAGCGGACAATTTCAAAATATGGGACCCTCTTGAGATTCCCTCGTATGCTGTATCTGCATCCTTGGGTGGTGGTGACCACAGTTTGCTCCCTCGGGGACAAGGATCACTCAATTCTCAAGCCTTCTTTTTGCTTCTCAAATTTTCCTGCCTCTTTTCTGTTTTCTTTTTCAACTGTTTTTTAAAGCAATACCTGCACAGAGTTTAAAGAGGAAAATAGTCGTACAGGGTTCGTTATGACAAAGTAGCAACTTTTCGGTGAGACATGACTTTTGACCTTTTTACACCTGGCGCTGTTGTTCTAGACCTCTGCATCTCTATATAACACAGATTCTTGATTCATTCAGTTTAGCCAGAATGTGTTGATTTTTCTCCTAAGGGACGGGAGGCTTCACTCTCTATTTCCTCCCCCCAACTCACCTCCCCAGCAGTTGCCATCCTCGGCTTACACTCTCTCCTCTCTCGACAAATATTCAGTTTATTCTAACCACATACACACTATTCACACCTGAGCCATGTGGTTAATGGGGATTTTTCTTTCCTTTCTTACACAAATGTTTGTTTCTCCTGAATTTAATAATTTCCGTTTCCTTAAGGTTTTATCTGTTTGCCCAGTTTGTCCATCACTACTTTACCATCACATTCTTGGCCAAATGGCTAAACGTCTTCTCAGAATATCAAGGCATTCTGCCAACTCTGTCTTAGAACCTTCTAGGATATTTTTTTCCTTTTGGTGAGTGATTTCCTCATTTTCATCTCCCTCTCTCTCTCTCTCTCTCTCTCTGCATGAATACTGAGATTCCGGCTTTGGATGTTGAGGAAAACTAAAGAAAACCTATAGTTTTCTTTCTTTCTTTTTTTTAATCTAAAGTCTCAGTGTTTTATTAGTTCTCCCCTAATTATGAACAGATTGCTATGTCTCTCTCAGGCACGGGAAAGCACGTATTGCAGTATTCCTGACTTGTCATGCCAAGCGACAAACTACAGCATCAGGGTGACCAAAGGTCAGCCATTCTCCACGTGGATTCAGTATCCTAGTCAAGGTGAGGGGGAGATGCTCTTTCGGGGTTTCCTTTGCTTTCAATCATCCGTTAGTGCTCTGAACACCAAAATAATGCCTTTTACCTTGGATGGGTCTCCAGGGACATAGCTTCGTGGAAAAAAGACCATCTCGGAGGGTCTCATGCAATTTCGTGCACGGCACCTGCCTGAATGAACAGAACTGTAGAAACAGAGGGCAGTTTTGTTGTTGTTGTTTTTGTGTTTTTCGGTTTTTGCTCTTTTGTAGTTTGAGAACAGAGTTTTATCATTTTCCTCATGCCAAGCAAACAGATTGATCCCATATACAGTTTGGACAAAGAGAACAGCAATAGGCAGTCTGAACATTTCTTGCGCTCTCTGTCAGGAAGTTGTAACATCACAGAACTGTGCTCTTCTGAGAATGGGAAAACGAGGAAGATAAACTCTGGCTCCAAATTGTTGGAAATGCAGTTTATGTTGTTGGATTTTTCTTTTCCCCTTTCATTAAAAAAAAAAAAAAAGTCTTTCACGACTCTAGCTGATCCAGGTTTCACCCACAATATGTTACTTGTTAAAAATAGGGTTCTGATGGCAACGGACTTTAGCTGAGGGGTAGGCAAAGAGAAAGGTAATAAGAGAAAGAGAGTTCCTGAAGGACCGTTGGGCGATTCTTAGGGTTAGGGTTAGGTGGGCAGGGCTGGGGATGGGAGGCGTACGGTGAGGGTACATAGGGCCCCGGGGGGGCGGGCCATGGGCGGGGAACCTTGCAGGGACGGGAGTTGTTACCATTGCAGAAAAGGTAAGCGCTACACGGATGTCTCTATTACTTCTTAGAACCGCGTGAGAATTCACAAGGGTCGCTAAAAAGGGACTCACTTTCAAACAATTTTTTAAAAAATTTTATTGACGTAGAGTGATTTACAGCGTTGTGTTAATTTCTGCTGTCCAGCAAAGTGACTCGGTTATACGTAAATATTCTTTTTCATATTCTTTCCCATGATGGTTTATCCCAGGATATTGAATATAGTTCCTTGGGCTCTACAGTAGGACCTTGGTGTTTATCCGGGACTCAGTTTTTTTTTTTTTTTTCCCTCTTCTTTGCAAGCCCAGAAGGGAATCCCAGGGCGGCTGCAGAAAACCTGACCTGCTGGGTTCACGACGTGGATTTCCTGACGTGCAGCTGGGCGGTGGGCCGGGAGGCCCCGAGGGACGTGCAGTACAGTCTCTACCTGGAGAACCTAGAGTAGGTGTGACCTTGGGCTCGCCGGGGCTCCCCCGGGCTGGAGCGGGGGCTTCAGGGCCGCTCATGACCCAGCCCCACTCCTCACAGCTCCTATGAGAAGTGGCCGTGCTCCCAGTACACAGCAGATGAGCAAGGGACAAACGTCCAGTGCCGTTTTCACAACATCTCTGTGTTATCCAAGGATCAAACCCGTTTCCTGGTGAACGGCACCAGCAGTGGCTCCAAAATCCCCTGCTCTGAAACGAGCGATAAATTAGCCAAAATCGGTGAGTAGGAAAACGTGACACCTTCTTCGTGTGCCGCACTTGGGTCGAAGATGCCGCTTGCTGTCCTGCAACCGAATACCCCGGGCTGGGGGCTTAGATAGCACGCTCGTCTCCCGCAGTCCGGGGGCTGGGAGTCGGAGATCGCGGCGTGGGCACCTCAGCTCCTGGCCAGGCCCTCTTCCTGGCTCGCGGGTGGCTCCGGGTTTTCTGTGTGCTCACACAGTGGAGAGCGAGCTCTGGTGCCTCTTCCCCCCGCTTCTTTTTTATTCTTATTTCTTATTGGGGTAGACTTGTCTTGCAGTGTTGTGTTAGTTTCTACTGTGCTGCGAAGTGAGCTGGAGTTCCCTGTGCTGTAGGGCGGGTTCTCACTAGGTATCTATGTTACACATCTTAGTGTACGTATGTCCGTCCCAATCTCCCAATTCATCCCACACCCCCTTTGCTCTGATTATAAGGGTACTGATCCCATCATGGGGGCCTCACCTTCAGGACCTCATCTAACCCCGATTATGTCCCAAAGGCCCTGCCTCCAGAACCGTCCCACTGGGCGTCAGGGCTTCCGCGCGTGAATCTGGGGAGACACAGACGCCTAGCTCATAGCAGCTGCTCTGTGTTCCCTGGACCTAAGGAAGCATTTCCAGAACGCACCTCGCAGGTGGCTCTGTGCCCCCCGTCCACCGAGGACAGCTGCACCTTGAGGCTGGGGGTCTCACGCGGGTCGCCCCTCTCCAGGCCCTGTGTTCAGAAATAGCTCAAAAATAGTTGTTCTTTTTCTTTGAATCTTTCGACTGCAGGTTTTCAGAACACAAAACCCATCTTAGCAAAGCTCTGTCAATATTTTTTTCCTTTACATTAGACACCCCCCTGCCCCCCAAATTATGACATGGCTTCAAGCCCCATGAAACCTGGCCCCTCGCCACCCTGGCTGGTCCACGTGTAGCAGGGAAGCACATGAGCGGAGAGGTGGGTGCAGAAGGGGAGAAGATGGGGGCCTCTGGTTCAGAAGCGGGATGGGGCGCCTGCCGTTGTCTGTGGTGTCCCCCCGGCCCGGAAGCAACCTCACTCTGATGCCGCGTCCCTCACACACCAAGCGCCCCTGGGCCAGTGCAGCCCTACACGTGTGGCCCCGCCCGCGACTCAGCACCTGTGCTCCGGCCCCAGCCCTGCGTGCGGTCCACGCGGGGAGTCCATGGCCTGGTTCCCAGCAGGGGTGGCGGGGTGATGCCAGCCCCGTGGCAGTGGGATGGAGGTGGCAGGAGGCTTGAGCGCCCATCAGGGGGGGACCCGGGACTGGGGAGCCTGGGTTTCCTGCCAGGGGTCCAGGTGGGGTGCTGAGGAGACAGCGATGGGGTCCTGGCGGGGGGTCAGACCTGTAGACCTAGCCGCGGTCCCGCAGGAAACTGCTGGAGCCGGGGTCAGGGATGCAGAGCAGCCCAGGGAGGGCGAAGGGCGGAGCCCTGGGCCAGCCCACGGTGGGGCAGGAGGGTCCTGGAGGAGCTGGGTCCCACGCTGCGGGGGACAGGGGTGGTTCTGGGGCAGGTGAGAAGAAAGCGGGGGATGTGACCCGGTCAGAGCCCAAGGCTGCGGCAGAAGATTCCGGGTGAACTTTTGGGAGTGGAATTGGCGGCCAAGGCCATGGGGGCAGAACCGGCCCCGGGCAGTTCGCGGAGGGGGCCCGGCTGCCCTGGAGGCGGGGTCAGAGCGGAGCCGATCGGTCCAGTGGGCAGGAGGGGGGGGACCTTGCAGCTGGGCCGCGCTTTGCTCCCGCTGCTGGAGAAGCGTAGCCCCAGGGACTGGGATCGCCAAGAGGGAAGAGAACAGGGCTGCTCTGAGGGGTGTCCCTGCACAGACGAGAGGAAAGCTTTGCAAGGGCCTCCGAGCGGCTGGGGGGCGTCTCCCCGGGCCAGTGTCTGAGAGCTGGTCCCAGGCTCAGTGACCCTAGTCATCCCAACAGTTTTCTCTCACTTGTCTCTGTCTCTTGATACTTTCTGGCCACTTTTTAACCTTGGAATGACATTTTCCTCTCTTTTTTCCCCCCTGAGTTTGTAGGAGGCCTGTTTTAAAAGTATCTCCGGGGTGGCGGGGGGGGTGGAAATTATTTTTTGATGTGCTTTACTCCTAAAAGTGTTTTTTTCTCCCCTAGAGGTATTAGCTGCTCCCAACGTCACTAGCAGGTGGTGCAACCAAAGCTACTTGTTCATGCAGTGGCAAGTGAAGAGTCACCTTAATGATGACTTCAAGTATGAACTTCAGATGCAGAAGGTAAACGGTCTCCTGGGTGGGCATCTCTTATACTCTTACACCCCCCTGGACTCTGGGGCTTTGGGGGTAGGTGAAACATGCAAAGAAAGAAAAAGAGGAACTGTAAGATAAATAAGCTTTAGCAAAACTGAAAGTGTTTGGCCGTTTGAATGACACCGCTGACATTGGAAAGGAAGTCAGAATATGGAAGGAAATGCTTGCATACTTTCCATCAGGTTTGGGGTAGAGGAGGGACGTTTACCTGTCAACACTCGGAAGATAAACAACCCTACAGAAAAAGAGCAAAAGGTTGAAACAGCCACTTGGTGAAACTCTGACCGTATGTCACAGAGCCTGCAACTCCCCTGCGAGAAATGAAGCCAGTGGCCCCCCAAAGATGGGACCTAAGTGTTTGTAGCACCTATGTGTATAATGGTCCCCAAACAGGACACAACCCTAGGGAGGGGATGAACAAAATATAACCACACAGTGGAATCCTATCCGCCAAGAACTGGAGGGTCCCGTGTGTATGTTTAAAAGTGTTATAAAAGAAACGATTTACACAGGAAAATTCAGGATGCTCTGTAGGGACAGATCTGAGGGCTGGGGCAGGGGTGCAGGGAGGAGGGCATGGAGGAGAAGCTGGAGGGAATTTGGGGGTGATGGACACATTTCCTGTATTGTGCTGGTTTCATGCACACGTTTGCCAAAGTCAGCAGATTATATGCTCTGCAGGTGTGCTTTGCTGTATGCAAACCACACCTGAATAAAGCTACTATTAAAAAAATATGCTGGAGATCACCGGTATTCTATACTCAATGACTGACATAGTTCTTGACTATGTTCATTTTTCTGTGCGTGTTACTTTTATTTATACTTTACACTCAACTTTTTCATAAGCCTAAGACTGCTCAAAATCTATTGGAGTCAATAGATTAAATAGATTATTTAATCTAAATAGTCAATAGATTAAAAAAAAAAGGACCAGCTATTTTTGAGCTAGGTGGTATTTTGTACTTAATTGTCTACTTGTAATTATTTATTGTTTATTTATTTATACTCAATAAGTGCTTGTACTCATTTTTTCTTTTTTTAATTTATTTTATTGAAGTATAGTTGATTTACTCTGTTGTGTTAATTTCTGCTATACAGCAAAGTGATTCAGTTATACCATATACAGTCTTTTTCATGTTCTTTTCCATGATGGTTTATCACGGGATATTGAATATAGTTCCCTGTGCTACAGAGTAGGACCTTGCTGTTTACTCAATTTTTCTATAAACCCAAAACTATTCAAAAAAATCTATTAATTAAAAAAAGACCGAGCACTTTGAGTCTATCAGTGTTTCATACTCAATTATATACTTACATTTATTACATTTATTATCTATGTTCAATTACTGCTCATACTCAATTTTTCCACAACCTTAAAACTACTCAAAAAATCTATTAATTTAAAAGATCAAATATTTTTGCACTAATCAGCATTTTATACTCAATTATTTACTTATATTTATTCATTATGTCAATGTATTTATATACATATTACTTATACTCAATTACTGCTTATAGTCAAGTTTTTTGTAAACCCAAAACCACTCAAAAAAAGTCAAGTCTATTGATTAAAAAGACCAAATATTTTTGAGGTAGTTGGTATTTTATACTCTACGATTTACTTACATTTCCTATTGTTCTCTACTGATTTACGTATTATATTTATTATTTAGATTCAACTAGCGTATGGTCAATTTTTCTGTTAACCAAAACGGCTCAAAAAAATCAAGTCTATCAATTTTATTTTTTTAATAAAAGACCAGGTACTTAAAAGAAATTTTTTTTTTTAAATTGAAACATAGTTGATTTACAATGTTGTGTTAGTTTCAGGTCACAGCAAAGTGATTCAGTTATATACACATATTAACTGTATATGTTCAGTGTTATATATATATATTTCAGATTCTTTTCCATTATAGGTTATTACAAAAGTTAGTGAGTAGAGTTCCCTGTGCTCTACAGTAGGTCCTTGTTGCTTATCGATTTTATATATATAGTAGTGTGTGTCTGTTAATCCCAAACTCCTAATTTATCCCTCCCCCAGGTACTTTTTAGTTCATCGATATGTTATACTCAATTACCTCTATTTATTATTTTTGTGTAAAGAAGTATTCTATTTACTATTTCTACTCAATGACTGACTATTTTATCCTCGATTTTCCTGTAAACCTGAATATGCTCTGACAAATGAGGGCCCTTCTTGGCGATGGGGTCAAGCACCCACGCTCTGCTTGTCTCTTACAGGGTACGGAGCCCGCCTACAAAGAGGAGGTGGGTGGCCCCCGCCCCCGCCCCAATCTGCCACCCCAAGCGCAGGCTCCTTATGTCTATTACCGTCCAGCGACTCTGAGATGAAGCTCCCTGGTCCATACACCAGACGCCATCACCTTCCTGGTGCTGCCCTAAAGGTCCACCCCCCGGCCCCCAAATCCCTCAGGATTCGGTGGGAGTGCCCCATGCCCTAATTCCCTAAGTAACTGCCTCTAACCTGCAGAGGCAGCTGCTCCCACACCGTAACTACCGGCCACAGACCCCACGCCCCCCGTCTCTCCTTTGTCTCTCTCTGTCTCTGTCTCTGCCTCTTCCTCCCGTCTCTACCTCTGTCTTCCCGGGGCTTCTCCTCTGTGTCTGTGTCTCTCCTCTTCTGTCTCTTAGAAGGACCCTGTCATTGGATGTAGGGCCACCCTCATCCAGGAGGACCTCGTCTCAGACCCTTCACTTCATCACATCTGCAGAGACCCTGTTTCCAAATAAGGTCCCAGGTTCCGGGGGTACAAATCTTCTTGGGGGGACCCCACTGAGCGTTCTACAGGCTCCATTCACTGCCTGACACCCGAGATGCCACCACTCTTCTTGACCTCACCGGCGGTGGCCACCACGAACACTGACCTTCTAGTGATTAGAAAGAATATTTTTGTTTGGATGCCAAGAGCCTGGGCTGAGACGCAAAGGGAGCTTGAGGTTCCGGGCCCCTCTGAGCACCAGGCGTCTTCCTGTCTCCCAAGGGGGGCTGGCCGGGCTCTCTCTTGGGGGGCCATCTTAGTTCCCTGGGGTGGCCGTAAAAACGACCCCAGACTGGGTGACTGAGAACCACAGACATTCACCCTCCCCCAGTTCTGGAGACCAGACGTCTGAGGTCAAGGTGTCCCAGGGCCGCGCTCCCTCCAGAGGCTCCAGGGGAGGGTCCTTCCTGCCTCTTCCAGCTTCTGGGGGCTCCAGGCGTCCCCGGGCTTGTGGCCGTATCCCTTCCATATCCACAAGGCGTCTCCCTGTGTGTATGCATGTGTCTGTGTCCGAGTTTCCCCTCTTTATAAGGACACCAGTCATAGTGGCTTGGGGTGCACTGTACCCTATCCGACCTCCTCTTAACTCATCACATCTGCATCAACCCTATTTCCAAATAAAGTTGCCTTCTGAGACGCTGAGGGTTAGGACCCCAACACTTGAGTGTGGGGAGGACCCACTCAACCCCTTGAAGGCCCCATTCTTCCGCCACCGACTGGGAACGTACTTTCCCCTCTACTTCCTTTTAAACTGCAGATCTATAAAGCCTTCTTGGAGCTGAACAATCCTGGGACCTACACGGTGCGAGTAAGAGCCAGGGATGCCACGTTTTCCCATTACAAACCTTGGGGCCCGTGGAGTGTCCCCCAACACTTCGGTGAGTGGGGGGGTCCCTCCTACCTCTTCCAGCTTCTGGGGGCTCCAGGCGTCGCTGGGCTTGTGGCCGCCTCCCTCCCATCTCTGATGGACTCTGTGTCCAAGCTGTTCCATGGAGCTGCGCTGGGCGCGTGGAGACGGCTATCGCCAACACGCTGAGTTACAAGACGAACCTTTTAATGCAGTTTAAAAAAAAAAAAAAAATCGAAATTGAGGCGAAAAGTCCATGATATTTAATCCATATATTAAATTCAAGAACGAAGGCAGCGCGCACCCAGGACGCAGCGCGGCAGGGAAGGAGGGAGGTGGGGAACAGACCAACCTCGGCCCGGCCCCTCCCGATGGGCGTGGCTGACACCCCCCCCCCCCCCCGCCCCGCGACCCGAAGCGATCTGAGGGGTCGGCGCTACCAGCCCCCAACTCCAAGTGTCGGTCGGTGGTCGGGGGTCATCGGGATTCTGGCGACTTGGGAGGGATTTCCGCGGGGCCCGGCCCGGCGCGCAGGTGACCGCCGTCCCCAGGTGGACGGCGCTCCTGGACGCGCCCCCCGCCCCCCAGTGCCGGCCAACTCCTCCCCGAGCCCCCGGGGAGGTGCCGACCCCGGACCTCCCGGGACCTGCCCGACGCGTCCCGCCCCTCTTTCCTAGTGTGTGAGGACGAGGAGGGCGCGCGCCTCCCCGTCTGGCTGACGTCTTTGCTGATCGCGCTGGGGACGCTGCTCATCGCTATGGGGTTCGTGCTCCTGTTTTGCAGGTGAGCCCGCGGGCCCCTGGTTTGCGCGGTCGTTTTCTGGAGCGCGATCCGCAGGCCACGCAGCCCGCGCCGCCCACTCTCCGCTGTCCCCGCCCCGCCCCGTGCCCGTGCGTCTGGGCTGCGGGACGCGACCCCGCCGGTCGCAGGCCACCGCCCCTCGTCGCCCCAGCGGTCTTTTCCCAACCAGACCCTGGTTTCTGCCATCTGGTCCCTGCCGCCCGTGGAACCCAAGGAGCCGGGTCCCCCGTGCAGCACCTGTGCGGGGGTCTGCAGTCAGACTGCCCTGCTGGGCCCCACATGCCCGCGCTGTTCGCTCCCTCACACCTCACCCCGACGCCCCCCCGCCCCCCGCCACCTCCGGACGGGGCTCCGGGACCCCTCCCTAGCCCGGCAGGCAGCAGGCGGGCGGCAGCGTCAACCCGGCCGGTTGCGGTCCCTTCCACAGGCCTGCGCGCTGGGCCGAAAGGGTGCGCCCGGCACTAGCCCCGCCCGCCTCACCACCCCCAACCCCCCCACCCTACCCCCGCGCCCGGAGCGCCAGCTCCTGCCTCGTCGGTCTGCTGGCTTCACGCCCACTCCTCCCAGCCGCTTCAGGCTGAGCCGCCCCGCCCAGGGGCTTGGTTTGGGAGCCCGGAGGCTGTGGGGAGGGGGAGGTTGCCATGGTGATAGGATGGGGTCTCAGGAGAGGTGCTGTGGTGGATGCGCTGCAGCTGACCGAGCAGATGCAGCTCTGCTAGGGCTCCGCTTTCTCATTCCCGCACGTCTCCGGACTGCGGGAGGGGAACAGGGACCCCTCCCAAGGGAGGCTGGAGTCCTACTCCATCGGGGCCTCCCTGGGGTCCTCTAGTGGACGCCGCGTCTCCCCTGCGCCGGTGGGTGCGGGGTTCAGAACAGGTGTCTCTCTCTCTCCTCCGAGGTTCTCGGTGATGCAGAAGCTGTTCCCTCCCATCCCTCACATGAAAGACCACATCAACGGCAAACTTCAGAACGGAAGGACGGTACGCGGTGGCTCCCGCGGGGGACAGATCTGGGGCCAGGTGCCCGCAGCCCCGCCCAGGGAGCAGGGCACTGCTGGCCCTGGAGGGTGGCCTGGGAACGTGATGGGCAGGGGAGGAGCCGTCTCCGGTCCTGCGACACGGGCGGTCACCCCGAGGGGCGGGTCTGGGAGCCCCTGGGGAGCCCCCCCCGGGGCTTTCCAGGGTGCACTCGCCCCCCCCACCCCGTGGCTCTGCCACTCACCTCGACTCCCTCACCCCGCAGATGACCTGGGACCCTGACCAAGACAGCCAGGAGGAGTGTCCAGTGGCCGAGGTGCAGGTTCTGGGGGAAACATGAAGCTGGTGCAGAGGCCCCGCTTTCCGCCAGGCGGAGGGCACACAGCCTGGTCATGGCTGGTCGTGGACGTTTCAAGCAGGCTCAGGGATGGGAAAGCCCGGTGCAATTGACACGGGGTTGCCTCGAGGAAGAAAGAACAAAACATGTGTTGGGCTCATGTCTCAAATAGAGGGCTTTTTTCCTCATCCGTAGCCCCCGGAAGTGGGGGCCACCCCCCAACGCCGCTGAGACCCACTTTCCAGCCTCCTGGACTTGGCTGGTGCTCACCTGTCCACTGGGTTTGCTCCTTCCCAAGTCCGTGAAGGGGCTCTGCCTGCTTGGTTTCTCTATCTTTAACTGAACTTCGTTTTCTTGCTGCATTTCCCCTTTGTAAGCCCCTTAGATCACTTGCGTGATAACGCGGGGCCAGGGGGTTGGTGTCTACATCCCTCCCCTGGCTACGTGTGCGACCCCAGGGAAGGCACACGGGAAACAGGCGTCAAGGCGGCAGGAAAGGGGGTGTCAGGGCAGCGTGGCCTGTGGGCAGTGGGGGCAGGCAGGCGCAGAGGAGCGGCCCTGCGTCCAGACGTGGTCGTGGTGGGCAGTGAAGACCCCCACCTGTACGCCCACGGAAAAGGCCGCCCACGTGCACAGCCTGGCCCACGGGAACCCGAGTCTCCAAGAGGCAAGGCTTTCCTGGAGGACCTCTGATTTCGCTCCCTTGTCTACACGCTTAACATGTCAAGCTCTGTAGAAAAGAGTTCACCCCAAACGGCAGGTGCAGACTTGCTAGCTTTGAGGAAGGCACCCCTGCAGAGTCTGCAGAATGGCACACGGTCGATGGCCCTAAATGCACACAGGTGGAAGCGTGTCCCAGTTCTGACCCCGGCAGTCAGCACAGGTCTGGGTAGACAGACGTCATCCCGGTTCCACGTGACTCCACCCCAAGGGCTGGGGCATAGGTGGGTCAGAAGCCCAGGCTGCTCCTCAGGATTCCTCTGTGGAGCCCGGGCCGGGCGGAACCCACGTGGGTGTGTGGGGGCTGGTCCCGTCCTGTTCCTCACCCAGCACCAGCAAGGTGACCTTGGGGAAAGCCAGCTCCAGCTTGTCTTCTCTGACTGACCTCACCCTGGTCTGGAGATGGAAGCTCTGCTTTCCAACGAAGCAAGCCGGCCTAGGGGCGGTCCTGCTGTGGCCTGCAGCTGGCTTCCCCTCTCCAGCCCCTGCAGTGGACCCGTCTGACCTCTCCAAGCTCTCTCGGTGCTGGGAGCTCCAGGTGGACCCAGGGAAGTTCTGCTCCTGGGCGGCTCTGTGCGTGACCGTGAGGCCTCAGACTGGTGATGACCCCGCAGGCACAGTCCTGGACCCTGAGAACACCCAAAGCAGCCCCAGAATACACCCCATTCCCCCGTTAACATACCAGGACCCTGGGGTCAGCCTGGTAGAGACTCTCAAAGCAAGTTCTCTCCCTGCAGTGAATATCAGGCTTCCTGCAGATACGGCTCAAAGGCGGGGAAGGATGCTTTCCGGGCTGGGGGTCGGGCACACCTGAGGGTGCGTGCCCACCTTGCAAGGGATTCCCCAGGGCGGGCACTGGGGGAAGGGAACTTCAGGTTAGGAAGCCCCAGGGTCCCCGCATCTGCATGCTCCCCTCAGCACCCGAGGGCGGCCCCTGGGACGGGACAGGCCACAGATGGGCAGCCAGGGCCTGCCTCCCCCTCTCCTCCCCAGCTTGAGACCCCACTGTTTCCTGCTCCCACCACACAAGGCCGCTCGATTCAGAAACAAAAGCAGCGTCCGTGTGCCCTAATTTTATTGTTTCGCAGCAGAACGCCGGACATAAAACATAATTGCAAATATTCAGCTGTGCAAAAGAGAATAGTGCTTAAGTACAAATAGAGACATGATTTTCTTAAATAAATACTTAAACACGAATTGGTCCTACAAGCACCTGGAGTCTACATCTGGCGAGTAGAGGTGCCTCACCGCCTGTGGACCCACGAAGACGTCACGATTCCCCTCCCCCCGTAATCAATACATGGACCCAGGGCCGCCGATCACAAAGAGCCCTCTGCGGGGGCCGCCCCAGCCCTCCGCGAGGACACTGGAATTTCTCGAAGGTCGATGGTCCGTAACAGCTATTCCTCTATGTGGAGGTGTTGGTCGCTGTGGCCAGCGGGCAGGGCGCCTAGATGACCTTCTTCAGCTCGTCATACAGGACCAGCACGAAGGCGCCGCCCATGCCGCGGAGCACGTTGGACCAGGCGCCCTTAAAAAACGCTCTGCCGCCCTCGTCCTTGAAGATCTTTCGCCAGCAGTCCAAGGTGCCCCTGTACATGATGTCGGCTGCGGGGAGAGGGCGGGGGTCACGGAGAGGATCACACACACGCGCGAAACGGACCCCCAGAGACACGGTACCGACGCTGAGCCCCGGCTGCCGCCATCTGGGTGGCTAGGCGTTTCGACCGCAGGAAAAGGACGCTCTGGACACCCACCGTTCAGGGGGGGATCGAACGCGAACTCAAGCCCCAGCCTCCCCAGGGCCCGGCACACCCGAGGGTCGAGAGCAGAGAGGGGAGCAGGCACCCGCCCAGGCCTCCCCCACGAAGCCCGGCTACTGCACTCTGGGACCAAATGCTGCCCCCCCGCCGCCCCCCACCTCACGTGCTGGCCCTACACCTCCCAAGGGCCGAGCGCCAGGCCCCTCAGCGATGCCCCACCCCCAGAGCGGGAGCAGGGCGGGGCCGGTACCTCCTTTGCGCCCCGACTGCATCATCATTCTCCGGCGCACGGTGTCGAAGGGGTAGGAGACCACGCCCGCCGCGGCCGTCACCGTCTGCGCGATCATCCAGCTCACCACGATGTGCGTGTTCTTGGGGTCAGGGAGCATGCCTGCAGGGTCACCCCGAGCGTGAGGCCCCAGGGCCGCACACACGGCCGCCCCCAGCTCCACGCGGGGATCCCAGCACCAGGTGACACTAGACCGGCCAGACTGGGGTCACCACACCAGCCAGAGACGGGGAAGCCACCTGCAAGCTGGGAGGACGGCCCCAGAGACCAACCTGGTACCCGGCGGCAGGGGCCTCTCTAGACGGAAACAGACGGGCCTTGGTAAGTGGAAGGTTTCACACCTGTTCCACCGCAAAGGTGCCAGCGGGCCTGGGCCCTGACCTCCAGGGTGACTTACCTTACAGGGCGCGAACTGTGTCCTCCCCAAAATTATACTAAAGATCCAAACCCCAGAACCTCAAAGTATAACTGTACTAGGAAAATCTTTTACAGAGATAATTAAAGTAAAATTAGGTCATCAGGGTGAGTCCTGATCCCATAGGACTGGTGTCCTTATAAGAGGAGATCGGGGCACAGACACACACACAGGAACAACCCTGTGAGGACACAGGGAGCAGACAGCTGTCTACACGCCCAGGACAGAGGCCTCGGGAGGAACCAGCCCTGCCCACACCTGGATCTCAGATTCCAGCCTCCAGGACGGGGAGACCACAGACATCTGCTGCTGAAGCCCCCCGCCCAGCACCCTGACAGGCGGCGCCGAGAGCAGAGCGCACTCACCTTTGGCGGTGTCATACACGCCGAAGTACGCGGCCCGGTAGATGATGATGCCCTGCACAGAGACGTTGAAGCCCTGGTACAGCCCCCGGATGCCGTCCGACTTGGTGATCTTCACCAGACAGTCTCCCAGGCCTTTGAACTCCCGCTCCGTGCCGGATTTGCCGACGTCAGCCGCCAGCCGGGTTCTGGCGAAATCCAGGGGGTAGACGAAGCAGAGGGAGGTGGCTCCGGCCGCCCCGCCGGAGGCCAAGTTGCCGGCAAAGTACTTCCAGAACTGCGTGTGCTTGTCCACGCCCCCCAGGAAGATCTGCTTATACTTATCCTTAAAGGCGAAGTTGAGGGCTTGCGTGGGGAAGTAGCGGATGACATTGGCCAAGTTGCCCCTCCAGAAAGACAGCACACCCTGCTCCTTGGGGATGCGCACGATGCAGTCCACGATGCCCTTGTACTGTTTGTCGGCCGCGATCTGCTTGCTGGCGTGCTGTACCTGGGGGCAGAGAAACAGGGTTTTAAACGAGGGCCTAAGTCAGACGCCCCCAAGGACCCCCAACGAAAGGCGCTGTCTTCATAAGACAACAAGTGCATGGGGCCTTTAAGTTGCCCAAACGTCCTACCGGGAGAAACCCATCTTTTGGTCACTACGGGTCCCTACAAGTGCTACAAACAACAAACTAACAACGATGTTTCCATTAGCGCTACACTTCTGACAATCCCGGAACAAAGACAGCTTATTCCGGCTCAGAACCGCAAAAGGGGAACAAAAAGGGGAAAAGAACCGAAGCCCAACGAAAGGCAAAAGGACTACCCTAGCGACCCGCCCAACGCCCAAGGTCACGGTCCTCGCGCCGCGGGGCCCGTCCACGCGGCTGCCCCATGCGCATGCGTCCTCCGAACCGTGCCGCAAGGCCCACTGCGCACGCGCGGGCCCGCCCGCGGCCCCAGTTCTGCGCATGCTATAGCGCCCGCGTGACGCGCGCCCCGGCAACCCCCCGGAAGCCGGCGGCGCGCGGACAAAGCGGCGCAGCCTCCCGCTTCCGGTGCACGCGGCCTGCCCGGCCCGCTGTCCCCGCGACCCGGACCCTCGCACGTCGCCCGGCGTCCGCGTGTGCGCAGCCGGCTCCCACCTGTAGCAGCAGCTTGACCCGCTCGATCGGGGCCACGGCCGTCTTGGAGATAGCGGCGGCGATACCTCCGGCCAGAAAGTCCTTGGCGAATGAGATGGCCTGTTCCGTCATGGTGGAGAGGCGGGCAACGCAGCGGGAAGAGAGCGGAGGGGAGGCGCGGAGAGCCGGAGGGTGGGCACCACTGGTCTGCGCTGCCGCCGCCGGGACCGAAGAGACCGGGCGGGCAGCGCGCAGCCGCTAAGGCGCCCACGCCCCGCCCCGCTCCCCCGCGCGCCGCGCCCATTGGCTGCGCCGCCGCCCAAGCCCCGCCCCTTCCCGCTCGCCTCGCCCCCACGGGCTGCCGGGAGCAGCTCTGCGCCCCGCCCCTCGCCCTCGAGCGCCGCGCCCATTGGCTGTGCCACCAACCACGTCCCTCCCCTTCCCGCGTGCCGCGCCCCGGGGCATGTAGGGAGCTGGACCCCGCCCATGCGCCCTGCGGGCCGGGGGGCGCGGCGGCCGCCTTGACCTTATGAAGGTCACGCCGGGCCAGGGGGACGCGACAGACGGCGGTTGCGTAAGGGGAAGGACGGGGGTTGCTGAGTCCCACGCCCGATGTTCATCCTGCCCCGGCGCCGGCATCCCCTTCCTCGGATGCTCGGACCGCTGGGTTCGTCCCGGTGATCCCCGAGTCCCGGCCGCGACCCCAGGGATCGCCCAGCGGGAGGAGCGACAGTTCGCGGGGTCAGGGCCGGAGTAGGAGGCCGCCCCGAGCCCCCCAGGCCCGGTTTCTCGAGGGCTTGCCTGTCCCCTGCCCGGTAGACCCCGGGTCCGCCCGTAGGAGCGCCCCCGGAGGACCCTGCCCTGCCGTGGGGTCCCCCGACCCTGACCCCGAGACTCCGGGTGCACTGGGCGCGCCGGGCACTGGGGGGTCCCGGGGGGTCCCTCTCCACCCACCCGGCCGCTTTCCCTGGGCCCTGCCCTTCCGGGGCCCAGTGGGCCTCAGACTCGGGTCCCCCTGCCAGGCCGAGCTCTGCGACGTGGCGGCTCCCAGAGCGACAGGGGCACATGTGCTACCCGCACACGCTCACTAACACATGCACCCACGTTCCCATACCTAGACACGTGTCCACACTTGCCCACGCACACCTGCACGCACACCTGCATACACACGCAGGCAGGCACACATGCCACCCGCAGGAGTACATCTGTCCCCCTCCCCCCAGGAAGTCTCCTGAGACCTAGGTGTTTTGAAATGCTGTGAACTTTTTATTGAATTATAACTAAATGGCACAAGTCGTAAGTGTATCGTTCTGTGAATTTTCACAAAGTGAGTGCTATGGTGTCTCAGCACCCAGGTCAAGAAAGGATCCTTTTCTTGGTGCAAGGATGCGTCCTTTCATTTCTTATTTCCCTCCCTGCCTGTTTCTTCTCTTTCCCTCTTTTTTCTCTTTGCTCCACCCCCCCCCCCATATTTTCACGAGGGGCTTTCCTGCATCCCCTCCAGCCGGTGACGCTGGGTGGATGGATGCCAGGGGCGGGCCCACCAGAGCCCAGGGCACCCGGAGCCTGCCATTCGTTTCCCAGGTCCCCGGTGTCCTTGCAGGACCTTGCTCTGCCCTCTCCTGACCTCCGTGGAGAAGCAGGTAAGAGGCGGGGCCTGAGGCTGGTGCCGCTGCAGAGGGTGGTGCGGCTCAGGGCACGCACTGGGCGAGGATTGCTTTGTGTGTGTGTGTGTGTGTGTCGGGGGTGTGTGTGGGGGGCTTGATGTTCTGGCGCCTTCTGAGGCTTCACGGGACTGGGGGACAGAACAGATCTGGGGGCCCTGCCCGGCTCCCGCTGGCAGCAACCGCAGGGTTCTGGGGTAGAGGACAGAGTGGCTGTGGGTTCTGGGCAGGGACAGGGTGCTGGCTCCGTCTGGGCACTCCCAGGTGAGGAAAGCATCTCTCCTGTCTGCATTCGTACGCAGGAGCCACCTGTCTGGGCGTGGAGGGACCCTGTGATGGTTATCACTGCCCGCTGGGCCGACAGGGGCCAGCCAGCCGAAGCTGGTCCTGCAGGCTCCGGCTGTGAGGCCCTGGAAGTAGGCGCTTCTGTTGGAGAGCCTCTCCAGCCCCGGTGGGAGCGATTAACCTCTGAGCGACCCGCTCCCCTCCCCCAGGCAAGGGACACCCCTCCCTGTGCCCCACCTGCATTCCCAGCGCCCACCCCCCGCCCCCCCGCGCAGGTCAGCACCTCGCTGTTGGGAGGAATGAATGGATGTGACCTTTCCCCCCTCATTGCTAACTGGGGTTCAGAACGCGTTTTTCTTGAAAAAGCATCTCATGTGGGCCTTAGACGCAGACCCATCTGTCTGACCAGTGCATATGTGCATCTGTCGGGGTGGGGCTGAGCGGGGGTGACCCAGGCTTCGTGCTTCAGGGGGTCTGACCCAGGAGGGCGGCAGGACCACGCACAAGAGTGCCGTGTACTTGGGGAAGGAGGCAGACTGCGCACCGGGGATTGGAAAGGGAGAAAGGAGGCTGAGAGGTGGGGTTGCGGCGGGGAGAGGAAGGGGTTATGTTCTAGGATCCCCAGGGGCAGGGGTGGGGAGGGCGAGGTATGGCCCCCCCTTCCTCACGCTGCCCCAAGGTCTTACTACGACCTGGACAGTTTTAGAAGCTGAGTATCTGAAAAACGGGGGGCCTAACGAAAAGCGGTGGAGGAGGGGCTTAAAGATGACAGGTTTCCACTGACGGTTCAGAATGAGTCACAGAAGGGATGAGGGTGGCATGGGGGGAGGCCTTTAAGTGAACTGGTCTGGTGAGGGGCCGGGGGCTGCTCAGGGAAGGCGCCTGCCTGGTGGAGGGACCCTGCAGGGGGGGCCTGGGGGGGCCACATGCTGCTGTCTCGGGTGTCATCCTTATCGTCCCCTCCGCCCAGTCCCCGTCCGCCCCAGACAAGTGGAGAGGACAGAGGTGTCACCCAGTGATGGGTCCGGACGGGCCAGGTCTGCAGCGGGCACTCAGACATCTCCTGAGTGAATGGATGGATGGATAGATGGATGGATGGATGAATGAATGGACAGGCCCGGTCTGCAGCAGACGCTCAAGACATCTCCTGAGTGAATGAATGCATGGATGGATGGATAGATGGATGGATGGATGAATGAATGGACAGGCCCGGTCTGCAACGGGCGCTCAGACATCTCCTGAGTGAATGAATGCATGGATGGATGGATGGATGGATGGATGGATGGATGGATGGATGAATGGACAGGCCCAGTCTGCAGCGGGCGCTCAGACATCTCCTGAGTGAGTGAATGGATGGATGGACAGGCCCGGTCTGCAGCGGGCGCTCAGACATCTCCTGAGTGAATGAATGCATGGATGGATGGATGAATGGATGAATGGATGGATAGGCCCGGTCTGCAGCGGGCGCTCAGACATCTCCTGAGTGAATGAATGCATGGATGGATGGATAGATGGATGGATGGATGAATGAATGGACAGGCCCGGTCTGCAGCGGGCGCTCAGACATGTCCTGAGTGAGTGAGTGAATGGATGGATGGATGGATGGATGGATGAATGGATGGATAGGCCCGGTCTGCAGCGGGCGCTCAGACATCTCCTGAGTGAATGAATGCATGGATGGATGGATAGATGGATGGATGGATGAATGAATGGACAGGCCCGGTCTGCAGCGGGCACTCAGACATCTCCTGAGTGAATGAATGGATGGATGGATAGATGGATGGATGAATGAATGGATAGGCCCGGTCTGCAGCGGGCGCTCAGACATCTCCTGAGTGAGTGAATGGATGGATGGATGGATGGATGGATGGATGGATGGATGAATGAATGGATAGGCCTGGTCTGCAGCGGGCGCTCAGACATCTCCTGAGTGAGTGAATGGATGGATGGATGAATGAAGGTGACCCGGAGGGCGGGCGTCAGGTCCAGGGCAGTTCCAGCCTAGAAATCCCTGTTGATTTAAAGACACAGGCACGTGCGGGTAGCCACACCCGTACGCTGTTTTACGCCAGCTTCCCCCAAAACCCTGCTTTTGCGTGTATTTCTAAGAAATGAAGAGACAGGTTGTAAGTCATATTTTCTCTTCTCACCTTTTAATTTCTTATCTTTTTCTTTTTTTCTTTTACTGCAAACTGTTGCAACACAGGAAGGAGAGAGCAGTATACGGAAGCCGTGGGCCCTTCATTGCTCCCACACGTCATCTGCCCGTGACTCTTCCAACTGGGCGTGTCCCTCGGGTGCATCCTTGGTTCACGGGCACAGCCGTGGGTCAGAGCCCTGCCTGTAGCAGCCCCGCAGCCCGCAGTGCGCGCAGTAGCCAGGACTAAGGGGGGTCGGGCACCACCCCCCTCCCCCCGGCCGTGGCGGGCGCTCTGACACCTCCGGTTACAAGTGCAGTTTCTTCTAGCAAAGCCAGTGTCAAGACGGCTGGCTCCCTGACTGGCCAGAGCGCAGGCGTTCCACATGCCCTGTACCCATCGCTTGTCACTGGGGACCCAGCCCTGCTGCAACACGGTGCCCTTGGCTGAGGCAGGGTCACCTGCAGGGACTCACCTCTTCTCCCGGGAGAGGAAGGGGGCGGAAGGGAGTGGCCCCCGGTGAACCGCGCAGCAGATGTGGCCCTGCCAGCGGCCGAGCACCGCCCTGCCCAGGTGAAGGGCCGGGGCAGGCAGAGGGGACCCGGGTGGGCGGGGCGCTCTGCTCTGCACTCCTGCGAGCCTGGCTGCAGTTTCACTGAGGCTGCAGGTCCACACCGGGGCCAGACGGACGCGGGGCCGTGACCCCTGTCCTTTGCCCCTCTCACTCGGGAGAGCTGCCGGCACTCCATCGGGATGGCACAGCTCCCTTTACAACCAGTGTGTCATTTCCTCCCTCCTCTCTCTTTGCCTCACATGGAGACACAATTTGTGATTTTTTTTCTTTAAATTGGAGTCTGTCCAAAATTATATATTTGTGTGTGTGTGGATATTATGTTATAAATATATACTTATACATTTATATATGACATACATAGTTTGTATGCTCTAAATATATATTCTTTTTTTTTAAAGGATTTAAAAAAATTATTTATTTTTGGCTGCGTTGGGTCTTCGTTGCTGCATGCAGGCTTTCTCTAGTTGTGGTGAGTGGGAGCTACTCTGTTGCGGTGCGCGGGCTTCTCATTGCGGTGGCTTCTTTTGTTGTGGAGCACGGGCTCTAGGCGCGTGGGCTTCAGTAGTTGTGGCTCACGGGCTCAGTCGTTGTAGCTCACGGGCTCTAGAGCGCAGGCTCAGTAGTTGTGGCTCACAGGCTCAGTAGTTGTGGCTCATGGGCTCTAGAGCACAGGCTCAGTAGTTGTGGCGCATGGGCTTAGTTGCTCCATGGCATGTGGGATCTTCCCGGACCAGGGCTCAAACCCGTGTCCCCTGTGTTGGCAGGCGGATTCTTAACCACTGCGCCACCAGGGAAGCCCCTAAAATATATCCTTACACCTAGAAAATAATACGTCTCTATTTTTGGAAGTTATGTATCTAACAGTCTGTGGTGGTTTTAGCTGGAAAGCACAGGTGAACTGTCAACACTCAACAGGGGGCCTGTTTGAAAGGACCCCATGTGACATTCGGGGCACTGTTTTCTAACGATAACGGTGTACACGTAACAGACAACGTACACATTGCTACGCAGTCACCACTGTGCTCGCCTAGTCTTTAAGAGACACGGCCTCACACAGGTGTCTGGAGGACGTTTGCAGTAAACAAGCATCCTGACCCCGTAAACCTCCCCCCGCGTGAGCTCCCGGACGCGGTTTCACCATGGACGGGGGCAGAGGCGGGTTCCGCCGCCCTGAGCGTAAGAGAAGGCATCCACCGATCGGTGTGTCCACACGGCCGGGAGGGCAGAGGACAAACGCACTGAAAATAGGAGTGAAGCACTGGGAAATAGGATCTAGATGCGCCGAGATCTAGTCACCAGCGAAGAGGGAGCGAGGGAGATGCTGACATCTCCCGGGGACCTGGCCTGGCCCTCGCATCCCCCGCCGGCCCCGGGGCCCCCCCGCCCCCGGCCCGCGCGTCCCACCACCGGGCGCGTCCCCCGCGTCCAGAGCGCCACAGACGCGCGGAGACAGCCGTGCTTTCCGCCTCCTTTAATCTGTCCGGTGACACCTGCTCTCCAGGAACCCTTCACTGCCGGGCGCTGGGCCCCGCCGGGTTCCCGGTGACCCTCAGGGCGCAGCTCGGGTGCCCAGGACCACGCGCAGCAGGTCCCCCGCACGCGCCACCCGCACGTCCCGGAAGCCGTGTCGCTGCAGGAGGCAGCGGTGCTCGTCGGGGCTCCGGGGCTGCCCGGCGCTCAGGGTCCGCAGCCGGGGGCTCCGCGACGCCCCCTCCTCCTCCACCGCCGCTTCCGCCACCAGGAGGCCACCGCCTGGGGAGCCAGAGACGCAGAGACAGAGAGAGACGGGGTGGGGGAGGAGTCTCAGGACCCAGCCTGCGGGGGCCCCGGGCTCCCCACTGAAGGGCTTCGCTGCAGGAAGACACGGACGGCAGGGGTTCTGAGTGTAGGGACACAGCCGCAGCCTCCCTGATGCCGTAAGGGACCGCACAGGGACTTCCCTGGCAGCAGTGTCCCAGGCGGACCTGTGGCACAGGGCTGCCACCGGCCACGAGGGCACCAGGAGCGGGATTTTTTTTCTTTTTTCTGACTTTTAATTGGTTCAGTGAGATTATCTTTTTTTTTTTTTTTAATTATAGTTGATTTGCAACGTGTTAGTTTTAGGTGTACAGACAAGTGGTTCCGTTATACATGTACGTATATAGAGCAGAGTTCCCTGTGCTGTACAGTAGGTCCTTGTTGGTTCTCTGTTTTATGCAGCGTGGTGTTTGCATGTGGAGCTGCACGTCGCTGGGAGCAACGTACACGAGAGCCGTGGGAAGTAGAAAGTACGCGTGCGTGTTCACACTCCTGTACCTGCCCACCTCTCGGCGTATGTGTTTTCAGGAGCGCTTGTGACGGAGGAGGAGCCAAGCCAGGAGAAGATAATCCGAGGGGCAGGAGGCCGAGGGGCAGGAGGCCGAGGGGCAGGAGGCAGAGGGGCAGGAAGCCGAGGGGCAGGAGGCAGAGGGGCAGGAGGCCGAGGGGCAGGAGGCCGAGGGGCAGGAGGCAGAGGGGCAGGAGGCCTTGGGGCAGGAGGCTGAGGGGCAGGAGGCCGAGGGGCAGGAGGCCGAGGGGCAGGAAGCAGAGGGGCAGGAGGCCGAGGGGCAGGAGGCCGAGGGGCAGGAAGCCTTGGGGCAGGAGGCAGAGGGGCAGGAAGCAGAGGGGCAGGAGGCCGAGGGGCAGGAGGCCGAGGGGCAGGAGGCAGAGGGGCAGGAGGCCGAGGGGCAGGAAGCAGAGGGGCAGGAGGCCGAGGGGCAGGAGGCCGAGGGGCAGGAAGCCTTGGGGCAGGAAGCAGAGGGGCAGGAGGCCGAGGGGCAGGAGGCCGAGGGGCAGGAAGCCTTGGGGCAGGAGGCAGAGGGGCAGGAAGCAGAGGGGCAGGAGGCCGAGGGGCAGGAGGCCGAGGGGCAGGAGGCCGAGGGGCAGGAGGCAGAGGGGCAGGAAGCCGAGGGGCAGGAAGCCGAGGGGCAGGAGGTAGCTTACGCGTGCTTCTTCCTTTTGTTTGGCTTACCTGGGGAGACCCCCAGAAAACGCGCAAAGCAGATGGTGGCACACGCGCCCCAGCTCTGCACGCCGGTGACGGTAACTGGGAGAATTCTGGTGCAAAATCTCATTTGGGTTCTAGGCATTTCAGTAAACATGAAGTTAACAAAATGGGGATCATAGCCCCACACTGTTAGTTATAAAATCAGCTGCAAGGATATCTGGTACAACACAGGGGACAGAGCCCATATTTTATAACTATAAATGGAGTGTAAGCTTTAAACATGGCGAATTACTATACTGCACACCTGTAACTTATGTAACATCGTACAGCAACTCTACTTCAATAAAAAGAACTGGGATCATATGCTATGCTCACTCTGTTCTCTGTCAGTTTTTATGTTTTTCAAACTCGTGGATACACGGGCTTATTAACTCAATGGGCTCCAAAAGCCTTATATTAAAGGAAGTCTTTTTTTTTTTTTTTTGGCCTCGCCGTGCAGCTGGCAGGATCTTACTTCCCTGACCAGGGTTTGAACCCGTGCCCTCGGCACTGAAAGCGCAGACTCCTAACCACTGGACCGCCAGGGAATTCCCAGGAGGTCACGCTCAATTCTTATCTGTGACCCCACTGTCCCCAGGGTGCAGGCAACCTTTGCAATCCCAGCTACGGGGGTGGAGGGAAGCCCTGGTTCCCGGTGCCTGCCAATTTCTGAGCTCTAAGTATTTCCTCCACGGCCAATTTCACGCTGACAGCTTGGTATGAGCTGGCTGGCAGGAGTGCTGAACATCTAACAAGCAGTTCTAGCCAGCAGGTCTAAGCTGCAACACACCCATGGACCCCCGCCCCCAAAAACCCTTCGCAGTATAAACGCGACTTCGAACTGACTGTCCGCAGGTTCAGTGACTGTCTCTGAGGTGGGTGAGAATCCAGCTCTCACATCTCCCGGCCCTGCCCCGCCCCCAGGGGCACCCCTGTTGTGCGATTCCTTCCTTCTCAACCGTGTTCCATCCATCACGTGGGGGCTCTGGTCTCGGGCTGGGGACGCAGCAGGGAGCAGACAGGAACCGGCCCTCCTGGGGCCACTTTCCTGGGGAGGGCACCCCGAATGTCCGTGTGATGCCCCTGTGACCACATGAATACCGGCATCTCACAGGCTGTGTGGGTGTCCTGGGGCGGCCGGAACAAAATACTTAAAACCACAGACCTCCATCCTCCCCCAGTTCTGGGGACCAGACGTCTGAGGTCAAGGTGTCCCAGGGCCGCGTTCCCTCCAGAGGCTCCAGGGGAGGGTCCTTCCCGCCCCTTCCAGCTTCTGGGGGCTCCAGGCGTCCCTGGGCTTGTGGCCGCATCCCTCCCGTCTCTGCCTCTGTCTTCCTGGGGCTTCTCCTCTGTGTCTGTGTCTCTCCTCTTCTGTCTCTTAGAAGGACCCTGTCATTGGATGTAGGGCCACCCTCCTCCAGGAGGACCTCACCTCAGACCCTTCACTTCATCACATCAGCAAAGACCCTACTTCCAAACAAGATTCTAGGTGGACGTGAATTTTGGGGGGGGCCGTCTTCATCGTGCTACAGGGACCAACAAGAACGCCTCAACTACACGGTTGTCTTGGGGACTGAAACCGGCTCATTTAAAGAATGTACTTAACCTTCCGCGCTTTTCTTCATATTTTCCTAGGCGTTTCCCTGGCGGCCCAGTGGTTAGGGCTCCACGCGTCCAATGCAGGGGGTGCGGGTTTGATCCCTGGATGGGGAACTAGGATCCCGCTTGCCGCGTGATGCAGCCAAAAAATATATATATAAATAAAATAAAAGAGGGGATACATGTATACATATAACTGATTCACTTTGCTGTACAGCAGAAACTAACACAACATTGTAAAGCAACTATACTCTAAAAAAAGAATACATAAATTTAACTAAAAAAAAAAAAAAAAAGAAACGGCCCTTTGGGTACCCCAGGTGGAGGTGCCCGTCGCAGCTTGCAGGGCTCAGACCCCAGGGGAGGGGCTGCAGTCGTACTAAGCCGCACGGGTCCTGGGAACAGGTCACGGCTACAGGAGACGGGGCCCCAGGACGGCGGCCACACGGTCACTTCCTGCAACACCGCCCACGTGGACTCAGCCCTCATTCTGGCTTTTGTCCGAAATAAGAGATCGGGAACGGGGGTCGTTTTCCTGAGAGCTGGAGAACAGGAGGGGCGTTTGGGTGTTGAAGGTGACCCCGGATTGTTGATTATTTTGTTCCATAACCGCACAGAAGAGGCAGCGGAGGTGCCCCAGGAGATGCCAGGGTCGCAGGACGTGGAAAGAGAGCTCGTCTTGCGCCGCTGGACGTGGGGACGCAGGGAGGGGCCCGGGCGGCTTGGTCCCCTCGACTCCACGAGCCCGATGACCCACGTTGGCCCTGAGCGCCGTGGGGACAGGCTGGGTACCACAGAGCAGCCCGGAAAATCATCATCATCGGAGGAGGGAGACCCTGAGCCCAGCGGGGCCCGGGGAAGGACACGGCCGCAGGGGGCGTCCATGAGCCCGAGACCCCAGACGCTGGCGCCAGAAAGTTCAGAAACGCATCACTGACACCCGAGAATGAGGTACGTCCTCGGGGAGCCGGTAAACTGAGCACCAGATGGCGGGCTGGAGGACGGGGAGCTTCCTCTATAACATGTACTCTTTTTTTAAATTGGAAACTGTCTTTATGTGTTACAAAAGGCAAGTGCCTGATGTGGTCTCACCTGGTTTGCAGCTGCTCGAGATCCGGCTCAGTAACTTGTGGAGTCTGTCATCCGGCCAGTCCTGCAGAATTCTGGAAAGAACGTACAGATCTGCTTCTGGGAGGTTGTCTTTGAAAAAGTCACCTGGTTTTAAAACAAATGGGATTGAGCCGTTAGGGCCACAGGAACTGGGCCTGCACCCGACGGAAAGGAGTTGCACCACGTTCTACAAGGAATGAAACCGAAAGAGACACTGCCTGCGGTGGGGACGTCTGTGTTCTCCAAGAAAGAGACGTTCGAGGGCTGACCTGGGGACGGGCCCTCCGGAGACAGGGTCTCTGCGGTTGAAATGAAGGGAAGGCTCGGAGATGAGCTCCTCCTGGAGGAGGGTGGCCCTACATCCAATGACAGGGTCCTTCTAAGACACAGAAGAGGAGAGACACAGACACAGAGGAGAAGCCCCGGGAAGACAGAGGCAGAGACGGGAGGGATGCGGCCACAAGCCCAGGGACGCCTGGAGCCCCCAGAAGCTGGAAGAGGCGGGAAGGACCCTCCGCTGGAGCCTCTGGAGGGAGCGTGGCCCTGGGACACCTTGACCTCAGACGTCTGGTCCCCAGAACTGGGGGAGGATGGATTCGGGTCATTTTAAGCCCCCACTTTGGGGTCATTTGTCCCTGCAGCTACCAAATGTGTATCTCTAACTGTGGACACAGACACCTTTGCTATTTGTTACTCCTAACCCTGCCTCGTTCCACAGTGGATTAGATGTAGCTCACATTTACACACACAAAACAAGAAAGAAAACATTTCGAATTGGCATGAAGGGAGAGTAAACACGGGGGTGCAGACAAGTCTACAAGGGGTGGCCCCAGACAGCTGCACAGAGATGGACAATATGCGCCGCCTCTTTTCTTTTTTCTTTTTTTTTTGCGTTGGTGGTTCTCTTTCCTATATATGGTGAATCAGTAGCACAGCTTCCGTCGTGCTGCTCCTAGATTTGAAGCTTTAGGGTGTGTCTCTGTCAGCTCAGGCAGAGGCAACAAAGTCCCACCGACAGGGGCTTCAACAACGCACGTTGATTTCTCACGGTCTGGAGGCTGGACATCCGAGATCAAGGTGTTGGCAGGGTCAGTTCCCGGTGAAGACCCTCTTCTAGGCTTGTAGGTAGTGGTCTACTCGTTGTGTCCTCACAGTGGGGAGACACAGATGATAGACAGATAGATAGATACGTACATACATAGAACAGATAAATGATAGGTGAATGGATGGATGGAGAGACAGATGATAAATAGTAGGTAGACAGATGATAGATATATGATTGATATAAAGACAGAGAGGTAGATAAATGATAGATTGATAAATATTGAATAGATAGGTATAGATAATAGATAAATGATAGATACATAGATGATACCTAGATTGATAACAGATATGACGGATGGATGAAGAGATACATAGATATAGACATGTGATAGATAAATAGATGATAGATAATAGATATGATGGATGGATACATAGATGATATAGACAGATAATAGATATTAGATAAATAGGATAGATAGGACAGATAAATGATAGGTGGATGGATGGATAGATGATAAATAATAGATGATAGATATATAGATAAATGATAGATGATTGATATAAAGACAGGTAGATAAAAGATAGATAGATATGATAGATAGCTACATTGATAGTTACATAGATGGTAGATGAATAAATGGATGAATGGATAGATAGATAGCTAGATGGTAGATATAATGCATGGACAGATAGATAGATGATAGATGGATGGATAGATAGATATGGATGGACACATAGATACACTGATAGATGAATAAGTGGATGGATGGATAGATGATAGAGAGATAGATAAACGATACACAGAGGATGGATGGATAGATGATAAATGTTACATACACAGATAGATAGATGATAGATGGATGGATAGATGGATAGATATGGATAGATAGATACACTGATAGACAAATAAGTGGATGGATGGATAGATGATAAAGAGATAGATAAACGATACATAGATAGATAGATGATGGATGGATAGATGATAGATAAACGGTACATACATAGATAGATAGATGATGGATAAACGATAGATACATAGATAGATGTTCCTGGTGTCCCTTCTAAGGACGCGGTCTTGCTGGATTAGGACTCCACCCTTGTGACCTCCTTCACCTTAATTACCTCCAGATAGGAGTCACACTGGGGGTGGGGCTTCAACATAGGCACTTGGGGACACAATTCAGTCCACAGCAGGGTGACTGGTTCTTTTTTTTAAGTAGGAAAGTATCAGGCGGTCGTGGGGCACAGGTCCCTCTAGCACATCCACCCTCAGGGCCACAGTGTGGATGAGTCACCAGGTGTCAAGAGTTTCCCTTCAATCCGGTCCCGCCGGGAATTCCTTCCTCACATCCACCCCAAGGCCTTCCTGCTGTAGCCCCCACGTCACTTCCCTGTGAGGCTTGGGTCGCTGGTCGACATCTGCAGACGCCAATCTTGGCCCGTGCCCATCCCCACCTGCCCTCCCGCCCGGCTACTGCCCTCGCTGAGAACTTCAAACTCCTGTTCTTGGGGTTTGCAGATGCGCCCGTGTGCAGACGTGCACACACACACTGAGATGCACACACACAGACACATACGCATATAGAGACACATCAACACACAGATACATACATGTATAGAGACACACAGAGACACTGAGATACACAGACACACAGATACACCAGTATATATGCACACACAGACACACAGAAACATGGATATAAGACACATACAGACACACAGAGAATACACACAGATATACACATACACAGGTATAAACATTCAGACACAGGAACATGGATACATACACAAACACACGGATACATACATATACATGTACATAGACACACAGAAACACACAGATCCACACATACAGACACAGAAACACACAGAAACGTGCGTATATACACATACACACACACAGACCCAGATACATACCCACAGATACAGAAACACACAAACAAAAACACACACACTCAGACATACAGACAGAAACACAGAGAAAGATGGATACACACACAGACACAGACACACTCACATATACCGACACATACAGACCCACACACCCGCTCTGTATACGAGATAAATAAGGTCACCTAAATGCTGACACCCGGCGGACATGAAGCCACACTGACCTGGCACAAAGCGGATCCGCTCTGTCTGTCGTCCGCCACGCTGAAAGCCCCCAGAGAGCTCAATGACCTCTGGGAGGTCAAACACAGTCACCTGCAGATGCGGGTACTCCCGGGCGAGCTCGTGGGCCAGGATGCCCGTGCAGCCTGTGAGAAGCAAAGGCAGACTCTGGACCCTCCTGGCGTGTACGAAACCCTTGCAGTGTCTCCAGAGTTCAGCTCTGGCAAAACCAAAACGATGCTCTCAGATGTGGCCTGAGGCTTGTGCCCCGAAATGAGGTCAGCCAGTGGGGAGATCACTGGTGTCTCAAAGTCAGGGCCTCATGGGCGGGTGCTGGCCCAGAGCAGGTGAGTGGGGTAGGCACAGACTCGTGGGGAATCCTGACAGCAAAGCTCTAGGGAGTTGTACTCTTCCCTGCCCCTTTCTGCTGCGGGAATGCAGACGCAATGGCTGGTGCCACAGCAGCCACTCTGGGCCACCAGGAGGAAAGGTGTGCAGAGGGTGGGGAAATGCAAGCTGGCAGCTCAGGAGCCCTCCTAGGACACTAATCCCACTACACCCCTTGGGCAGGGCATCTACTCCTCCTCCATCCACTGTCCTGAGGAAAGGATTTTCTGGGATGGGGTGGAGGGTGTGTGTGGCATAATACCTGATGCGATGGCAGCAGATGGGCTTCACGGCCCCTCCCCTACTTGGCAGCCACCAGGAAGGGTCCCATAACCTCTACAGGGGTCCTGGGCCATCCCTGGGACCTCCTAGCACTTGGGAATATCAGCCCAAGCCCCCGCACCCACCCTGGATATATTTAGGTCCCCAGATGGTTTGTAGAGATAAACCCATTCTGCAATTCTTATTAGCAGGTAAGGTGCCCTAGATTTAATACGAGAGAAGAAACGCATGTAGCCCTTTGCACCCGACTCCTGGAGGGGGTGAATGTACCTCCCAGGTCGCAGGCAGAGGTGAATCGGGACAGGTCGAAGGCCGTGGCCACGTGGTGCGCGGTCAGCTTGCTGAGGCTGTGCATGGCCCTCATGAACTGCAGCGTCATCTCCCTGCTCTGGTGGTGGAAGCAGGGTCTGAGGAGACCCACCCGGAGCCCAGCCCGTCCTGCACCCGGGATGAGGTTCCACCTGGCATTTGTGTGGGTGGGGAGCTCAGGAGGGATCATGGAGAGGGGTCTGGGGTAGAGCAGGGTGGGGAGGGGTCGGGGTAGAGCAGGGCGGGGAGGAGTCCGGGGTAGAGCAGGGCAGGGAGGAGTCCGGGGTAGAGCAGGGCGCGAGGGGTCCGGGGTAGAGCAGGCTGGGGAGGGGTCCGGGGTAGAGCAGGCTGGGGAGGGGTCCGGGGTAGAGGAGGGTGGGGAGGGGTCTGGGGTAGAGCAGGGCGGGGAGGGGTCCGGGGTAGAGCAGGCTGGGAGGGGGCACTGGTCTGAACTGTGTCCAGCTCGGCGGCGAGGCTGGAGTGCTGCCAGAAGGGCAGCTCCGCTGAATCCTGACACGGCGCACCCTCAGGGTCTGATTTCCAGTTTGCAGAGGGTCTCCTCCCGGGAGACTGCCGACTCCCCATTCGGGTCTCACTGGACCAAATCAGGAGGACTTAGGGGGTATCGACCCCCTGCCCCCTCAGCTGTCATCTCACTGAGGATGATCTGATCTGATCGTTTACAGAGACCAGGGCTCCCTGCCCAGCTCCCCCGTGGGGTCCATGTGTGCTCGGGCCCCACCCAGGCGGGAGGGAATGAGCCCCTGGGTCAGAGAAGGAGGCCGGCAGGACAGCGTGCAGGGGACCCACCTGGGCCTGACCCTCTTAGGGCTCCGGAGGGTGGGCAGGAGGAGAGGGATGGGCAGGGAGTCAGCCCAAATCCCAAGGGGCGGGGGGGGGGGGCCGGTGCAGACAGGGGCCGCGGGGGCCAGAGTCGTTTGCCTGAGGCCACGGATGGTGGTGCTGCCATTTCACCCAGATTTGGGGCCTGGGGACCTCGGCATCTCCCAGGACACTGTCCTCTATGACCCCTCGAGACCCTCCAAGACCACCCAAGATCTTCCAAGACCCTCTGAGACCCTCCAAGACCCTCCGAGACCCCCCAAGACCCTCAGATACCACCCAAGACCCTCTGAGACCCTCCAAGATCAGCCAAGACCCTCTGAGACCCCTTCCCTCCCACACAACAGTGAACAGGGGTCGTGGGTGCCAGGGGGCGGGGGAAGGGCCGGGAAGCCCTTTGCACACCCTGCACTGAGCTGAGAAGCAGAAGTCTGTGCAATTCAACTCCACGTAGGAAACACGGTGCCTTGATTCAAGGCAGCCCCTTCCTAGAAAAACCCTCCTTTCAGGAGCTGTGAACAGCCAGCCGCACCCTCCCCACCACGGCGTCCCCACCGTTCCCCATCTGCAGCCTCCCGCTGGGATTCCCAACCGATTCGGACCGTCCCGAATCTGAGACGTTTCCGTGCCCACTGGTCCCTCAGCAGCACCGACGGGACGTGAGAGGAACACGGGCTTACAGTACCTGGGACAGGTGCTCCTCCTCCTCCGTCACCCCCAGAGCCCCGCGGGCCTGGCCCGCCCCCTCCCGCACGGCCAGGCCCAGGCGTGTGAAGACGCCCCAGACGTGGGCGTCATTGTACTCGGCCAGGCCCAGGAGAGAGTGTTCGCCGTCTGACACCAGGTGCAGGGTCGCCACCGCCGTGTTGCTGTAACCTGAAAGGACAGGCGTCGTGTGCCGGCTCAGCTGACCGCGGGGCGAGCCACCGCCCAGCGTCACCGGGATGTCAGCACAAGCATCGTCTCTCCGGCTAAGTGCCAAGCGCACGGACGCCCAGAGGCAAGGACGCAAGGATGCTGCTCTTCCTCGAGGTGACCCTCCAAGCCCCCGGGACGGTCACTTGGCCAGGCTACAGTCCCCAGTGAGACGTCCCCATCGGGGAGAGGGCGCGGTTTGGTCACGTGCTTGGCACCTGCAAGTCGGCGGACTTTGGGTGAAGGAGGTGGCGCTAGGTAACGTGGGTGGGTCTCACCCCGTCAGCTGAAGGCCTCGAGAGCAGACAAGCACCGAGCGGCCAGCCGGAGGGGTTCAGACGCGCCGGAGCCCAAAGGCACAGACAGCAACTGCTCGCAACCAGCCCGTCCATATCCCGCGGGGTCTGCCTCTCCGGAGTCCTGAGTGGCGTGGGGCAGCCCGCTCTCCTCCCACTTCCCGGCGGGCTGTCCATCCGGCCCGGCCCCCAGGGGCCCTGCCGGGACACCCCCACCTGCAGAATCGGAGGCTGCAGGCAGAGGGGACGGCGGCTGAGACCCCCTGTACCTCCACAGCCCCACGTAACACCGGTCATCAGATGGAAAGAACAGCATGGGGCCTACGGTTTTCCTTTTCTGAACTTTTAAGAAGCTTATTGAAACTAACTGTCCATTCGGCACTTTATTTTTTAAATTAATTAATTAATTAATTATATTTATTTTTGGCTGCGTTGGGTCTTTGTTGCTGTGCGCGGGCTCTCTCTAGTTGCGGCGAGCGGGGGCTGCTCTTTTTTGCGGTGCGCGGGCTTCTCATTGTGGTGGCTTCTCGTTGCGGAGCACGGGCTCTAGGCCCACGGGCTTCAGGAGTTGTGGCACGTGGGCTCAGTAGTTGTGGCTCACGGGCTCTAGAGCGCAGGCTCAGTAGTTGTGGCTCGCGGGCTCTAGAGCGCAGGCTCAGTAGCTGTGGCACGTGGGCTCAGTAGTTGTGGCTCGCGGGCTCTAGAGCGCAGGCTCAGTAGCTGTGGCACATGGGCTTAGTGGCTCCGCAGCATGTGGGATCCTCCCGGACCAGCGCTTGAACCCGTGTCCCCTGCATCGGCAGGTAGATTCTTAACGACTGCACCACCAGGGAAGCCCCATTCGGCACTTTACATGTTGTCTTTGTTTTAGAAACTGAATTTTTATTGTTGCTTAATTTTCTTTTTCTTTTTCTTTTTTGTGGTGGCACCGCACGGCACGCGGGATCTTAGTTAGCGGTGGAACCCAGGCCCCCTGCAGTGGAAGCGCGGAGCCTTAACCACTGAACCGCCAGGGAAGTCCTCACACGTTTTTTTAAAGACTGTTATCTTTAATTATATAAATATACATTTTAAAAAAACTTTTTATTTTATATGGGAGTATAGTTGATGAGCAATGTTGTGTTGGTTTGAGGTGCACTCAAAGACTTCTAAGACACTCCTCAGGTAGCAGGAATTGAAAGCCCGGACCTCAGACCCTTTCTCCACATTTGGTCATTATTTTCAGTTGAGGAGAGGGGCTTCCCTGGTGGCGCAGTGGTTAAGAATCCGCCTGCCAATGCAGGGGACACGGGTTCGAGCCCTGGTCCGGGAAGATCCCACGTGCCACAGAGCAATTAAGCCCGTGCGCCACAACTACTGAGCCTGCGCTCTAGAGCCCGCGAGCCACAGCTACTGAGCCCACGTGCCGCAACTACTGAAGCCCGCGCGCCTAGAGCCCATGACCCGCAATGAGAAGCCACCGCGATGGGAAGCCCACGCACCACGATGAAGAGTAGCCCCCGCTCGCTGCAACTAGAGAAAGCCTGCACGCAGCAACAAAGACCCAGTGCAGCCAAACATAAATAAATAAATTTATTAAAAAAAAAAAATGGAGGAGAATGTTACTAAGGTGCTCTGGCTGGGGGGAAGTTCTGCATCCTGTGACCCAAATCTTTAGCGTGTACTTGTCCGCCTCTCGTATGAGGGGCAGCTCTGGGGGGCTTCTGCCAGCACCCTGCTTCCCTGCTCGCCACAGAAGCGACACTGTGTCTCCTGCTCTGGGGTCTCCTGAGCCCCTGCCTCTCTCCACCTGCTCAAGGACCAGATGGTCTGAGAACACCCTTGAGAGCTCTGTGCACCCAGCAAACCCACGCTGTCACCCTTCGTCCGTCCGTTTACCTCGTCTGCCATCTACTTCATTTTGTCTATCTATGTATCTACCTACCCATCTATTACCTATCAGTCATCTACATGTATCTCTCTCATCTAGTAACCCTCTATCTTCAACATCACCTATTCACCCATCTACCATCCACCTATTCATTTACTATCTATCACCTGTGCAAGTGTACATGTACCTATTTACCTATCATTGATCTTTTTATCATCTCTCTATTCATCTGTCATTTACCCATCCACCCATCTATTATCTATTCATCCATCCCTCCATCTATCATGTATTTTCTATCAACTATCTATCTTTCTATCGTCTATCGACCATTGATCTATGCATGCATCATATCTATCTCTATCAGCTACCTGTTCATCCATCTACTTACCTATTTACATACCTAAGTATCCACCCATCAATCAATCTACCTATGCATCTATAACCTATCAATCATCTCCATGTATCTCTCTCATCTATTAATCATCTATCTTCATCATCATGTATCCATCTATGTATCTATTTATTTACTTATCATCTAGCATTTGTGTATGTATCGATCATATCTATTATCTTTTTATCATCTGTCTATTCATCTATTATTTATCCATCCACCCATCTATTATCTATTCATCTATCATTTATCTATCTATCCACCCATCTATTATCTATCATCTCTATTATCAATTTATATCTATTGATCTATCAATCTAGTACCTATTTATCCATCCATCATCTTATCCATCTACTTATCCTATTATCTATCCATCCATCCATTTATTTATCCATCCACCTGTCCTCTATTTATGTATCACCTATCAACCTAGCTATCTTTCTATCCTCTACCTCTTCATCCATCTATCTGCTTATCTATCTACATATCTATGCATCCACCTATCAACCAAACAATCCATCTATCCGTCATTTATCCGTCCACCCATCTATTAACTATTTGTCCATTCACCCATCCACGTATCATCTGTTTATCTATCATCTATCTATCCATCCATGTACCTATCTATCACCTCTATTATCAATCGCTATCTATCTGTCCATCCATCCACCTCATCTGTCTGCCTATCTAAACACATAAGTAAGAATAAACAGATATCTTATGCTGTGCACACATTCATACCCTATGGGCTGTCTCTCTCGAGAACCCTGGCTGATACGGGCCCTCTGAGCCCATAAAGAAGTCTGTCTCCTCACACACCACACACACACACACACACGGACACGGACACACACACCACACACACACACACACACACACACACGCGCGCGCGCGTTTCCTCCTTCCGCCCACCCTCTGCTCCTGACCCTCTGGGGCATTCCTGGGGCAGAGGGGTGATGGATGATGGTCTGTGCTCCCCGCCTCGGCTCAGAAGCCGCTGTCTCTTGGTGACTCGGTCTCGCAGGCGAAGCTGCTGGGAAGACACCCTGCGAGCCCCTCACCTCTGCGCGTCTTCTCCAGTAACCCCAGGGCCGCACAGACATCCAGCAGCTGCTCGGTCCCGCCCGCGCAGGCGTCGAGTTTGCGGGCGACATCCACGGCCTTCAGGGGGCCTTGGTCTTTCAACACATCAAACAGTTTGAGCTTGCAAGCCGTGAACAGGACCTGTCCGCGAAGAACAGTTACAGTGGGACATACAACGTGACTTATCAATTGCTCTATATTCCCAGGGGCTCCAAAGAGGGAGGGCAGGACGGTCGAAAACATCGAGCTCAAGGGAAACTTCTGCAGAGGAGAGTGGGTCGTGGCTCCAGGGTGTACAAGGTTTGCTCCAGGTAAGACCAAGTCGACGAACACCAAGCAGAGAAACCGTCCCAGCGGAGAAAGACCAAAGCACTGCTGCCAGGGGCTGCGTGGTGCCCCCCAAGGTTCCTACGCCAACGCCCCAAGTCCCAGGACCTCAGGATGAGACCACGTGGAGACGGGGCCTCTGCGCGGGCCACGGCCGCTCCACGCTGCTCAGGACACACCCTCACGTGACACTGTAAACCTCCCTGGAGCTCTCACCTCGTAACGCAGACACCTCCAGGGGCAAGTAAAGGGGTGCTTCGGGGAAGAGCCCGACCTGAGCTGCATCCAGAACTACCGTGACTGACCTGGGGCGGGGGGTGGGTGACACTTGCTCCAAGACCCCCGACAGACCCCGGCTTGGTCGGCACGGTCAGCCATTGGGAGACCTTTGTAAGGAGACCCGTGTCACACGAGGGTGGATGGACAGACGGCGAGGTATGTAGATAGGTGACAGATACAGACAGGTGACAGATAGGTAAATGGGTGGATAGATATGTAGATAGGGGAGGTAAATGGGAGGGATAGACAGGTAGGCAGGTGATAATAACAGACATGCAGATGATGTATAGAGATAGATAGAGATGATATATAAATGGGTGGATATGTGCATAGGAATAATAATAGACACAGACGATAGATACAGACAGACATGACAGATAAGCAGGTGGATAGACAGATGACAGATAAATAGGTAAATAGAGATAGAGACAGACAAATGATAGGAAAATGGATGGATGAACAATGGAGAGAAGATAGATGATAATAACAGATATAGAGAGATAACAAATATAAATTATACACAGATAAGTGGAGGGATGGATAGACAAATGATAGTTATATAGATAGATAACTGTAGGTATACATACATTGATGATGTAGATAGATAAATATAGATAACAGATAGATATAGATAGGTAAATGATAGCTAGATTAATGGTGGATAGCGAGAAGATAGATAATGATAGATATATATATAGATAAATGATACGTATAGATAGATGATAGATATAGACATAGATGATACATAGATGGATAGATGATTGATAGATTGGTGGATAGACAAATGATAGGTAGCGAGACGGATGGATGAATGGATGGACAGAAGGTAGACAGATGATAATAACAATAGATATACGTAAACAATAGACATACAGAGACGACGGATATAGATTATACCTAGATCAGTGGGCGGATGGACAGATGATAGGTACATAGACAATAATGACAGTATATATAGATTGATGAGATAGATGACAGACAAATGAAATGGACAGACGGATGGATGGACAGATGCTAGATCGACAGACCGTGGAAGCACAGCACACCTACACCGAGTGCCAGCCTGACGGGCTGCAGCAGCGCGTCTGCACCAGCATCTCCAGGCGGATCACAGAATCTGACCTACACGCAGCATAACCACCTTCCGTCCTAGGCACACAGGTCCCCTCTCCTGAGGAGGAGGTGACAGGAGGGTGGCCGGGGTGGAGAGGGGAAGGTCAGGCCCCCAGCCCTTCCCCAGCCAGTGTCCTGTCTCGCCACGAGCCACTGAGGCGGCCCCTGCAGGGCCCCAGCAGGAGCAAGCCTGCCCCCTGCTCCAACCCCCAGGAGCCCAGAGCTGCAGGAGAGGGTCTGGTGGGAGGGGGAGGGCCGGGCCATGTGTCACAGCTGGGCGGGCGCACAAGTGCGTCCACAAGAGCCAGAGAGATGGTGGAGGCCAACTGGGTGGGCCGCTGCCCAGCCCACTCCCCGTCGGGCCCCGGGCCTGGGGCTTCCCTGAAACACCTGCGCACAGCGGCCTTGCGCGTGGGCACAGGGCAGTCTGTGGCCAAAGGTACCTGCTGGTTCCAGGAAGCATCGAGCTGGCCCAGTGCTGCCCCTTCCCCTGCCCAGGACACCCTCTGGCTGGGACGGCTGCCCGGGATCCCGAGGCCACAGGACGACGAGGACGCACACCCTGACCTGGTCTGCCCTGCAGGCAGCTGGTGTCCTGGGGGCCACAATCCACCTGCTGCCCGGCCAGCAGGGCTGCAGGGTCCCAGAGGCGGCCGCACGGCCGGCATTCCAGCCCCACCTCCCTGGGCTGGGGACATAGTGTGGGCCCCTCGCTGGGGTCACGTGAGCCCTGCTCACCTTCAAACACCCGCACAGACCCCGCCCTGCCCCCTCCAGGCACAGACCACAGTTATGGGCTCGACAGTGGCCCCAAAAGGACATGTGCATGCCCTGACCCCCCAAATATGGGAATGAGACCTCATGTGGAAACGGGGTCTCTGCAGAGGTGAGGAACTGAAAGGTCTGAGATGAGGTCCCCCTGGAGGAGGGTGGCCCTACATCCAATGACAGGGTCCTTCTAAGAGACAGAAGAGGAGAGACCCAGACACAGAGGAGAAGCCCCGTGAAGAAGGAGGCAGAGACGGGAGGGATGAGGCCACAAGCCCAGGGACGCCTGGAGCCCCCAGAAGCTGGAAGAGGCGGGAAGGACCCTCCCCTGGAGCCTCTGGAGGGAGCGCGGCCCTGGGACACCTTGAGCTGTGGTCCCCGGGATGGGGGAGGATGGATGCCTGCGGTTTTAGGCTCCCCTGTGTTGGGGTCACGTGGTCATGAATCACACAAGTACCTTGGATGCTTTGAAGCCGTCCATCAGCTCCAGGAGGCCCGTGGGGAACGGGGGCCGGCTGTCCGCCCCGTTAAGGGCTGCATCCAGCGCGCCGGGAGCCTGTGACCGGTCTCCGTCCGCCTCTTCGCCACCACGGCCGCCCTCGGCGCTCGGACCTGGGTCCGAGCCACCTCCCTCCGTGTCACTGAGATTCTCGAAGGTGTCAACGGCGGGGATGGAGTCGCGCTTGACCCGCCGCAGGCCCTCGGGGCGGGGCGGGTAGTACAGGCGTGCCAGCTCCTTGCAGAAGTGGTTCAGGGGGAAGCCCACGACGTTGAGGAAGTCCCCGTGCACGTTCTCCACCAGCATCCCGCCCAGCGCCTGGATCCCGTAGCCGCCAGCCTTGTCCCTGGGGTGGGGAAGCACAGCGGGGGGAGGGGGGGAGGAGGGGAGAGAAGATGCAGCGACGTTGACCTTCCCGGGGTCAGTAGACCTGCAGCCAGGACCCCTGCAGGGGAACCCGCCAACCTTGGACCCGGGTGGCTGTGCCCTGGGGCGTCCGGGCCCAGATCCCAAGTGACCCCTCGGTCCCGCCCTGGGACGTGGCAAGGGGCACCTGGCGGGCACTCAGGGAGCTGCCCCCCACCCCAGGCCTGGCGCATGGCCGCCAGCAGGCTCTCTGAGGGGGGGGGATCGCTGCCAAGGACCCAGGCCCCTGGCTGTGCTCTGCTGCCACCTGCAGCCCCGGCCCTCGGATGTCCATTCATGTAGGTCCTCGGCCCAGGTCTTCCCCGGCGCCACTGCTGAGACCTCCTTACGAGGGAAGAGGGGCTCGTGAAGCCCCTCCCTCCACCCTGACTCCCCTGCCTCTCCCTCCGGGCCAGACACGGGTCCATAAAGCGACAGGGGCAGTAATCTGGGGCCCCCCCGGCAGTGAACCCACCCCCATGGTCCCCACACCCGAGCCCACCCCCCGACCCTCGCCCGGGCCCTTTCCTGGGGGAAAGGGGACGGGGGAGCTGGCATGCCCTCTGCTTCGGCCTCTTGGTCCCGCCGCAGCTGCGGCGGTGAACGGCCTGACGCTGCCCCTCGTTTTGGTGTGTTGTCCTGATGAGACGCCCCGATAGCCAGCAGCTCCGCTCTTGACAGCCGGCACCAGCCAGAGCCCGGCGCCCTGCGGAATCCTAACCCACGACGCCATGGTGTCGGGAGGTGCGACCTCGGGGAGGTGACGAGGTCATGAGGGGGCAGCCCCCGTGGACGGGATTAGTGTCCTTCTGAAAGAGACCGCAGGGAGCTCCCTGGCCCCTTCCTCCAGGCAAGGACACAGCGAGGAGTCACCATCTAGGAGCCAGGAAGCAGCCTCCCCAGACGCTAAATGTGGCCCCGCCAGGACCTCAGACTTCCAGCCTCCAGCACGGTGAGAGATACATGTCTCTTGTGTACAAGCTCCCTGCCTGTGGGGCTCTGTTAGGACCCCAAGCAGACTAGGATGCCCCAGAGCTGAGGCTCCTGTGAGAACTCATCATCACAGAAGATGGCGAGAACCGGGCCGGGCGCACGGCACCCCCTTACTACCCTGCAACGGGGGCTCCCGCGCCCGCCAGAAGGACAAGCCAGTGGGGAGTCCCTTTGCTGTGGCTGCTTCCACGAGACCAATACCCCAGGGAGACTCTTCTCCCCGGCCTTTACCGTGAACAGGCCTGAGACGGGCTTTAACCAGCAGAACACGTGCTCGGACCCTCGGTCTCAGGAGCCCAGGGCGTCTGCGCTCACCTCCCCGCGGCTGTCGGTGCCCGGCCCCTCGCAAGCACCCTGAGTGAGCCGCTTCCCGAAGACACACGGGGAGGCTGGTCCCCGAGGCACCGTCAGAGCCGTGGCGAGGCCACCAGCCACCAGCTGGCGCCGAGCCCCGCCCCGGCGGGGCTGGGGCGTGCAGCCAGCGAGGCTGGAGCACAAGCTGAGCCTCCGTGACCTTGACAAGATTGCAGCCCGGACCCGGCGCGCTTTGGGGCGGTCAGCGTGACGCTGGGGTCACGGTGACCTCTGCCCTCCAGGGGCCGGCCCCGGCTGCCCCACCGTCGTGGCGCCCTGGGGGGCCGGCTGCGCTGTAGGAGCACCCACGGGACGGGGACCCCTAGGAAGGCATCCTTCCAGCACCTTCCAGGCACCGGGGCACCGGGCTCGTCGGGAGCACCGGCCCCCAACACAGGCGGAGCCCCGCGCCCGGCCTGTCCGCCGCCCACAGCGGGGACTCGGCACCGCAGCTCCCAACAGAGACTCACATGGGCTCCCCGCTGTTGATGTACTCCCACAGCAGCTCCTCCGACAGCTCCGAGAACGTCACCGTGGTCTCCTCGTAGAACTCCGAGACCTCCGTGTCCAGCCGGCCGTCTGCAAGGAAGGACCCCGCAGTGAGGGTACGTGGCCGGCGCCAGGCCCCCGCGTCCCCAGGTTCTAGCCGCTGCCTCTGGGGGGAGTTGGCCTGAGCTTTGCGTGGAATTCACATATGGTCGTTAACAGTTCCTTTTAGACAAGGGAAAAGAGAAAGAATAAAACAGAAAAGAGGGCAACAGAATTGGCAAGCAGGAGAAAAAGCTGCAGCCTGCAGAGCCGGATGAGACGGGCCTCTGGCTTCTGCGCTAATTCGTGGAGTACAGTTACCACAGGGTAATGCTGCAGTCTACACGAGGCTTTCGGCTGTGGGGCTGGAAATGCCCCAGGCACACAGTACGGTGGCTATGCACGGCAGCCAATCGTGAGGGCTCTCCACACCGGCCGTCCTGGCGTGAATGGGGCCCCCCAAACGTCACGTCCTCTGAAAACCTCAGAACCGGACCTTATTAGGAAACAGGGTCTCTGCAGATGTGATGCAGTGAAGGGTCTGAGATGAGGTCCTCCTGGAGGAGGGTGGCCCTACATCCAATGACAGGGTCCTTCTAAACACAGAAGAGGAGAGACACAGACACAGAGGAGAAGCCCCGGGAAGACAGAGGCAGAGACGGGAGGGAGGCGGCCACAAGCCCAGGGACGCCTGGAGCCCCCAGAAGCTGGAAGAGGCGGGAAGGACCCTCCCCTGGAGCCCCTGGAGGGAGCTCGGCCCTGGGACAGCTTGACCTCAGACATGTGGTCCCCAGGATGGGGGAGGATGGATGCCTGTGGTCTCAAGCCCCAGGTAAAGGAACCGCACTGTCTAGCAAGTGCTTTCTCCCCAAAGAGCACAGGTTAAAGTCCAGGACGGACCAAGAGGGTAAGAGTAACCCAATCGCTAATTAGCAGACAGACGCGCGGTCACCCATCTGCGGGATGTGCTCGGGGAGCCCAAGAGCTCAAACTCAGCCTCAGGGTCCTTCCTGGACCTAAAATCTCTTTTAAGCAGCTTTAAAAATTGTGCATTAAAAAAAAAAAAAAAGCCCTTTGGGACTTCCCTGGCGGTCCAGTGGTTAGGACGCTGTCCTTCCACTGCAGGGGGTGCGGGTTTGATCCCTGGTCGGGAAGCTGAGATCCCACAAGCCACACGGCTCAGCCAAAACAGACAGACAGACACACACACACAAACACACACACACACACACACAGAGAAAACCCTCGCCAACAGGGGCCAAACTCCTCCACCTTCCAGACCAAAAACCTCAAAGAAAGCATCTGGGCCGGTCGCGTTGGATGGGCTTTTATGACGGCCCGCGCCCCCCCGCACGGTCTCCATCGGGCGCTCAGGGTGAACCCCAGGATTCCCACGTGGGACCCCGACTTTCGCAGGCAGGACGGGAAGGCAGGGTCACGTGGAGCAAAGACAGAGCCGCCCCCGCGGACCCCCGGCTCCTCACGACGCCCAGCTCCCGGGGTTGGGGGGGTGCGGACGGAGGTGGCCGCGGTACCTTTGCTGCAGCAGTGGACGATGGCCACGCCCGTGAACACACTGTGCTCCTTCCCGTTCAGCCTGCAAGACACGACGGGGCCCAGCGGGCGACCGTGTGGGGTGTCCGAGACAGCGCCACCCCTGCCACCACCGGGCGCGAGCGCAGGTCCACCCGCCGGCCCCGGCCACGCGGTCTCCGGGGAAACCTTCCCGCAGCGACCGCGCAGGTCCAGGCGAGAGTGTGCTCCGTGCTCTCGGAGCGGGGGCTGGGGGGCGGCCGGGGCGTCTCACGGGAGGCGAGGCTGGAGCACCCGGGCCCCGACAGGCGTCGCCGGCCGTGCCGGGAGGACCCGGGTCCTGGCAGCTCTCAGCCGCCTCTCTCTCGGGTCCCTTTGCTCTCCTGGGCGCGGACACGCAGGGTGGCTGAGCCAGGAAGAGGCCCTGAAGACGGGCGATGGTGTGGCCCCCCCCACCCCCGGGGTGCTGAGAGGCCCAGGGCCTGCTCCCCATCGCGGGAGCTCAGGATCACTGGGCTCCTGGGCACACAAGTCAGGTGGAGTCGGGATGAGGAAGATGGGGAGGGGCAGACACGGAGGCTCCCGGGCGAGCCCATGAGGGTGAGGCCAACATGGCGTAGGTTCAAGGGCACCGGCCCATCCTCTGCCCTGAACCAGGAGGGGCTGCCGGTGGGAGATGGGGGAGGTGATGCCCGGACACCCACACCCCCCACCCACCCCGAGGAAGCGCGGCCCCTCCACCGGGCCCAGGCTCTGTCGGACGCAGGACTATTTCCCCGGAGGACGGCCAAGACCCGCCCACCTTGACAGCATGCGGTAGGCGTCCTGCTTGTCCACAGGCTTCTCCAGGATCGTGGCTCCCACCGCCTGCAAGAGAAACGGGAGGGAAGCGTCGTTTTCCGCTCCCTGAGCTGGTCTGCGCAAGCTGCACTGTCCACTTTTTAGATTCACTTTTTTTTAAAGCAGGAGAGATTTGTATAACATGAATTTCACCATTTTGAACTAAACTGTGTGGTACATTTCCAGGGGTGGGCGAGGACCACTGCTGAGTTCCAGAACTTTTTCATCATCTGGAACACTCTATCCCCATGAGCTGTCACTCCCCATCTCCCTCCCCAGCCCCTGACACCCCTAACCCACTCTCCGTCTCTGTGCATTTGCCTGTTCTGGACATTCCCTGCAAATGGAATCACACACTGTGTGTCCTTCTGCATCAGCTTCTCTCACTGAGCATCCTGTGTTCAAGGTCCATCCACGCTGTAGCCTGTGTCAGGGCTTCACTCCTTTTCACGGCTGAGTCATATTCTACTG